>NC_090933.1:656693959-657042960 GCF_040938575.1 Ambystoma mexicanum | reverse complement strand
AGGTGGTTTTTAGCAATCATTGAATTGTTCTTCTATGGAGGATAATGTTTTGCTCGCGTAGGAGATTACCCTGTTGACTTTGGCATGTTTTTGATCTAACACTGCCATCAAACAAGTATCTGGGAATCCAGTCTCTAAAATAAGACCTTATTATTTAGGGGCTTAGCCAAACAAGGAGCTTGTGACAGGCATCTTTTCAGTTGCTTAATTGCCTCGGATTGTGCTTCACCCCACTGCCACTTTACCCCAGCCTTCAATATGTGGACCAAAGGTAAAGGGATCTGTGTATAATTCCCAATGTATTTTCATCAATAATTTGACTGTCCAAGGAGGCTCTTCAATTCACATGGGATTGTGGGGTTCTTTAATTTGAGTTAGGCTACAATAACATTTTTCTGGGGATTGAGACCCTTGGCTGTGATCTCATGTCCCAGACATTTCACTCTGGTTTTTCACCATTGTACTTTCTGGATGGACAATTTTGTACCTGCTTTTTTCAAGTGGGTAGAAAACATATGTGATTTCTGCCAGATGTTCTTCCACAGTTAACCTTTTTATCAACAGATCATACTCATAAACCAAGATTCCTCCTTCACTCACGGCCTTGTGAAAGAAAATGTTGAACTCCTTTCCTGAATTGATGTAGCTGATCAGAGTACAGGTCTAAGCAACAAGAAGGAGTAGGGTCACGTGGAGCAAACCACTAGAGAAATTAAGCGGAGTAAAATACTCTCAGTATAGGAGCCCAATGAGGGGATAGGCCAGGTCAAGGATATTATAAAATCAATCAATCTTTATTATTTGGACTGTTTAGGTCGAAATGATGACAAGTGGTGCAACCTGTTGTTTTTTACCATCTTTTCACTTTAGCTTGTCAGATTATTCTTAAATTTAATTTGATACTTGGGACATTAATAGGACCTTACAGGGGATATTGTTCTTTTTTCTTGACCCCTGGTGTATTTTGCCCCTCTCTCTTTTTTTGTATATTCCTGTTCTGATTTTTTCCACCAGAATTTTGATGGTGGATTTCTTTTTGTGCACTATGCTTCTAATTTGTATTTGCACTGTGCACTTTCTGTCCATCCTGCATTGCAGGGTGTTTATTAGATAACTATGCACCTAAATTGTATATATTTAACATTGACTGTGTGTTTTTATGCTGTTTTACCATGGATTAAGCACTATGTATGATGTAATTCAATATGTGAATAATAAAGATTGATTGATTTTACACTATCCTTGATTAGGCCTATCCCATCCTTGGGCTCCTATACTGAGAGTAATTTACTCTGCTTGATTTTTCTAGTGGTTTGCTCCACATGACCTTACTCCTTCCTGCTGTTTGTTCTGTTACTCCCCTGGGTCTACGTGGTTGGGGACACCTATCCTTGATCATATATCAGGGTACAGGTCTAAGCATATTGTTTTCCTTTGAAGGTAAAGGCAAGCTTATACTGATCCTCCCTATTCACAGGTACTGTACAGTAACCGTTTGCCAAGTTAAGGGCTGAGTAGATGCTTGTGCTTGGATCTGTGCTAGTCTTTGGTCGATAGATGGAAGACATCATCTGGACATGTGGACCCATTCATTCAACTCCCACAGGTCAGTACAATGTGCCCATTAACCATTGGGTTTTAAGATCCCAAGTACTGGGTGTTAGGGAGAATTCTCAATATGCGCTAATTTCCCTTACCTTTCGAGAACACCAGCAACTTTGCTGGATTTCTAGGATTTGATTTTTTTACCTGGAAAGAGTGTGATCCTTTTTTACCACTCTTTCATTTATTTTGATATTTGTTTTACTTTTGTGTTCTTTGGTTATGGAGTTTTAAAATAACTCCATAGGCATCATCTTTTTTCTGTGTGTCGAACAGCACCTTCAGTGCAGTGGCACAGGGGTGTCTTTCAGACTCCGCAAGGTTTAAATACCTTCTCTGGGACTGACTACCGTCTCCCAGAGCATGTAAAGTTAAATTGACTTTACTGGTCTGTTTAAATGTACTGACCCAGCACACACAATCTTCCTATAGAGTGCTGGAGGGGTTGCTTAGCTTCCCATGAGTCAAATCACTCATGTAACAGTAAAATGTTACCCTTTCCTACTTTAAATGGCTGGTGGCAGTGATTTAGATCAAACTACCATGATTTTTCCCGACCGCTAACAACAGTAGCTAAAAATCAGGTCAGCCATGTTTTTCAATATGGCGCCCAAGACCTATCTGTAAAAACAGACTCTGGTCATCTTTTTTCGCCATTTCTTTTAGGAAAGGTCCTTCTTGTGTTTGTCTCCACGCGCCAAACCTGGTTTGGTCCCTTTGTTTGTTGGCCTTTGGCGTGCTTCAGTGCTGAAGCCCTCCTCTGGCGCCTGAGTAGCTGGGGTGAACAGGATGTGAGGGAGGTGCCCGAAACTCCCTGTGCTTAGTCTCCTAGGGGACCTGAATGCACTCCGTGGTGATTGGCCGGCTGGCTGTCCGGCAAGGACAGCCATCCTGCTGTGTGAGTGACAGCCAGGCTGGAATGAAAGGGGGAAAACTGTTTAAAAGCAGGTCTCTGGGACTTGGAAAGCAGTGTCGAGCACTGGAATGAAAGGACCGAAGAGGGGAGGAAGGAAGAGGACTGCTGCAACTCCTGGATGACCGGTGAATCCCTGCTACAGGTCCGAATTGCCTGAAACTCTGACGACCAGTGCTTAATTTGTGGCGGTGGTTGCCGGTCCCCAATACCGGCACTCTTTTCTGGGCACCGGAACACTATTTGATTCAGGCCGTGGGCCGGAGAGTGTAATTGTTTTGTTTGTTCAGTGTTCTAATGTTATTTGATCTGATCTCTATCTCGTGCGTGCTCTGCAGACCATGGTGGGCTGGGCCTGGGACTACAGCAATCCACCCAGCCAATGAAAAACTATTATTCTGTTGTTACTATGCAGTATTTGCTCAATTCTGTATAGTAACACAGAATATACAATTTTCATTGGTTGTTCTTCTGGCCCAATGAAATGATATTGTGAGTGTGGGATGGGTCACGTAGGTGCTGTTGTTGCAACTTGAAGGCAGCGCGGCGCCACCTTCACTTCACAAGTTGCTGTTGATGTGTTAGGACGCGAGCCGTGTGAGAGGGGGAGTCTGCAGCCCAGCACGTGCGGTGCGGTGCCTTTGCTGCCTAGTTGTGCTTCAGCCTCAGCAGTCAGCCAGCCCTTATTTCGTTGTTTTGGCCAGGCCAGCGAACTATACCTAAGGAGAGACTCAGTCCCCCCCGGCTCCTCCTGACTCCAAAAAAAGCAGGAGCAGTGGTAAGCGTAACTTAGAGGTGACTGTGTGAAGAGGTGTGAACAGTGGGTGTGAAGTGATTTTGTGCCAGCCGTCGACTCCAAAGAAAGCAGGAGGCGGCCTGACAGGCATTCATCAGGTGATGAATGCCCAGGCGCTGCCTGGCCTCAAACTTACTTTGTGAGTCAGCCCGACCTTCTAGAAAGGCCAGCGTATCCCTGAAGAGCCCTTTAACGAAAGCAAAGAAACTCACACAGCGGGTATGGCTGCCTTAAAAACCCACTGATGGCCAGCAGCCCAATGTCACTAGGTGGCAGAACTAAAAGCTAGCGCTTCGAATTCCACAACGCTAAGCAGTGCCTTGGAAGCTGGTTCCGATGGATGCACTGTTGCTGGTAATGTGTTGTTTGGCATGCAATGCTCACACAAGACGTGACCTGCAGGCATTTACACAATTACATTTACAGTGAAGGCGAAAGAGTTTTCAAAAATCACAAACTCGCATCTGAAAATGTTCATTAATATATGTTCCAAAGGCTGAGTGTATGTGTATGATCGATCGCCTAATCGCAAAATAAAACACTCAATCTGTCCACGCTTCTATGTATCCATCCTCAGCCAGTCTGGCGCTCACCCCTCCATAGTTGCATCTGGAATACACAATGGTTGTGCTGTAGATTGTGTAGTATTGCAGTTTTGTTACTTATAAGAAAGGAGGTTGATCATGTATTGCTGTGAAATGGCGGCCACCCCTTTTAACCTCACCCGCCACCATCCTTTCATGTGTGCGTATGCCATGATGACGAGAATAAGCCCACCCCGAAACATTATGTGCCATCAACAGCCTAGCCACCCTCGAGTACACACATTCCCGCACTACTCCCCTAGCAGCCCGTGAGATACGCCCCCCACCCCTGCTGATCCGTGTGTGAACAGGGGCTATATCCCACTGTCTGCAAGCTGGCATATGTCCGTGTACAGCAGCCGACTGCCCCAAAAAGATACACATTGAGGGCCTGATTCATGGAATTCTTTTTGCAGTCCAAAGTCATGTTTGCAGTACAAAAAGAACTTTGCACTGCAAAAATACACTTTGCACAGTTCTATGAATCAGGGTTTGTGTCGTCACTGTAGTCACTTATCAGCAGTGCAAAGTCACTTTCAACCGTGCAAAAAATTCCATGAATCGGGCCCTTAGCAATTTTCATGTATTTGCTCATGCAGCTTTCGTTTACTGTGGATTTTCTTGAAATCATTGTGTCTGATTTACGTATGCATTTTTCGATGCGAACATCCAATTGAAAAACGCGAAAGGTGCTATACAAATGAGCGTTACATTGCATTTGCAATTCAGGCCCATACAGGTACATTGCACTCACATGTTTTTAAACCACAGCTCATGAGAGAAATTGTGATATTTTCTTTGGCTTCTAAGCACTTTAGTAATACGTGTGTTCACTGTCCAATTGAATGGTGCTTCATTTATAGACTAATGGAGCAATGAAAGGCTACTCAGTTGTGATGTGCAGGGTGGTCCGCAGCTGAGACAACCACTGAACTCGCTAAGCTATCCATTCAGTGGGGGTGTATGTGCGCACGCACCTATGTTGGCACCTGGCACGGGAAGGACCCGATCTTGGGATTGCACAGTCAGCCACACATGATCATTATCCAGTTCCTTATGGAAGACATCCTCCAAATCCCGTGTGCGTGCGTGCGTGCGTGCGTGCGTGCGTGCGCGGGGAAGGCACAGCCCTGCCTATGAGGTGACATAAGTATAATCCGTGATGTGTGTTGGGTGGTGGTGTGCAAGGGTTTGTTTGTTTTTTGCATTTATATAGCGCTACGAACACTCAGGCATCTGATCGCTGCTTATTACCCACAGTGTTTGATGCTCATTTCTCGATGTCAGAAGGATGAAAGGCTGAGTTTGGCCTTCCCAGTATTCGAACCTGCATCAGCAGGCTTTGCACAGATGCCAAAGCGAGCGCTCTACTCGCTGTGCTATCTGACCGGGTGGCAGCAGCCGGATGCGCGCCGCCTCCTGCTGTCAATTCAGTTCCCTGGCAGGCTACAGCAGCCACGCCCAACACCCCGGGTCAAACTGCAGCCAGGTGTGTGAACAGCTAAGCTGCACTGGCTTGGCCCCATCACTCCCCACCTCTTCCTGATTTCGTTTGCCACTGCTGCCCCCTTTAACCTCATAGCACACATTCATGCCGGGAAACCTGACTCAGCGTTACCCCAGAGACTGTCCAGACATCTAGCAAGTGTGGTCTAAAACTAGAAGTGTGTTCAAATGCACTCTTTTGCCCCTCGGGGTGCTGGAATGCCGGAACCATTACATCTGCCATAACAATTGTTTCCCAACTTTAAAGCATTATACTTCCTCAACCCATGTGTGCCCGCATTCCCCATCAATCCCGCTACTAGCCTGTGCCAGCAGTTGCTGTAGCGCCAAAGACGTGACATGGAGCAGCAGCAGTGTGATGGGCTGGTCGTGGGCCAATCTAGGTCTAGCACTGAGCTGGCCTGGGCTGCCCACACTGCGGGCGGTCCCCGCCTGCGCCGGCCCCGGGGCCAGCATTATGGGGCCAAGATTTTTTGGGCCCTGGCACTTATTTTTTTACAAATTAAGCACTGCCGACGACAGAGAAGCCCTTCAAGTTTAACTTCTTTCCTTGAGTTTGATGGGAACAAACAACTCGCAAGCCACCTAGACACCATCCTCTTCTGGTCGAATTTCCACCAGAGTGCTGTTGAAAACCGGATAGCCAGCGGGAAGGAAACCAGCTTGTGGACTTTAAGGCACTCACACCTTAAACCAACGTATTGCTACAGTTTTTGGCCTCTTCCGTGGGCAGTGCAGGAACCTCCCGACGTCCTCCTTCTTGTCCCCACGACTGAAGCTCAGGAACAGCGAGAACTGCTCGAACTTCCAGGAACAACTGCTTCAGCTACAGCTTTCTTCATTGACAAGGTACTGTGCAAAAAAACTTGAAGCCCTTCAAGTTTAACTTCTTTCCTTGAGTTTGATGGGAACAAACAACTCGCAAGCCACCTAGACACCATCCTCTTCTGGTCGAATTTCCACCAGAGTGCTGTTGAAAACCGGATAGCCAGCGGGAAGGAAACCAGCTTGTGGACTTTAAGGCACTCACACCTTAAACCAACGTATTGCTACAGTTTTTGGCCTCTTCCGTGGGCAGTGCAGGAACCTCCCGACGTCCTCCTTCTTGTCCCCACGACTGAAGCTCAGGAACAGCGAGAACTGCTCGAACTTCCAGGAACAACTGCTTCAGCTACAGCTTTCTTCATTGACAAGGTACTGTGCAAAAACGGTCCGGAAATCATTTTGGCCATCGAGAAAGTGTGTGACACTTTCCTCAACTAGGAAGGTGTGTCCTTCCCTAAATATTCGTCAAACTTTCGACTAGCCAAATCCTTTAAAAATCAGTGGCAAAGACTTAACTGTTATATACCTGAAATGTGCAATACTATACAAAAGACTCTGAACCATTGAATTTGGCCCAGGCCTATTGAGAAGAATTGCTGGTTGTATTTAACTGAAACCCTTTGCCCTGCCTATGAATGTATTTGGGCTTTCTATTCTTATAACCTTGTCTTTACCCTCCTTAATTAAGTATCTCAAGTGCCATTTTGCTCCCACTTCATTTTGGAGCTTAACTTGTTCATTTACTTACCGGTTGGATTTTTGTGGTGTATTAGTGTGTGATATTGAGCTGCTTGTGCTAGAGTAATGCTTTCTAAATGACTGAGTAAATAAATGTAGATTCTTTTACCAAGAAACCTTGAGTAAGTGTTTGCTTGAATCACTGTATTGGTTGGTCCTTTGTGTAACTTGTTCTACTGCTCACTTAAACTCTTGAGATAAGTCTGGCTGCTCAGCCATCGCTACCACTTTACTGTGTAGTACAGGCTTGTACCAAAGGTGAAATTGTGCTTACACTTGTAGTGCTAATTGCCTGTAGTATTCCCCAAGGGTACTGCAGGTGATTCTGCCTAACACTGGTGTACAGCAGTGAAGATAATGTATACTTGTTACATTTAGAGTGCTACTTTTACTTTTGTTCAAATAATCCTCCCAAGGCAAAGCAACACTAGGAAAGCAATTGTTTTATCATTACTACAGACAGGAGACCCTAGTGACTTTAACTGTTGATCAATTGAGAGATATGTGTAAAGCTAGGAATCTCACTGTAAAATGCAAGAAGGTTGAATTGATAGAAAATTTGTTAGAATACCAAAGTCTGAGGAGTGGGTCTGAAACCTCCACACCTACACCAAATTTGGAAAATATTGATGAGGATGATAATATGTCAGAGCTCAGCTCTAATATTGTGGATGGGTTACATTAGGCAGAAGAGTCTCCGAATGTATTCCTTGTCTTACCTCTGCCTGCTCATAGGCCTCAACCTTTGACCACAGGAACCCCATCAGGTCCAAACCTATGCCCTGAATTTGTCTCACTTGAAAAAATTAGACTAGAGTTAGAATTTAAAAGAATCCAAGCTCAAACTGAAACAAAGCAACAAGAGCTTAGACTCAGAGAAATGGAATTGAATCATGCACTTGAAATGAAAAAGTTGTCTCTTGAAACTGGTTCACTCACAGAGTCCTCTAGGTCTTCCAGTCCTAAGAGGCCTCGGATGCCCAAAGATGCAGTAAGTATGTATAAGGTTAAGCTTGATATTTTGGATTGGTTGGCTGCTTTTGAACATAACCATGGGATTCAAGACATTATAGGGAATCAGTTGATTCCTTGGCTTTTTTTTAGGCTACCCCCTGTTTCAACTGATGTGGTAATGGAGTTGGAGGATATAGACAGAAATGAGTATGAAACTGTGATGCTAGCTTTGATAGCTAGATTTGGGAAGACTCCTTCCAGTATCTTAAGAGGTTTAGAAAGCTCTCAAAATGCATGATGATACTCCTTGGGCTACATGGGTGATAGACTGTTTGAAAAACTTAAATGGATGGGTTAAGGGTTACAGAGTGAACACTTATGAAGGTATGAGAAATCTGTTTATGTTGGAATCTATTTATGATGCCTGCTCTCCTGAGCTGAGACAGCACTTGGCTGACTCTAAGGAAATTGATCCAAAGAAGTTAGCAAGGGCTGCTGACTTGTGGGTTGCCAACAGGGCTACTCACAAGGATTCTGGGGTAACTCAGAATAAGGATGAGGGGAAGCAGCACAAGAAAGATACCAAAGAGAATTCTAATACTTGCACTCCAAAAGAGGGCCACAAACATAACAAGGGTAAGCCACAAAGGAAACCAAATCAGGCTAGTGTACCTTCTGGGGATAAACCCCATTCATAAAGACATTTGGTAAATGTTATGCTTGTGGATCAACTGACCATGTGAAAGAGGATCCCAGGTGTAAGGGTAAACCTTCAGGGGTCCACACTGTCTCCTTAGCCTTCTCCCCAGTGGATGAAGTACCAATGGTAAGTGGAAACTTTCACTTACTGGCTGAGGAACCCATGAAAGTCTCAGTCAGTGTTTCTTTAGTATCCATGAGTCTGTGGGAACAACAGAATTTAGATGTGTACAATTCTAATCCTGACAATACTAAAAAGTATTACAAAGACAGTGGGCAACATTATGACCCTGCAGGTCTGAAACAACAGTAGCGGTAAATCCGCTGCCACCGTTGTTTACTGACCGGCTTATTTTGTGTCCTGTAGGTGGGAGGTGTCACTCCCGCCTGGTCTGATCTGGCGGGAGTAACTCCACCCGCCTGCAGGCGGAAATGGAAATACTGGTTCTGTCATAGACGGAATCAGTGTTTCCATTGTCCCCATCCTCATGGAGTCCCATGAGACTCCATGGGAATGGGGATTTACGGAATTCCGCCTCCACAATTACCGGGTCACCGGGGTTGTAATGCCCCGGTGATTCCAGCAATCACAGAGGCGGAATGGTATTTCAAGTCCGACAGCAGCCTGTCGGGTTTTCCAGCATGGCTACCGCCGGACTCGTAATGAGGCCCAGTGTTCTTGTCAATGGTCATTAGACCCCTGCCATTCAAGACACTGGGGCCAGCATGACTGTAGTTGAGGAATCATTTTTCAAGGAAGAGGATGTTGCTAAGGCACCCAAATTCCTAACTAAGCTTGCTGGAGGCCCTGTCCAAATGCTTCCACAGTTACCAGCTCTCATCCAGTGTAATGATATGACTGTCAAGATACCTGTAAGTGTGCAGAGTGAAGTACCTGGGAGAGTCCTGTTGGGGAATGACTTAAAAACTCTTGGAGTTGTGTCAAGCACCCCCAGGCCTCCCAGGAAAAGGGAACAGGAGCAGACTAGGAAGACCAGAGAGAGTACCTTAAGGGTCTCTCTCGAGGAGATTATAGAGGAAACTATAACTCCCAGTCCACAGGACTTACTGACTGCAATTTCTATGACGAGGGAGGAAAAGGGGCAACCTAAAACCTCCAGGAACAAACCATCCAGCACTCCTGTGCTGCCAACAAGGACATCCCTGAGAGGACTGTCCAAAGTCACACCTGTGACTCCGCCACCAGCTGAGGCTAAGTGTGTGAAACAACCTTGTGTGGAGGAATCAGAGCTGGAAGAGGACCTTGCTCCTGTTGGAGATCTGGATCCTGCAGACCATCCTGAGCTGCAGTCTTTACTGGCAGAAGGTGGACCCTGTAGGGCAGACTTCAGCAGAGGTCAAAGAGAGTGTCCTACTCTTGAAGGTCTTTGCCAACAGGCAGCTTCCCAGCTGGAAGGGCAAGAAGCAGGGAAGCATAGGTTGTACTGGGAAGATGGCCTCTTCTAAAGTGAACAAACTGAGTCTATCCCAGGAGACTACAGAAGACTTGTAGTGCCTCTTGAAAGCAGACTCCAGTTCCTACAGTTAGCCCATGCGATACCTTTGGCTGGTCACTTCAGTTTCAAGAAGACCAAGAAAGGCCCTCTTTGTACTTTTACTGGCCCTAGTTAGGGGCTGATGTAGATAAGTACTGTAGGAGCTGTCACACTTGCCAAACCTCTGGCAAGAGTGGAGCCAAAAATGTGGCACCCTTGGTGCCTCTCCCAGTGGTGGTATTCCCTTTTGGGAAAGTAGGTATTGACATTGTTGGTCCCTTAGACCCTCCTACATCTTCAGGAAACTGAATTATCCTGGTTGTAGTAGGTCATGCTACTAGTTATCCTGAAGCAATACCTATGAGAACTGTTACAGCTCAGGCTGTTGCTAAATACAGGGTATTTTTACCAGGGTAGGTTTTCCTAAGGTGTTATGTTACGCTCACCTGGTATCCACGGGGACGCCACCCAGCTGTAGGGACTCTGGTACCCTTCTCAGCCGCTCCCAGATATAATCAGCTGAGAAGTTCTGCCTGGAAAACAGGTGGGCAATGTTCAAGGCGGGGAAACTGGGGTAAGAGCCTCCCAACACCCTGTATGTCCGCAAGCCCCTCCCCGGACCTTTCCGCACCATGTTATGGGTTTTGGAGTGCTCTCCGTCGTACCTTCTTGGCAGGGGCGTGTTGTCCTTTGTGGGCGAGTGCGATCTAGTTACTTCACTGATGCAGGCCCTTTAGAGTCTTTCAGGTAGGTCTTATTACTTTTATACTGTATGCCTTTCTTGGATTTAAATAATGTCTTTTCTCTCTCCTTAGGTGCGTGGAAGTTCGCTGTGGAAGGTTGGCTGAATTGGGACTCGCCGGCAGGTGATGGTGCTTCGAGAGCGCCTTGATGCGGTAAGTAGGTTCTATGAGCAGCGCTATGATGCTTGCCTTTGCTAACCTGTTGTCTTCTGTTCCCGTAGGTTGCGGTGCTCACCCAGAGCAAGATGTCCCAAGGCGATGCTGGTCGATGGGCGACTGGTGAGGTAAGCTGCCGGCACAATTGTAAAATGTCTACTGTCCTGTTTCTCTCCTTTTTGCAGATCCGACGGTCCGGGAGGCTCACTGTTCCTTGGATGCTGTTTGCAGGAGCAGAGGGCAGCTAGCGGTGGAATCACAGGTAAGCTGCTGCTATTGACAATGTCCTTTGTTTTTCAGATGCTGTTCTTCTGAGGTTTGCAGATGCAGCTGAACACGATGAGCGTCACGTTGCAGGATTGCAAAGTGAAGCGAAGCGTGCTATCCAAGTAGGGTGTGGTTTAAATAGCATCAAGAAAGTAGTCCAGGTAAAATAGTCCCTAGGCTACCATACCCAAAACACTATACCGCATAGCTTGGTTCCAAGGAGCCAAGCTATGTGGATGCCTCCATGTTGACTGGCACTGAAATAAAGTAGTTCCCAAGCACAAGTCTTCATTAAGTATGAGCCTGGCGCCAAAGGCGCCAGGACTGGCCCCAAGAGGGCCTAGGCAAAGGATGCCTAAGCTTGTTGGGGGCCCGAGCCTAGACCCCTCCCGGCCCATGGACCTGCCGGGGGGATTTCAGGAAGTGAATCGTGACAGCACTTCCCCCCAAGACTCCTCTCAAGGTGTTCCTTCTGTCGGGCCTGGTTTATTTGGAAAGTTGTGATGGTATGTTCTGATCAGACAAGGTGCATGAATGTTTTCACAGGGTTCCCAGGATCTGTCTTGGGGTCCAAATCCTTTCCAATCAACTAGGTAGTATAGCCTTCCCCTCGAATACTTGGAATCCAAGATGCTTCTGACTTCGAATTCTGGTTCTCCGTCAATAAGTATGGGTTTTGTTGGTGTCCTAATCCGTGTACCGGGCTGCATTGGTTTTAATAGGGACACATGAAATACTGGGTGAATCTGTAGGTTAGGTAGTAAGTCTAGTTTGACAGCCGCTGGATTGATAATTGCCTTGATGGTGTAAGGTCCTAAGTACCTGCGTTGAAAAGTCTGGGTTCCCTTGATGGGTACAAACTTGGCAGCCAGCCAAACCTTGTCTTTTTCCAGTGTTGGTTGGCAAATTGCTTTTGTTTTTCTTTGGCAAAAATAAGATGTTCCTAGGCCTTTTTGAAAGCCTGAGTGATGTTGTTGTGAAGAGTTTCTACTGCTGGCATTTCCAAACTTGTTGGGACATCTAGTTCTGAGGTACGTGGGTCTCTACCATAAAGGGTATAAAAGGGTGTTTGTCAGGTACTGGAGTGCAAGGAGTTATATGCGTACTCGGCTATCCATAACAAATCTTTCCAGTCTCTTAGTTCATGGTTTAACATGCACCGTAGGTATTGTTGGAGGGTCTGGTTAGTCCTCTTGGTCTGACCGTCCATTTGGGGGTGATGGCTAGTGAATAGCCAGACGTCAATTTGTGCCATTGCACAACATTTTTTCCAGAAGTTGGAGATGAACTGGCTACCTCGATCGGAGATCAGGACTGATGGGAAGCCATGTAGTTTTACAAAACCATCCAGGAATACTTTGGATAGAGTGGGTAAGTCAGGGAGGCCTTTGAGCGGAATAATGTGCGCCATCTTTGAGAACAAGTCCACAACTACCAGGATGGTGTTAAACCCTTGACTGGGTGGTAGGTCAGTGATGAAGTCAAGTGAAAGAGTGTGCCAGGGATTGGGAGTAATGTCCAAAGGTTGCAGAAGACCGGATGGTTTTTCTTTTTTTTACTTGTTTTGCGCACAGACTCCGCAGGACTGAACATATCGGATGACATCTTTACGCCAGGCAGGCCACCAAAAGTTCTGTTTTACCTTGGCTAGAGTCTTGGTGATTCCAAGGTGCCCTTCGATCAGGGAATCATGATAACCTGAAATAATTTGTTGTTGTAAGTCTTTGGTGGGTACATACAACTGATCCTTAAAAAAGGGTAAGTGATCTTTAATGGAATATTGTTCTCCTTGCACTTGCCATGCGAGGAAGGCATCTGGGTTCATGGTTTGTTGAATCTTATCTCTCAGTTCAACTTGGGTTAAGGCCGTAGTGAGGCCCAAGAGCTTGTCTTCCGGTATGATGGGGACTGGATCTGGGGGCGTATATACCAAGTCACCAGTGCCTGTACGAGAGAGTGCGTCAGCTTTTCCATTCTTGACCCCTGGTCGAAAAGTGATGACATAGTCGTATTCGGCAAAGAAAAGGGCCCACCGCAATTGGCGTGAAGACTGGGCTTTAGCTGTCTTAAGGTATTGCAGGTTTCGGTGGTCCGTGATAACTGTAATGGTGTGTCTGGCCCCCAGAAGGTAGTGCCGCCAGGCCTTAAAAGCGGATTTGATTGCCAAGAGTTCTTTGTCCGTAATGGCATAATTCATCTCCAGGGGAGAGAATTTCTTCAACCAATAGGCCACTGGATGTAGCTGGCCTGTTACTGGGTCTCTTTGTTACAGGACAGCTCCCATTGCTATGCTGGAAGCGTCTGTTTCCACGATATAAGGAAGATCTGGGCGAGGATGTCGCAGGATTGGCGTGGAGGTGAACCTTTTCTTGAGTTCCTGAAAAGCTTTCTCTGCTTCTTCGGTCCAGGCAAATTTTTTGTTATTTTTTCTTAGCAATATGGTGATCGGGTGTACGACCTGTGAGAAGTCTGGTATGAACCGGCGATAGAAGTTCGCAAAGCCCAACATGCTCTGTACCCCTTTTACTGACGTTTGTGATGGTCATTTCAAAACGGCGTCCACTTTATGCAGGTCCATTCTGATGCCTCCTGGAGTAAGAATAAAACCCAGTAACTCAACTTCAGTGACGTGAAAAACACACTTCTCCAGCTTTGCATATAAACGATGTTCCCAGAGCTTGGAGAGGACTGAACGGACGTGCTTGATATGATCCTGTTTTGAAGTTGAGTACACTAAGATATCATCTATGTACACTAGGGCGCAGACATCAATTAACTCTCTCAAAACGTCATTCATGAAATACTGAAACGCTGCAGGAGCGTTGCATAACCCAAAGGGCAAGACTTGATATTCGAACAAACCATATTTGGTGCGGAAAGCAATTTTCCATTCGTCTCCGCTTCTGACCCGTACCAGGTGATATGCTCCTCGAAGGTCCAGTTTGGTGTAAATTTGAGCATCTTTGACCTGGTCCAGCAGTTCTGGGATGAGCGGCAAGGGGTAACGGTTCTTTACAGTGATCTGGTTTAATGCGCGGTAGTCAATACAGGTTCTTAAGTCCCCTTCTTTTTTTGAAACGAAGAACAAAGGACTAGCTGCAGGGGACTTGGATGGGCGGATGAATCCATTTGCGAGGTACTGGTCTAAATAAGCCTTCAGATGAATGTTTTCGGGTTCCGTAAGAGCATAGATTCTGCCGAAAGGAACCTGAGCACCGGGAACAAGGTCGATCTGGCAGTCATAGGGCCTGTGCGGCGGCAGCGTGTTTGCTTGGTCCTTCTGGAATACATCCTGGAAATCGTGGTATTCCTCAGGCAAGGTGCTAGTTACTCCCAAAGTTGCCACTTCAGGTGTCGTAGAGATACTGAAAGCAGGTTTCTGTTCTTGGTAATAACAGGCTGGAGAGCAGTCGCTGGGAAAGGTTAATTTTCTTGCCTGCCAGTCAATCAAAGGGTTGTGAGCAACTAACCATGGCATCCCTAGTATGAGCCGGAATTGAGGTGCCTTGATGAGATCGAACGAAATAAGTTCCCGATGTCCGTCCTGGCAAAGCAATGTTATCTCAGCTGTGCGCTGGGTTACGGGTCCGGAAGCGATTTCTGTCCCATCCACTGTGGTTACCTTGTCTGTAGACGGCTTGGAACACAGGGGAAGCCCCATCTCTGCAGCCAGGTCCTGATCTATATAATTCCCAACTGCTCCGCTGTCGATGTATGCTTCAATGGCATGCATTCTTGACGACTGTTGGTTATTAATTAAGATCACCGGAATTGCAAAGTGTTAGGTCGGTGGCTCTTTTCCCTCACTCGCCAAACTGACCTCTACGTTTGCCGAGCCGGGTAGTTTCCCGACTGACACTCCTTCTCTTCATCTTTTTCCGTGGCTCCAATGACCTTCCTCGGAGGTTTCACTGGGCAGTCCTTCAGGAAATGCCCTGACTTTCTGCAGAACAGACATAGTTGTTGTTGTCTCCTTTTATCTCACTCTTGTTTTGTTAGTGGGGGTCGTACCCCTCCGATTTGCATGGGCTCCACAGTATTTTCTTGCACTCAAGTTACATTGTCTCTAGGTTGAACGTACACTGGCCGAGGGTCCATTTTAGAACGGTCTGCTTTTCGGTCTTGCAACCGGTGGTCCAGTTGCACAACCAAGTCTATGAATTCAGAACAATCTCTGGGAGGATTAACCACTTGAGCTAGAACGTCTTTTAATTCGCCTCGTAAGCCCCGATGAAACAACGTGGTTCTTTTATTTCCAGGCCACCTAGCTTCAGCAACCAATCGGTTGAAAGTAGCGATGTACGTTAACAAATCCTGATTCCCCTGTCGGAGGGAAAGGAGTTCATTGTCCACAGCTTGTTCTCGGGTATGGTGAGCAAAGAGTTTTTCCAATTCCCTCTGAAAGTCCCCAAAGTTATGTAATAAAGGATCATCATGGGACACCAATGGTACCGACCAATCTGTGGCGCTGCCACTTAGGTATGATAAAACAAAGGCTACCCGGGCTTGGTCATTTTGGAATGCTCCCGGCCTTCAAAGAAAATGAAGGCAACACTGATTCATGAAAGCCGCGTATTTTTCGTGGATCACCAGAAAACCTCTCCGGTGGTGCCAAAGGAACTGTACCTGGTAACACAACTTGTACCGGAGTAGAGACAGTGGATGACATGCTAGGATTTTGCATCGGTGGGTTGTTCCCAGGTAGAGGTGTCTGACCCGCTTGTGATTGCAAGACTTGCCTGCTGATATCTTCGGTACGCCCTTTAGTCACCAATAAGTCTCTCCGGAGAGCGTTAGTCTCCTGTCTGGCAGAGTGAACCTCAGCACGAAGTTCTCCCAACAATTGGGCCAATTGGTCTAATTCTGATGTTTCCATGGCACCGAGGTGGATTGGTTTGGCAGGCTTTGCGTTCTGTTCTGTTACGTTCACCTAGTATCCACGGGGACGCCACCCAGCTTTGGGGACTCTGGTACCCTTCTCAGCCGCTCCCAGGTATAATCAGTGGAGAGGTTCTGCCTGGAAAACAGGTGGGCAATGTTCAAGACTGGGCAACTGGGGTAAGAGCCTCCCAACACCCCGTATGCCCGCAGCCCCTCCCTGGACCTTTCCTCACCTTGTTATGGGTTTTGGCGTACTCTCGTCCTGCCTTCTTGGCAGGGGCGCGTTGTCCTTTGTGGGCGAGTGCAATCTAGTTACTTCACTGATGCAGGCCCTTTAGAGTCTTTCAGGTAGGTTTTATTACTGTTATACTGTATGCCTTTCTTGGATTTAAATAATGTCTTTTCTCTCTCCTTAGGTGCGCGGAAGTTCGCTGTGGTACGTTGGCTGAATTGGGACTCGCCGGCAGGTGATGGTGCTTCGAGAGCGCCTTGATGTGGTAAGTAGGTGCTATGCGCAGCGCTATGATGCCTTGCCTTTGCTAACCTGTTGTCTTTTTTCCCGTAGGTTGCAGTGCTCACCCGGAGCAAGAAGTCCCAAGGCGATGCTGGTCGATGGGCGACTCGTGAGGTAAGCTGCCGGCACAATTGTAAAATGTCTAATGTCCTGTTTCTCTCCTTTTTGCAGATCCGACGGCCCGGGAAGCTCGCTGTTCCTTGGATGCTGTTTGCAGGAGCGGATGGCAGCTAGGAGTGGAATCACAGGTAAGCTGCTGCTATTAGCGATGTCCTTTGTTTTACAGATGCTGTTCTTCCGAGGTTCGCAGATGCAGCTGAACACGATGAGCGTCACATTGCAGGATTGCAAAGTAAAGCGAAGCGTGCTATCCAAGTCGGGTGTGGTTTAAATAGCATCAAAAAGTAGTCCAGGTAAAATAGTCCCTAGGCTACCACACCCAAGACACTATACCGCATAGCTTGGTTCCAAGGAGCCAAGCTATGTGGATGCCTCCATGTTGACTGGCACTGAAATAAAGTAGTTCCCAAGCACAAGTCCTCATTAAGTATGAGCCTGGCGCCAAAGGCGCCAGGACTGGCTCCAAGAGGGCCTAGGCAAAGGATGCCTAAGCTTGTTGGGGGCCCAAGCCGAGACCCCTCCTGGCCCATGGACCTGCCGGGGGGGGTTTCAGGAAGTGGATCGTGACAGGTTATCTTTGACAGGGGATCCAATGTTAAGTCCCACAACATGCAGGCCATGTGAAAAAACTGAGGAGAAACTTACAAGTTCTCACCTGCCTACCCTCCTCAGTCAAATGGATTGGTAGAGAGGTTTAACCATACAATGAAGAGCATGATAGGTGCTTTTTAGGAACCCCTTAGAAGAAAGTGAGACCTTCTACTGCCATGCCTTCTCTTTGCATATAGAGAAGTCCCTCAGGAGGGAGTAGGATTTCGTCCCTTTGAACTTTTCTATTGCCAGCCAGTTAGAGGCCTCTTGGCCCTGATTAAGAAGGGGTTGGAGAGTGCTCCTTCCCCCAAGCCAGTGAGAGTCACTGACTATGTGATAGGTCTCCGGAGGAGAATGTGTCATGATCCACCGTCCATGGAAGTTATTGGGCCTCATTACGACCCAGGCGGTAAGTTACCGCCTGGGTCGTACCTTTACCACCATGGCGTAAACTACTTTTACGCCATGGTGGTTGGCGGACTTACCGCCCCATTCCGAGGTTGGCGGGGCGGTAAGTCCCCAATCCCCATTTACCCTTCCCCATTCCCATTTTTGCCCCATAGGGCATAATGGGAGTGGGGAAGGCGTTAATTACGCCACCGTAAATTACGGTGGCGTAATTAACATCAAGGTCCCTTAGCGCCATGGATTTTAACACCTGGGTGTTAAAACCTCCATGGCGCTAAGGGACCTCGGAATCAGGCGGTAAGGGTCGGCGCTGTTTACGCCGCCGTAAACCCCTTACCGCCTGAGTCGTAATGAGGCCCATTGAATCAATGGAGGAACAGCTCAGCCGTTTCACTCTAAGTGAAAGCGTATGCAGCATTCTAGTGTTTTTTTAACCTTGGTTATGACGTGTATATGTAAGCGTCGGAAGGATCACTCGATGCGTTAAAACCCTGAGTTTCTATGGGTCTACACGCTCTGCGAGTATTACGTTCCTTTACTTCTGCTGTGTCCACATCCTTAACTCCTTTGTTTCCCTTCCTATTTCTCTTCCCTTTGCCTTTCTATCCACTACACGCAGACCTTTCTGTAATCTGCGTTCCACCCAGAGCGCTCTCAGTTTTTTCTTTGTTCTGGTATCCGAGTCAGTGCTGCGTTCATAGTCGGTCTCCTTACATCTGACTCACCGGGCTAGTCGGAAGCGCGTTCCTTCCTGAGCACTTTGGGTAAACATTGTCTCATTTTACCGTGTCTGTTCCTGCCAACCTGCCAGTGCTCTGAACACTCGAAGCTCGTGTCCATTAGCCTTCCTCATGGGCCATCTCAGCTGGACTCTTGGAAGATCTTGGTCTGCAAGGTCTTTTGTACCAGACCTCCAGCCTTCCCAGTGCATGTTGGGAGTTGTAGTTTTCTTAGCTACCTGCACGAAGATTACGGAGTAACAACTGTTCTTCCACCAGTTTACTTTGGAGCCCAGGACTCCATCACCATCCGGACATTCCTTCTCATTCAGGGTTTTTCAGCAAAGCTTTTCCCTGATTGTGGGGTGGGCTCACTGGAGGTCCCGCTGCTGGGCAAATTGCTAGAAGGCAAGGTGGCCTCCAGAAGAGCCCGTCCCAAGATCCACAAAAAAAAAGCCAGACAGTGCTTGGAGAGAGAGGAGAGAAATATCTACCGAAGGATCATCCGACGATGTGACTACAGGTGAGGAGGAGGCGGGTGACAAGGGCATTGAACCAGTTTGTTCACCAACAGATTGTGAAAGAATGTCACACATGATGGCAGAAGCATCAGATAACTTGAAAGCAGGTCAGGCTCTGGTGAAGCATTGGCATGACCAGAAGGCCAACATGGTTGAGATTTCTCAGGACCATCTAGTTCTAGTTATGGTACCTACAATGCAGAGGGCCTTACAGGACAAATGGATAAGACCCTTCAAGGTTGTGGGTAAACTTGGAGAGGTCAACTATCTGGTGGACTTAGGCAATCCTAAGCAGGCTCCCAGAGTCTTTCACATGGACCATCTAAAAGCTTATGTTTCAAGACCAGAAGTGGGAGCTTTGCTTCTAGCTTCAGCTCAAGAGGAGGAGGAGGGTACCTCTACCTGACCTACTCAGAGGCCAGCCTTTAAATGAGAACATAGAAGGAGTTAATCTCTCTTCTAATTTGACACCTGAACAACAGGAGGAGTGCAAGTTTCTGTTAAATCAGTTTGCCTCCCTGTTTTCACTATCACCAGGCTTGACCCCTTGGGGCCAGCATGATATTCAAACTGGTGACTGTTTACCTGTCAAAAACAAAGGTTACAGGATGTCAGATCATGTCAGATCCCACATAAAGGAGGAGGTCAACAAGATGCTTGATCTTAGGGTAATAGAGCCCTCTAACAGTCGATGGTCTAGTCCATTTGTTCTATTACCAAAGGCAGGATCCAAGGAGTTGATATTCTGTGTGGACTATAGAGCTCTTAATGCAGTCATCAAGACTGATGCCCACCCTTTACCTAGGACAAATGAACTGGTGGATAAACTTGGTTCAGCCAAGTACCTCAGTACATTTGATCTTACTTCAGGCTATTGGCAAACAGCACTTACAGACCATGCCAAGGAGAAAACTGCATTCCAACTCCAGCAGGCCTCTATCAGTTTAAGGTAATGCCCTTGGGACTAAGGAATGCACCTGCTACATTCCAAAGGATGGTTAATCAAGTTCTAAATGGGATGGAGGACTTCTGCATGGCATACTTGGATGACATTGCAGTGTCCAGCCCTACTTGAAAGGAACATATTGACCACTTAGGATATGTGTTGTAGGCTCTTGAGCAGGCCCATCTGACCATAAAGGCTAGTAAATGTCAAATTGGTCATGGTAAAGTGGTCTACCTTAGACATGAGGTAGGAGGAGGTGAAATCAGGCCATTGTCTAGCAAAGTAAAAGCTGTACAAAACTGGGCCACCCCTAGTACTCAAACCCAAGTGAAAGCCTTCCTAGGCCTCACTGGGTACTATAGGAACTTCATTGAGAACTATGGGAACATAGCTTCTCACTTGAATGTGATCTCCTTTCCCAAATTCCCTAAAGAAGTTCAGGTGGAATGAGGAGTGCACTCAAGCATTTGAAGGCATAAAGAAAGCCCTTTGTCAAGCTCCAGTCCTAAGAGCTCATGACTATAACCAAACCTTCATTGTGCAGATAGATGCTTCAATTACAGGTATAGGTGCATTCCTTAGTCAACTGGATGAGAAAGGTAGGGAGCACCCCATTTGCCTCATCAGCAGGAAGCTGAAGGAACCAGAAACAAGGTGAGCAACCATAGCGCGTGAATGCTTTGCTATTGTGTGGTCACTGAAGAAGTTTAGGCTATACTTGTATGGATCTACCTTTGTGATTTAGACTGACCACCAACCCTTGAGATGGTTGATACAAATGAAAGGGGAAAACCCAAAACTACTGAGATGGTCAATCAGCCTGCAAGGGTTTGATTTTACCATTGAACGCAGGTCAGGGAGCCACCACCAAAATGCTGATGGTCTCTCTAGGATGTTTGACCGACTGGAGTAAGGAGATTCATCCAGGAGTGGATTAAATCCTCCTGTCCCTTAGTTTGGGGGGGACGGGTGTTAGGGAGAATTCTCAATATGTGCTAATTTCCCTTACCTTTTGAGGAGACCCCCAGCAACTTTGCTGGATTTCTAGGATTTCATTTTTTTACCTGGAAAGAGTGTGAACCTTTTTTCCCACTCTTTCATGTATTTTGATGTGTTTTTTATTTTCGTTTTCTTTGGTTGTGGAGTTTTAAAACAACTACATAGGCATCATATCTTTCTGTGTGTCACACAGCACCTTCAGTGCAGTGGCTCTGGGGTGTCTTTCAGACCCCCCAAGGTTTAAATACCTTCTCTGGGACAGACTACCATCTCCCAGAGCATGTAAAGTTAAATTGACTTTACTAGTCTCTTTAAATTTACTGACCCAGCACACACTATCTTCCTATAGAGTGCTGGAGGGGTTGCTTAGCTTCACCTGAGTCAAATCACTCATGCTACAGTAAAATGTTACCCATTCCTACTTTAAATGGCTGGTGCAGTGTTTTTGATCAAAATACCATGATTTTTCCCGACCGCTAACAACGGTAGCTAAAAATCGGGTCAGCCATGTTTTTCAATATGGCGCCCAAGACCTATCTGTAAAAACAGACTCCGGTTATCTTTTTTTGCCATTTCTTTTAGGAAAGGTCCTTCTTGTGTTTGTCTCCGTCCGCCATACCAGGTTTGGTCCCTTTGTTTGTTGGCCTTTGGCGGGCTTCAGTGCTGAAGCCCTCCTCTGGCGCCTGAGTGTCTGGGGTGGACAGGATGTGAGGGAGGTGCCCAAAACTCCCTGTGCTTAGTCTTCCAGGAGCCCTGAATGCACTCTGGCATCATTGGCCAGCTTGCTGTCCTTCAAGGCCAGCCACCCTGCTGTTTGTGACAGCCAGGCTGGAATGAATGGGGGAAAACTGTTTAAAAGCAGGTCTCTGGGACTTGGAAAGCAGAGTCGACCACTGGAACGAAACAACAGAAGAGGAGAGGAAAGAAGAGGACTGCTGCAGGACCTGGATGACCGGTGAAGCCCTGCTGCAGGTCCGTATTGCCTGAAACTCCGACAACAGAGAAGCCCTTCAAGGTTAACTTCTTCCCTTGAGTTTGTTGGGAACAACCAACTCGCAAGCCACCTGGACACCGTCCTATTCTGGTCGAATTTTAATAAGAGTGCTGTTGAAAATCGGATAGCCAGAGGGAAGGAAACCAGCTGGTGGACTTTAAGGCACTCACAACTTAAACCGACGTCTTGCTACAGGTTTTGGCCTCTGTTAGGGAGAATTCTCATAAATGGCTAATTTCCCTTACCTAATGAGTCCCTCAGCAGCTTTGCTGGATTTCTAGGATTTATTTTTTCACCTGGTAAGAGTGTGAGCCTTTTTTCACACTCTTACATGTGGTTTGCTGTGTGTGTTTTTAACATTTATGTGATCTTGGGCTCTGGAGCCTCACCTACTCCATGAGAGCCATTTGTGTGTGTGTTACATAGCCCCTTCAGTGCAGTAACAAAGGGTTGTCTTTTAGATTTCCCTCTGACTCAGTTTTTCTGGGACTGACTACTGTCTCCCAGAAACATGTAAAGTTACCATTAACTTTGTGCAGTCTCTTTAAACTAAAGACCCAGTACACCCCATCTTACATGGAGTATTGGAAAGGGTTCATTCCTATCCCTTTTTGTCTGTGTCTCTTGGAGCACTGTTCCGCTCCCTTTACATTAAGACTTGGCTGGTGGCAGTGATAGCTACCTTAAATTTTCCACCGCGGTTATATTATATAAGCATGGTATTGTTTTAGGCTGTTATATTAGCCTCAAACCCACCCCGCTGTGTGATTGACAGCCAGGCTCTATGAATGGGGGAAAACTGCATGAAAAGCAGGTTTCTGGGACTGGAAAGGCAGAGTTGCCACTGGAATACAAGAACCAACGAGAATATGACTGAAGAGGACCCCTTCAATGACTGAACCACCCTGTGAAGCCCTGCCGCAGGTCTGAATCATCAGAATCTGCCAACACAGAAGAGCCTCCAGGAAACTTCTTCCCTTGAGCTGGTGGGACCAACCAGTTCACCCAAACTGCAAGCCAGGACCCCTCCTCTGGTCGAATTCACTGTACAGAGCTACAATGGGCCGGATAGCCAGGAAGGTCAGATCATGCTTAGGTTTTAAGGAGCGCACCTTTTATTTGTTGCTTTGCTCTGCTGCTGGTTTCTTCCCTGGGTAGTGCAGGACCCTCCAGTCTTCCTACTTTGTGTCAGTGTGACTGTCGTTTCAGGAATCCAGAGCATGCAGGAACTACCAGAACGTCCGCCTCAGCTACAGCTTCCTCTCCGTTTTAAGGTACTGTGCAAACCCGGTTGCTCGTTTCATTAAGCGCGGGGAAAGTGTTTGAAATCCTTCTCCAATCCGAGGGCTTGTCCTTCTCTTCTTTTTAAACAAACTTTTCTACCAACCAACCTCGTCCGAAATCCATGGCACGAACTTTCCCGCAAACTACCCTGAACCGTGTGATCTTGAGCAAAAGACTTTTGTCCTATTGAGTTTGGTCCTAAGCCTTTTCTACCTGATTCTATCACTGTAGTTCCTCTTGTTCTATTGCCCTGAGTACTTACCTGTTGGTGTGGTTCAATTTCTATTTAACTTTGACTTTCTCTCCCATTTAAATTCCTGAGGTGCCATTTTGCTTGCACTTCATTTTGTGAGCTTAACTTGTCTGGGATTTAAGGGAAGTGGTGTGGTGTATTGAGAGTGTGATTTTTAAACTGCTTATTATGGTGTAATGTTATACAACTGAAGAGTGAAAAAAATGTATATTCTTTTACTTGAAAACCTTGAGTCAGTGTTTGCCTGAATCATAGTCATTGCTGTCCTTTGTGTAATTATTTGATACTGCTCACTTACTCTTGAGATAAGTCTGACTGCTCCGCTACTACTACCACTTTAACAGTGTAGTACAGGCTTGTACCAAAGGTGAATTTGTACTGTCACTTGTAGTCTTAATTGTGTGTGGTGTTCCCAAAGGGTACTGCATATATTTCTGCCTAACACTGGTGTACGTACAGCGGTGAGGGTCAAAGTATAGTAATTACACTTAGAGTGCTGCTATTACCTTGGATCAACTAACCACAAGGCTAGCATCACTAAAAAGCAATATTAATGTCTGATATGGAAAGCCACAGTCAGGAGACCCTCCTGAGTTACACTGCTGATTGTTTAAGAAACATGTGTAAAGATAGGAAACTCTATGCCAAAGGCAAAAAGACTGAAATTATTGAAAATGTGTTAAATAATAGTCTAGGGAGTGGGTCTGAAATGCCTGACCCCCTAGCAAATGTGGAAAGTATTGAGGATGATAACATGTCTGTTAATGATGAGTTGGAAGAAGTAGATGTGTCTCTTAATGTAGGTCTCTCTGCAGCCTTGCCTGTTCAACAAACTCAACCCTTGTCCACTGGGACCCCACAGGTCCTACATTCAGTCTTGAATGCATTGCTCTAGAGAAAATGAGGCTTGAACTGGAATTCAAATGTTTAAATGCTCAAACTGAACAAAAACACCAAGGACTTAAGCTCAGAGAAATGGAGTTGAATCATGAACTAGAAATGAAAAGATTGTCTCTTGACAATGCTTCTCTCCCAGAGTCGTCTAGGTCTTCCAGTCCTAAGAGACCCCGTATGCCTAATGAAATTGTGGGTGTGTATGAGGTTAAGCTTGGTATTTTGGATTGGTTGGCAATGTTTGAATATAACCATGGGATTCAAGGTCTCTCAGGGAATCAATTGCTTCCCTGGCTCTTCTCTGGGCTACCCACTGTTGCATCTGATGTTGTAATGGAGTTGGGGGAGGAGGATAGGATGGATCATGACTGTGTGAAGCTAGCTTTAATTGATAGATTTGGGAAGACCCCTTCCCAGTACCTTAAGAGGTTTAGGATCCTCAAAAAGCATGATGGTACCTTGGTATGTGAGTGTTTGAAAAACATAGATGGTTGGATTAAGAGTTACAGAGTGAACAATTATGAAGGAATGGGAAATCTTGTTATGTTGCAGTCTATTTTTGATGTCTGCTCTCCTGAGATCAGACAGCACTTGGTTGATTCTAAGGAGAGAGATCCAAAGAGGCTAGCTAAGGCTGCTGACTTGTGGGTTGCCAACAGGGCTACTCATAAGGATTCTGGGGCTTCTCAGAAAAAGGATGAGGGTAAACAGCCAAAGAAAGACAACAAAGAGAATTCTAATAACTCCAATCCAAAATAGGGCCAGAAACAAAAACATAAGGGTAAACTACAAGGGTAACCAAATCAAGCTAGTGCACCATCTGGACCCAAACCAGATGGAAGTCAGAACAAACCCCCATTCATTAAGACATTTGGGAAATGTTATGTTTGTGGGTCAACTGACCATGTGAAAGGGGATCCCAGATGTAAGGGTAAACCTTCATGGGTCCACGCGGTCTCCTTAGCCTTCTCCCCAGAGGAAGAAGTGCCTATTATCATGATGCCTACCCTGGGCATCAGGACCAAGGCCCTCAGCTCCGGGAGCAGGCATACAGACATTTGTTTAAACATCAGCAGCCCCGGCTAGGGGCTGTCTGGGTTCAGTCCTGGTGCCTTAGGCGTCAGGCTCATCATAGAAATCAGTCCTGGCGCCATAGGTGCCAGGCTCATAGACTTTACTTACCTGATGCAGACCATGCTGCAAAAGAGTCCAAGCCTACATGAGGCCTGGATGGGACTATTTTGTTACAGGGACTATTTTTTTACTCGGGCATGGCTCTAGGGAACTTCTTACCTGGAACTACTTTGGAGGCTATTTAAACCACACCAGAACAGCAGCACATGCTTCGCGTTATTCTGCATCCAGCAGCGTGACGCTCACCGTGCCTGCAGCCAGCATCCAGTCTTCTGCAACGCCCGTGTGCCTGCAGCCAGCATCCAGTCTTCTGCCACGCCCGCCTCAAATCCGGAGCTCCTACAAAAAAGAAGAGGAAAAGGACAAGGTTAGAAAACAAACTTATTTCAAATTCCTCACCTAATTCCGGAACCATTTCATCTCCGGACCTGGAAAGTACATCAGTCCTGCACGCGTTGCTTTGCCAGCTCCAGCATGGCGCCATACTCACCAGTTCTCACAGCATCTTTCGATCCGGCACTGTCTCCATCATTTCTTCGCCGTAATCCGGCACCTAGGGGACACAAGAAAAAACAAGGTGAGCCAATGGAATCAACAAATACAACCTCTTACCACCATAGAATTACCTGATTTACCACCGGCGGTATTATTCCATAATTCTCCACATTTTCATATGCCGCATCTGTAAAGAGGGAGAAAAACAACACGTTAACGCATGCAATAGTTACCGGACAGCGTTGGGTAACACAGACTCTTACCTGAACGCCAGCAGCAGCTACGAGACCTTCTTCTCACGAACTCAGTTGCAACTTAAGGAAGGAAGGGGATAAGAGTGAACATCGGGCACATTGAACTCTTTGAACTTGATACTTACCAATTCCGCCAGGGACTTCAGAGTCAATACTTACCGGAACTCTCCCAACGCCTTCAAACCAGTGAAGTAACTGGTATCTACGCGCCCCTGCAAGACACGCAGGATGGAGAGCTCATCTTTTACGAACATAAGGTGAGGTTACTAAGGGGATATCTGAGGTGATTAGTGGGGGAGAGCGAGAACAGTTGGGAGGCCATCACTAAAACCCACAGGTGGTTAATCCCTGTCTCCACTTGCAGGAAAATACTTCTACGGGTCCAGCAGACAAGACTAGGTGGGCCAGTCCAGACATTCATCTCTGCACTACGCATCACGTTGAAGGAGACCGCAGCTGTCCGGGTCATATCGACACCCCTGTGGGGTCCAGGTGAGCGTAACACCTATGGCAAGTGGAAACTTTCACCTATTGGCTGATGAACCCATGAGAGTCTCAGCTAGTGTTTCTTTAGTGTCACTGGGCTTGTGGGAACAACAGAACTTAGATGTCTATAATTCCATCCCAGTTAATACTAAAGAGTATTATAAAGATAGTGTTGTTGTGAATGGTCAGGAAACCCTTGCCATCATAGACACTGTATCCAGCATAAATGTGGTGGATGAATCATTTTTCAAGGTGGAGGATGTTGCTAAGGCACACAAACACCTCACCAAGTTAGCTGGAGGCCCTGTGCAAATGCTTCCCCAGTTACCAGTTCTCATCCAGTGTAATGATATGTCTGTCGAAATACCTGTTAGTGTGCAGAGTGAAGTGCCGTTGGAGAGTCCTGTTGGGTAATGACCTGAAAACTCTTGGAGTTGTGTCAAGCACCCCGAGGCCTCCCAGTAAAAGGAAACAGGAACTCACTAGGTCTGCAAGGGAGAGAACCTTGAGAGGCTCTCCAGAGGAGCTGACAGAGGAAACTATCACTCCCACTCCACAGGAGTTGCTCACTGCCATTTCTAAGAAAACAGAAGCAAAGGGGAAACCCAAAACCTCCAGGAAAAAGTCAGACAGCACCCCTGTGCTACCAACAAGGATATCCCCAAGATTGTCTAAAGTCACACCTGTGACTACTCCACTTGCTGAGGCAGAGTGTGAGGTGCAACCTTGGGTGGTTGAGCCAGCATTTGAAGAATCAGAACTGGAAGAAGACACTGTGCCTCATTACGAGGTTGGAGGTAGCCATGGTGCTAATAGCATTCCGGTCTTACCGGGTCATTCCAACCTTAGAGGACCCAGTAAGTCCCCATTCCGAGAACCATTCCCCATTCCCATTCGATCCCCCATAGGGCTCAATGGGAATGGGGATGGGGCTATTAATGGGCCTGCTAATAGCGGGCCCGTTATTAGCTCCCTGGTCCCTTAGCGGCTCCCACTAAGGGACCTCGGAATATGGAGGTAAGGGATTATCGGCACTGGCCCCCTTACCGGTGCCGGTAATCCCTTACCTCCAACCTCGTAATGAGGCCCACTGTCTTAGTTGGAGATCTTGACCCTGTTGAACATCCTGAGCTGCAGTCTTTACTGGTAGAAGGTGGACCCAACAGGGCAGACTTTAGAAAAGGACAGAGAGAGTGTCCTACTCTTGAAGGTCTTCGACAACAGGCTGCTAATCAACTTGATGGGCAAGAAGTTGGAAAGCACAGGTTACGCTTGCAAGATGGCCTCTTCTACAGTGGACCGACTGAGTCTATCCCTGGAGACTGCAAAAGAATTGTAGTGCGCCTTGCTAACAGACTCCAGTTCCTACAGTTAGCCCATGAGATACCTTTGGCTGGTCACTTGAGTTTCAAGAATACCAAGCAAAGGCTCTCTCTCTACTTCTACTGGCCTAAAATGGGTGCAGAAGTTGACAAATTCTGTAGGAGCTGTCACACTTGCCAAACATCTGGCAAGAGTGGAGCCAAGAATGTGGCACCCCTGGTGCCTCTCCCAGTGGTGGGAGTTCCTTTTGAGAGGGTGGGCATTGACATTGTCGGTCCCCTTGACCCTCCCACATCTTCAGGGAACAGGTTTATCCTGGTTGTAGTAGACCTTGCTACAAGATACCCAGAAGCCATACCTATGAGAACTGTTAGGGCTCAGGCTGTGGCTAAGGCTCTACTTGGTATTTTTACCAGAGTAGGGTTTCCTAAGGAAGTGATATCCGACAGGGGATACAACTTTATGTCCCACTACATGCTACATGCAAGCCATGTGGATAAACTGTGGTGTCACTTACAAGTTCTCTACAGCTTACCGTCCACAGACAAATGGACTGAGAGGTTTCGTCATACTATGAAGAGCATGATAGGTGCTTTGGAAGAACCCCTTAAGAAAAAGTGGGACCTTCTACTGCCATGCCTTCTCTTTGCATATAGGGATGTGCCTCAGGAGGGAGTTGGTTACAGTCCCTTTGAACTTCTCTACGGCCATCCAGTCAGAGTTCCATTGGCCCATTGGCCCAGATCAAGAAGGGGTTGGAGAGTGCTCCTTCCCCCAAGCCAGTCAGAGTGACTGACTACGTGATAGCTCTCCACAGGAGAATGTCACACTTGATGGCAGAAGCAAGTGAAAACTTGAAAGCAGGTCAGGGTCTGATCCAACATTGGCATGACCAGAAGGCCAGAATACAGGAGTGACACGGGATACCAGGAATATCTAAATACTGACCTGGCCTGGATAGAACACAAAATACTTCACATTGAAGGTTAGGGTACTGTTGTGTTTATGTGGTGAGTGCCAGTGCAGTCTACCTATCTACATAATCCCACTGGCTAAGAAGCTCAAAGAACAGCTGTAAAACAACGTGTCTTTCAAAAACCATATACTGGGATGAAGCAAATTAAATTCAACCCAGTCGACACTTAATCGCAATTCAATATTATTTATTAACATGTTTAGAAAAAATCCTTATAAAAAATATACACAATCATCAATGTCAATATCAATAAATTTGTAAACCAATCCACCAAATTCATCTATGGACTGATGCGATATAACATTCCCATCTAAAACCACAACAAACCACACATCAACCATACCACATTCATACTCAAACCATTCATCAAATCACTTAATTATAACAAATATTTCATCACTGTAAAAACGGTCATACTAAAATACAACATTACAATTTTGGTCCATTATTAATATGAACCATACATTTCTCACTGCTGAGTCAGTCTTTAATAATACAATCTATTCTGACTCAAGCTTGTTTCACTTAAGGCTGTTTACAATTAACAGTACATTTCCCAACCCGACATGTTTCTTTCTGTATAAATTTTGGTTAACAGAAATTCTTCAGGGGCACTATGGTCCAGCGTGGTCAGGTGGAATACAGATGGAGAAACGGAGAACATGTAGACTACACCAACAAAGCTCACCTAAATGTAAACATAAAAACACAACATCAATCAGGCTAAATTGCTTGAGTTACTAGATTGATCATTACAACGACCGCACCAAAAAATGAACGGGGTGTAGAGAAGGGTCATAAATACCCCACATCTACCTCTACCACTAGGGAGAACATGAGAACCGGAATACGGAACCATAAAGGAAACACCATATTAATTGGTATATCCAAAATAATACCACCATCACCAACACCACGTGACATATAAGGACTTCCAGAACCAATAAGGTAGCTCCCCCGAATAGAGGTGCAACCGAACATTACCAAGTCGTGTATCATGCACAAAAAAGAGGGAGGTCTCCGGGCTAGATCACCACAGACCAAACACTTACAATGGATCTTCTGTGAGTTTCTCTATCCGTACCACCGGTGAGTATCACCCCAACAAGGTACGCAAACGGCAGTAGCGCTAGTCGTGTCACACACTCATTAAAGAAGAGGGAGGTGGACAGTGGCGGCTGCTATTATAGGGCGGCAGGGCGCCGCCCCCTCCATAAAGAAGAGCAAGATAAAAAAGCAGAGCAGAAGCACAAAGATTCAGAAGAATCTCTTCTGAATCTTCTTGCATTTGCTGCATTTCCCAACAGCGCGGGGGCGCTGTGGCAACTATACTGTGGAAGCCGGCCGACGGCCATAGGACTCCTATTGGCGTCGGGACGGCTGCCACAGCGGGGCGCGTCCCGTTTTACTTTCATTTTTTCAATAGAGGAAAGCGTGGAGCTCGTAGCTCCACGCACTCTACGTAAGCACCTTTCATTAGTAGGCTGGCGGGGCGCTTGAGGGGTGGCCCCGCCAGCCTAAAATGTGCGCAAACAGCGCACTGAAGATTCCTCCCCCCCACCTAGCTACAGTAATGTCATTGGCTGTTTTCCAGCCAATAACAAACCTTGCATTGGCTGGCAAACAGCCAATGACATTACTGTATTTATGCAGGTGGCGCAGGGTGTGTACGTGCGCCTGCGCCACCTTCACACTTCTCTTTCTCTGCCCGACGACGAGCGAGTGGACAAGGCCGACCGGACCTGCTCAGATGGATGAGTCCGACCAGAGACTGCCTGGGCCCTGCCTTGTCGGCGGTAAGTTAGTACCCACTGTTTTGGGCGACCGCGTGTGTGTAACACGGCCCCTACAGTCAGCACTCAAAGACATGCAGGCCAGGGCCTACACGTCTTTCTGTTCTGACTGTCGGGGCCGTGTGGGCAACTTGGGGCCTTGTGTCACACATGGCCCCAGAGTTGTGTGTGTCCCGGGCCTGAGGCAGTCCTTAGCGCCCTAATTACCTGAAGGTTGATTCACCACTTTTTACTAACCTTCAGGCAATTAGGGCGCTCAGGAGAGCTCAGACACGTCTTGGAAAAACCATTACAATCTTAGAGGCCGTGGTTTTGTTTTTGTGGTCGGCGATCACGAAACTAAACCATGGCCTCTTCGATCCCAAGGTTTTTCCATGACGTGGTTGGTGTCTGGTAATGGTAATGCGCTTCATGCAGAGCAAACCGCCTCGAAGCGCAGGTGGGGAAGGAGCTAGTGGAAGGGGCATGGAAGGTAAAGTTCCTTTCGCAGGAGTCCTTGCATACAAATAGGTGAGGTTGTTCGTCTACCATGCTCTTTTCATTCTTTCCCGGGATTATTTTTCTTGCCAATAGAGGGAGAAGCCCCCATTGCTAGCCTGCCATTCAAAAAGTGAGAATGTGTTCTCTGGCAGAAAGCATAGTAGCTGTTGCCAACAAACCTTTATGTGGTAGTCCCATAAAACAACCACTTGGGCCAGTGTCTTTACATGTTTGCAGTGTGCCAGTCGGGCTGCCGGTAATACACACATGCCCCAATGTTGGAATGGCAGTTTGATTTTGGGTCCCATTTTGAAAATTTCCTCGATTAGTGCATCCTCATCATCTCTATTAAAAACTCACGCTTGCATCGAGCCATTCTTTGAATTTCTAGCGCTCGTAGAAGTGTGTTATTGTTTTTTTTCTTTCATATTTCTCTAGGCTGTTTTAGCTTATTCGTTCAGGCTAACGGTGGCTGTGAGCATCTTTGAGTATTCAAACGGTCTGGCGCAGCGTCAGTCAATGTACAGTGGCCCTGTGGGTCTGGTTGGGCTACAGTGTAGTTTCTATTAGGAGCGAATACTGGCCTTTTGTGCCCCCCCTTCTTTGGAAAACTTCCCGGGAAGTCTGCAAGCAGGATCAGGTGGGGCTGGGTTGGGCTAAAACCCACCCCATTCACTTCCACGGGGAGGTCATGAGACTGTTCACAAATTGCATTCCAGATGCCAGGGACATGCAGTTTACTTATCGAAATGAGTGACACAGAGCGTACAAGCCAAGAACTCCTTCCAGAAGTAGAGAGTGAGTGAGCGGGCGGAGACCCACTTCGCATTGGCATTGGTTTGAAACCAGACACTCACTACCGGGGGGTTTTTCCATTGGGTGCGAGACCTCGAGCCCACCTCATGTGCTGAATGTCGATTGAACGCCTATTTCACCGACCCGCAATATGTGCCCAGTCGCTGGCTTCCATGTGACGGGCCTTAAAGAGGGGCTGACCGATGGCCTCCAAGATGGCTATTGTAGGCCTCTCTGCTTGATATGGGGCAGTAGGTAAACATTGTGCAACCTGTCGGATGGAGAACTCAAGCACAACATGCCCACCTCGAGAAAGGGCCAATGCAATGTAACAGGGGTTCGATACCCGGATCAGGGCTAGCTGCCCCCTTCATATTTCTGAAGTCTATATATTGAGTGTCATGAGTGCATAAATTCGATCATTACAGTGCTTTGAGGCAGTCTGTGACTGTGAGCATAAAGCGCTATATGCATCACCAAAAGGAATAACTAAGTATGCATTGCCAGTACATGCAGAATCGCCATGCGTCTGCTGACTGCAGGTCCACGTGCAACCGCTCCTGCATGTTGGCAACTCATTGCATGGCAGTGTGTGAAATGGAAGAAAAAGAGGGCCAGAGGTGTCTGTGGAGCTGGTTGGCGAGGGATACGGAACAGTTGGGCAGGGCAGGGCTAAGAGCAACGTGCATGGGGGAAGGTGGAGGGAGATGGAGAGACAGGGGAAGCGGGGAGGAGAGGGACACAGAACAGTTGGGCAGGGCTAAGAGCAACGTGCATGGGGGGCAGGCGGAGGGAGATAGAGAGACAGGGGTAGCGGGGAGGAGAGGGACACAGAACAGTTGGGCTGGGCTAAGAGCAACGTGCATGGGGGGCAGGTGGAGGGAGATAGAGAGACAGGGGAAGCGGGGAGGAGAGGGACACAGAACAGTTGGGCAGGGCTAAGAGCAACGTGCATGGGGGGCAGGTGGAGGGAGATGGAGAGACGGGGGAGCGGGGAGGGAGGACAAGATCATGGTAGTGTTGGTAGTGTTACACCATAGTACCAGCTATTTTCAATACAAGCTGCTGTAAAATACACCATCACACTTGCACACGTAAGAATAGTGTACCACCATTAATATGTAAAACCTAATGCTTTTTTTCATATTTTGGTAGGTTTTTTGGACAGTAAATTGCACCTTTTGTAGGCCATTTTTCCAAAAGTTTCGCGGGGGAGAACCCCCCCGTACACCCTTTGGACGGGTGGGCTCGCGCGCTGCACGCGCTCGCTACAAAATTCACCCAGGGAATTTTACGCCCCACCAGCTTTCAAACTCACCAGCCGCCACTGGAGGTGGACCCAGTTCTATAGAATCTGTGCATACGCCTTGGTCAATTATAGACCACCTGCAAACAACAGGGCGGAATATGATCAGTCTGTAACCATAATAAAATTATCAAGTAAAGACACCTTTATTACCACCTATGCAAGTGATGTCTTAACCTATATGGATAGGGTACAAACGGGGTAAATAACATCCCAAAAAGAAGGTATCTACCCTAAAGTCATGCACGCATTACTCCGGCTTACCTCGATCTTCAAGGTATAACATTCTCCGCTGTATGCATAAATTGGAACTGCATCCTAGCAAACATCACTCCATTAGACAGCAACAAGAGCGTGGTCAGTGTCATTCGGACCAAAGCTCTTAAGCGTTACTACGGGAGCAAAAGGCGACAAAATAAAGACACATAAGTGGGTCTAGTCACCGCCGAAAATTGCTCAGATCAACTGATCAACATTACCAACCATCTTAGTGAAGAATCATACATCTATGAGGAAACGCTACTCATGGGAGCAAGGGCAGCCTCCCTGCCCCGGCTGGGACGGGAACACTAGTCAATACGGGAAAGCAAGCCGGAGTAACTAAAAAAACAATTCAACCCGTACAACCCCGATACCGTCAGCGTCATCAGTAGAAACACCAGTTGCAGCCCAGTTTACCTGAATAACTCTAAGGTGTGCTCCGATGGACGCCGTAGTGGTCCTGTGAATCAACACGCCCAGCTTTCAGGCGCAGCACTACCGGATGATATACGTATTCGCCTGATCACGTGGCGATCACGTGACGTAAATTTTAGACCAGAAGGCCAGCATGGTTGAGTTTACTCGAGACCAGCTTGTATTTGTTATGATGCCAACAAGGCAGAGGGCCTTGCAGGACAAATGGATAGGACACTTCAAGGTTGTGGGGAAACTTGGAGCGGTGAACTATTTGGTGGACTTAGGCAACCCTAAGGAGGCTCCCAGAGTCTTTCACACCAACCGTTTAAAGGCTTATGTCTCGAGACCAGAAGTGGGAGCTTTGCTTCTAGCTTCAGCTCAAGAGGAAGAGGAGAGTGTACTTCTACCTGACCTCCTTAGAGGCCAACCTTTAGATGAACAAATAGAAGGAGTTAATCTCTCTTCTCAACTGACTTCTGAATGCCAGGAGTGCAAAGTTCTGTTGAATCAGTTTGCCTCCCTGTTTTCGCTAACACCAGGCTTGATCCCTTGGGGATAGCATGATATTCTCACTGGTGACTGTTTACCTGTGAAAGGCAGAGGTTACAGAATGTCAGAGCATGTGAGATCCCACATCAAAGGAGAGGTCAACAAGATGCTTGATCTCGGGGTTATAGAGCCCTCCACAAGTCAATGGTCTAGTCCAGTTGTTCTAGTACCAAGATTCTGTGTGGACTATAGAGCTCTAAATGCAGTCACTAAGACTGATGCCCATCCTTTGCCAAGAAAAGATGAACTGGTGGATAGACATGCTTCAGCCAAGTACCTCAGTACATTTGATCTAACCTCAGGCTATTGGCAAATAGCACTGACAGACCATGCCAAGGAGAAAACTCCATTTTCTACCCCAGCTGCCTTCTACCAGTTTAACGTTATGCCTTTTGGACTAAAGAATGCACCTGCTAAATGTCAACGGATGGTTAATCAAGTTCTGAATGGGATGGAGGACTTCTGCATGGCATACTTGGATGACATTGCATTGTTCAACCCTACATGGAAAGAATATATTGATCACCTGGGATATGTTTTGCAGGCTCTTGAGCAGGCCCATCTGACCATAAAGGCAAGCAAATGTCAAATTGGTCAGAGTAAAGTGGTCTACCTGGGTCATGAGGTAGGAGGATGTGTGATAAGTGTCAAGGAGTTCCCACCTTCTCACGTGGGTCCGTTCTTTGCTGGAGTCCTTGGTCGCTGCCTTCTTGCGGACGGACCTGGTTTTGAACAAGGCTGCCCGAGTCACTTCCGACTCCAGAGTGCGTTCAGTTTCTGGGACGAGGGTCCTGGAATCCGGGGAACTAGTAAAGGTGCAACGAGCACACGAGTCCAGGAAATAGGAGGAAAGGAGGGGGCAAGGAACCAATACCCCAAGCTACGGGACACACGTCGGATTGCTACTTTGCAATAGCATTGAGATGCGCTGAGCCACGGAAGGCGTGGTCTATTAATAGAATACGTTACGTCCAGCGCGTGGAGCGAGAAAGGGGTTTCACGCTGGACGACCATGTTGGGAGTATTATGGAGTGCAAGCCCGTTGTGACAAGGACCAGGAAGTCCAAAAGGGACGTGTTCTTTAGTTCATGACAATAAGGCCATTGCCCAGCAAAGTACAAGCTGTGCAAAACTGGACCACCCCTACTACTCAATCCCAAGTGAGAGCTTTCCTTGGTCTCAATGGGTACTAGAGGAAATTCATAGAGAACTATGGGTCCATAGCTTCTCCCTAGAATGTGATCTCCTCTTCGAAATTCCCAAAAAAGGTTAAATGGAATGAGGAGTGCAATCAAGCCTTTGAAAACCTGAAGAAAGCCTTTTGTCAAGCTCCAGTCCTAAGAGCTCCTGATTATCACCAACCCTTCATTGTGCAGACAGATGCCTCCAATATAGGTATAGGTGCAGTCCATAGTCAGCTGGATGAGAAAGGTAGGGAGCACCCCATTTGCTTCATCAAGAGGAAACTGAAGGAACCAGAAACAAGGTGGGCAACCATAGGGCGTGAATGTTTTGCCATTGTGTGGGCTCTGAAGAGGTTTAGACCATACTTGTATGGATCTACCTTTGTGATTCAGACAGACCACCAACCCTTGAGATGGTTAATGCAAATGAAAGGGGAGAAGCCAAAACTTCTGAGATGGTCAATCTGCCTGCAAGGGTTTGATTTTACCATTGAGCACAGAGCAGGATGTCACCACCAAAATGCTGATGATCTCTCTAGGATGTTTTTAACCAACTAGAGGTAGAGCTTCATCCAGGATTGGATTAAATCCTCCGGTCCCTTAGCCTGGGGGTGGCGAGTGTTAGGGAGAATTCTCATAAATGGCTAATTTCCCTTACCTAATGAGTCCCTCCGAGCAGCTTTGCTGGATTTCTAGGATTTATTTTTTTGACCTGGTAAGAGTGTGAGCCTTTTTTCCCACTCTTGTGTTTTGCTGTGTTTGTTTTTACCATTTGTGTGATCTTGGGCTCTGGAGCCTCACCTACTCCACGAGCACCAGTTTTGTGTTTGTTACACATCACCTTCAGTGCAGTAACACAGGGTTGTATTTTAGACTTACCTCTGACTCCATTTTCCTGGGACTGACTACTATCTTCCAGAAACATGTCAAGTTGCCATTAACTTTTGTAGTCTCTTTAAACTACAGACCCAGTACACCCCATCTTACATGGAGTATTGGAAAGGGTTAATTCCTATCCCTTTTTGTCTGTGTCTCTTGTAGCACTGTTTTGCTCTTTACATTAAGACTTGGCTGGTGGCAGTGGTAACTACCCTAACCTTTCTACTGCGGTTATTTTATGTAAACATGGTATTGTTTTAGGCTATTATATTAGCCTCAAACATAAACCCGCTTGACCAAATACATTTTATTTTGGCTCCGGCTGGGTTTAGTCACCATTTATTTTTGTTAAAGTCGTTCTCGTGTTTTTCTCTGCGCGCCAAACCGGGGATGATTCCTTTTTTTTTGCTGTCTTTTCGCCGGCTTCTGCACAGAGGGCCTCCTTAAGGCTCCTGAAAGTCTGGGTAGGCTGGATGTGAGGGAGGGGTCTTCAGACCCCTGCCATGGCTTCCCTTGGTAACCCAAGTCGCACTATTGTCTGATTGGCTAAGGGGACTGGCCTTGCCAGGCCAGCCACCCTGCTGTGTGATTGACAGCCAGGCTGTATGAATGGGGGAAAACTGCATGAAAAGTAGGTCTCTGGGACTGGAAAGGCAGAGTCACCACTGGAACGCAAGAACCAACGAGAAGCTGACAGAAGAGGACCCCTTCAATGACTGAACTGCCCGGTGAAGCCCTGCTGCAGGTCCGAATCATCAGAATCCGCCAACAGAGAAGATCCTCCAGGAAACGTCTTCCCTTGAGCTGACTAACCAGTTCACCCAAACTGCAAGCCAGGATCCCTCCTCTGGTAGAATTCACTGTACAGAGCTACAGTGGGCTGGATAGCCAGGACGGTCAGACCCTGCTTGGGTGTTAAGAGACGCACCTTTTATTCATTGCTTTGCTCTGATGCTGGTTTCTTCCCTGGTTAGTGCAGGACCATCCAGTCTTCATACTTCGTGTCAGTCCGAAAGTCGCTTCAGGAACCCGGAGCCTGCAGGAACTACCAGGAACGTCGACCTCAGCTACAGCTTCCTCTCCGTTTTAAGGTATTGTGCAAACCCGGTTGCTCATTTCGTTCAGCCGCGGGGAAAGTGTGTGAAATCTTTCTCCAATACGAGGGCTTGTCCTTCTCTTCTTTTTAAACTAACTTTTCTACCAACCAACCTTGTCTGAAATCCGTGGCATGAACTTTACTGCGAACTACCCTGAACTGTGTGATCTTGAGCAAAACACTTTTGTCCTATTGACTTTGGCCCTAAGCCTTTTCTACCTGATTCTATCACTGTACTTCCTCTTGTTCTTTTTCCCTGAGTACTTACCTGATGGTACTTACCTGATGGTGTGGTTCAATTTCTATTTAACTTTGTCTTTCTCTCTCTTTTAAATTGCTGGAGTGCCATTTTGCTCCCACTCCATTTTGTGAGCTTAATTTGTTTAGGATTTAAGGGAAGTAATGGGGTGTATTGAGAGTGTGATTTTTAAACTGCTTATAATGGTGTATTGTTATACAACTGAAAAGTGAAATAAATGTATATTCTTTTACTTGAAAACCTTGAGTCAGTGTTTGCCTGAATCATTGTAATTGCTGTCCTTTGTGTAACTATTTGATACTGCTCACTTACTCTTGAGATATGTCTGGCTGGTCCGCTACTGCTACCACTTTACCAGTGTAGTACAGGCTTGTACCAAAGGTGAATTTGTACTGTCACTTGTAGTCTTAATTGTGTGTGGTCTTCCCAAAGGGTAGTGCATACAATTCTGCCTAACAGCCTCTTCCCTGGGCAGTGCAGAAACCTCCCGACGACCTCCTTCTTGTCTCCACGACTGAAGCTCAGGAACAGCAAAATCTGCTCGAACTGCCATGAACAACTGCCTCAGCTACAGCATTCTTCATTGACAAGGTACTGTGCAAACGTGGTCCGTAAATCTTTTTAGCCATCGAGAAAGTGTGTGAAACTTTCCACAACTACAAAGGCTTGTCCTTCCCTAAATATTTGTCAAACTTTTCGCCTAGCCAAATCCTTTAAAAATCTGTGGCAAAGACTTAACCGTTCTATACCAGAACTCTGCTATCCTATACAAAAGCCATCGAGAAAGTGTGTGAAACTTTCCTCAACTACAAAGACTTGTCCTTCCCTAAATATTTGTCAAACTTTTCGCCTAGCCAAATCCTTTAAAAATCTGTGGCAAAGACTTAACCGTTCTATATCAGAACTCTGCTATCCTATACAAAAGACTCTGAACCATTGACTTTGGGCCAAGCCTATTGAGAAGAATTGCTGGTTGTATTTAACTGAAACCCTTTGTCCTGCCTATGAATTTATTAGGGCTGTCTATTCTTATAACCTTGTCTTTCCCTCCTTTATTAAGTATATGAAGTGCCATTTTTGCTCCCACTTCATTTCGGAGCTAAACTTGTTCATTTGCTTACTGGTTGGATGCTTGTAGTGTATTAGTGTGTGATATTGAGCTACTTGTGCTATAGTAATGCTTTCTAACTGGCATGGTAAATAAATGTATATTCTTTTTCAACAAACCTTGAGTAAGTGTTTAATTGAATCACTGTATTGGTTGGTCCTTTGTGTAACTTGTTCTACTGCTCACTTAAACTCTTGAGATAAGTCAGGCTGCTCAGCCATTGCTACCACTTTACTGTGTAGTACAGGCTTGTACCAAAGGTGACATTGTGCGTAGACCTGTAGTCCTAAGTGCCTGTAGTGTTCCCCAAGGGTACTGCAGGGGATTCCGCCTAACACTGGGTTATTCAAAGTACTGTGAATAGGAATTATGCCATGGGATTCCAGATTTCTGATAATCTCTGTGAGTGATTCCATGGACACGAGAGACAACTGGTATTGCTTTACAAACATGGGAGCCATTTCAGAGCACATTGTAATTGTCATATAATGGATAGTTGTATGCCCACAATCCTAGGCGAAGAGTCAACTGACAATATGATCACAGGCATCGGCCAGACTAATCAGTTGCTCGACTATCTGCTTCAAACCTGGAAATACCTCTGGTGTCGATATTTCAGAAGAACCCTCCAGTTGGGTGGAGAGATCTCTTTTAATGGTATTTACCTGGACAGGAGATTCAATGGATTCGAGATAGTTATTATATTATAAATAACATCTCTACCCTGTAAGGGCATGAAGAATACACCAATAAATATCCCCCATGTCCGTGTTGATCTTTTCTGGTTGGATACTGTCGGTTTTACTCTGACAGCTTTCATGAATTGGACCTATAATTTCATTTTCTAAGTCAATAGATTAATACTGGACATCGAACGCCATTCTTATAGAGGTGTCTGCGCCCAAGTAATACTTTGAGGGTCGCTGTTATCGACCAATATTCGAATGGTGCCTTCTTTTGAATCAACCTGTGGTGTTAGATGTAGGGACAATCCTTGTTGTTGTAATGTACAACTCAAATGTATGAATGCTTCCTGATTTTCAGAGTTTGTCCTCTTTTTATTTTCATTGGTACAGTGAATTGTCTCCCCAGTCCTGGGATAGTAACCTCTTCTTTTGCTTGGACATCAACAGCATAAGGCAACTATTTATCTCACCGAAATGCTTCCTCAACATTGACAAGTGTTTTTAGGCGTGACAAGACAAGGAAGGGGAGATAAAAGGAGGACAAATCAAACGATCTTACTTGGCCTTGTGACATTCAGATCGTGAATGTGATAGGGGGAAGGTAGAGGAGAAATGCCAGGGGGAGGAATGGGGAGAGTGCATTAGGCAAGCTCAAGTAACTGCTGCCGGGAGGCCGGCTCAAGTGAGTGCGTGGAGGCAGGGGACTGTAGAGTTGCAGATACAATCCCTAACTGTGTGAAAGGCCCAGCAGCAGTACAGGCGGCTACTGGTCATGCAGGAGCCTGGTGCCCGTTAAGATTCAGAGGGTGGCCAGGTAGCCAGTTAGCTCAGCAGACAGGTGCATTAGCAGCGGAGAGAGAGAGAAAAAGCAGAAGTGAAAAGGAAGGTCTTGAGTTGCTTCTGGAATCTAAGGTGGTCCTGCTCAAGTTTGAGAGAGGCAGGTAGGATGTTCTAGAGGCTCGCCTAACCAAGGACAGAGTTCTACCCCCCACTCTCTACCTGGAGAAGCGCCTGACCCTCAGAGAGTTGGAGGTGGATGAGCGGAGGACTCGAGAAGGAGAATGCTTAGGAAGAGAAAGTTGGATGTAGTGTGGTCCCCAGTCGCAGAAAACCTTGTCCACAATGCAGAGGGTCTTGAAATTGCTCCTTGGAGCCAGTGGAGAGATGTCAGGGCTGGAGAGATACCATCCCTGGGCTTGAGGCCAAGGCCAATTCTCACAGTCCTGTTCTGGATTAGTTGCAAATAGCTAAGAGTAGAGGCAAGCAGATTTAGAAAGAGGCAGGCAGATTTAGAAAGAGGGTGTGGAAGGAGTCCATCCTAGAGAGAACCAGGGCTCTGGGGATAGGGAGATTCTGGGGGAAAGTGAGAAAAGGAAGCATACCTCTGAAGACATGCAGCTGGTAAACTGGTAGTCGGACTCCTTAGAGATGTCCGTGATGTGAGGAGAGAAGGAGGAGCTGTAGTCAAGTATGACTCCAAGGTATTTTGCTTTGCAGGAAGGTGCAGGTAGGGGGTGGCCAGAGTGAAAGAGGGAAAGTGGAGCAGAGGTCCCAATGAGGAAGACCTCAGTCCTACTGGCATTAAGGCAAAGATCATTTGAGGCACACCATTCCTGAATCACATATAGACAGTCAGGAATGAGCGACAGGGGATAGGAGTCTGAGGGGAGCCTATAGAGAGCTGAGTGTCATATGCATTACACTAAAAGTTAGGAGAGAAGGTAGTGATGAGGTGGGCCAGAGGTGCAAAGTAAAGATTGAAGAGCATGGGTGAGAGGTTAGAGCCATGTGGAGCACGACATGTTGAGGAAAGGTGGTAGAGAGAAAGGACCACAATGGACCTGGGAGGGTTGATCGGAGAGGAAGGAGATCAACCAGGCTATTGCTTGACCCGTGATGTGCAGGTTGTCACGGAGACAATTGATCAGGTTGGTGTGGTTGACCGTGTCAAAAGAAGAGGACAAATCAAAGGGGAAGAGGACTGAAGGAAGGCTACAGTCAAGATTAAAGAGCAAGTCTTCATGGGTGTTCAGGAGGGCAGCTTCCTTTCTTCTGGCTTCTCTATAGCCAGACTGGTGGTCAAGTAAACAACCAACAGATTCAGTATGGAGAGAAAGGTGGGAGATGGACAGCTTTTCCAGGAGTTTGCCCAGGAAAGGAGTGATAGAGATTGGGCGATCGTTTGCCGGAGAGGAATGATCGGCAGAGGACATCTTAAAGAGGGGGTGCTCAAGTGAGTTCTTAAGGGGGAGGGGAAGTTCCAGTGGCAAAAGAGGGATTGCAGATATCAGCCAAGGCTGGAGCAAGGGTGTTGATGTGGTCCTTGATGGTTCTGGAGGAGCAGGAGAGCACCTGCTCATATGAGACTTTCATAGATCAGACTTGTCTATAAATATCGTCAGAAGAGAACACGGACAAAGAGGAGAAAGGAAGAGGAGAGAGGGCCAGAGAGGGGCTAAGGGATATAGAGGGAGAGGAAGAGGAGAGAGAGGACAGGATGTCCTGAGTTTTAGTGGTGAAGTGAGAAGACAGTGCCATGCAAAGGGCCTGAGAGGGAACAGGAGAGGTGGGGACTGCAGCAGGATTGGCCAGCTCCTTGCAGTTTTTGAAGAGTTTTTCCGTGTTGTGAGATGCCGCAGAGACACAAGCTTGGATGTAAGCTCTCTTCTTGGACAGGACAGAGAGTCTGTATTGCCTTTGGAGCAGGCGGCAGGCCACTGTTTCAGAGGATGAGCCTGATTCCCTCCACTTCCTCTCAGCTATCCTACACTTGCATTTAAGGGTGGGGAGGTCAGAGTCATACCAAGAGTTTCACTTGAATGTTGGCTTCAAGCCGATCCTCATGAAAGGGCAAGGACATCAAGAGTGTTAGAGATAGAGAGATGCAGGTTGGAGAGGGCTGCGTGAGAGTGTGAGTCAGCCGCAGGCATAAGAGGAGCAGAGAAAGTAGTGGCACAAGCCTCCACTAACACACACTTCATGGGCTGGATGATCGAGGAGGTGGGTGGCAGTGCTGGGGTCGGCTTCACCTGGGGGACAGAGAGTGACAGGTGGGAGGAGAGAAGAAAGTGGTCAGTCCATGAGAGAGCAGTGGTCAGGGGTTAAAGAGGGGGATGTCTAACGTGATGACAACATCCACGGTGTGCCCAGCAGAGTGTGTCAGCCCAGGGGGTAGAATAGAAAGAGAGTGAGAGTTGCAGATATTGCAAAAGTGTCCAGAGGAAGGGTTAGAAGCATCCAGGTGGATATTGAGGTCTCAGAGGAGGAGAAGTTGAGCGGCAGCCGCAAGGAGAGAAGAGGAGAGGTCAGCCCACTCTTAGAGGAAGAGGGTGACCTGGCCAGGTGGTCTGTACATGTGGCCTCAGTAAGAGAGAGGCCGGGAGAGATAGAGGGCCTGCAGACAAGGCATTCAAAGGAGGAGTAGGTCTGCATAGGAATGACACAAGCAGGTATCCACCTGGGAAGATCAAGGCTACTTCACCTCCTGGATGGTTGGTTCTGTGTTCAGAGAGGATCTTATAGCCATCAGGGAGGAAAGTGTCAAAACTCGTGACAGAGCTGGCCGTGAACATGACTCAGTGAGACCAAGGACATTGTCAAAACTCATTGGGTTACTGCCCAATCTAGACCAAACTTTAAAATCCAAATGTATTGCAAATTGATGGAGGATATCACTACCTAGATACAATTCAGAAGGGACATCGCTAACAATCCAACAATTATGGTTAATTGTTTTATTGCTAATCGAAATTTATACCATCTAGCAAGGACTTTCTCCACGTACTAGACCAGGTTATTAATGTGCCCTGGCTAGTACCGATACTTTGTGAGCATCTGTAAGAACTTGAGCAATTATAGCTTTTATAGCTTATTATTCCCCTTTCTTGGTGTCCTTTCAGCAGAAACACCACACAGAGTAATTTGAAGACTCCCAATTCTGGCGAAGTGTTGGATTTGCTTTTCAATCAGCGTTTGTTTTTATTGTAATTGAAACTAAATTGTGACATATCTCCTGATGAATGTTTCTAGAATAATATAAGAGTACTGAAACATGTCGAGTTCTATGTCCTGGTAAAGCTTTCTTCTAGTGACACATTTGGAACCCAACTTGAGGTTTTGATAACCGAAAGATGGCAAAGGCCTCTAATGTTGTCTATGACTAATGGTGCTTTATTCGTATACACCATCCTATCTTTTTTAGGATTCTATTGTCACAAATTTTTGTTAATGTTTTTTATATTGTGTTTTAGAATAGATACTGTGTTCCACAACAAAACACTTTTGTTTGTGTTTTAAGCCCAGATATATTTTTGTGAATACATTTGATATTATGTTTGATGAGATATTTATGACTCACTGTGATGTTTGGTGTGATTGTTGAAAGGTTCTAACTACCATGTTTATTATTTGTGTAATCAAAATTTGTAACATGCACCGGCTAAGTAGTACATGTTTGGAATTTTACAACTTTCCATTTCTTCTTCAAATTAAAGCAGGTGAGGGTCTGAACAATGCTTCACTTATAAAGCTTTTTCCATTGTTTAGACATACTCTGGCAAGCACATAATCTTTCCCTCTGTTCATCCGAATGGGGAAGAATGTGTGTTCACCTTTTTTCTGGATGTAGGTCAAATTATAACTATGTTTTTCTCAACTGTTTTCAGGAGCACTTAGGAATTCTTTGGGGTTCTCCTGGACATAGAACTTCAAGGTATATCCATCCAATATGGAAAACCATTTGTTTTTGTGAGGGAGAGGAATTCTTAAGAGGTGGGATGAGGTCACTACTCTGGTCTGCAATTCAGATGATGTGATCTCGGTAACCTGGTTATTTTGAAAATGAAATTCAATATGATTGGGTTGTTATTCAATCAAGTGACAAGCACAATTCACACTGATATAATTGCTACTTCTCTTCAACCTGCTGGGACCATTTTATTAGGTCCAGAGAATCTGGTTTACGCAATCAATCAGAAGGGACAACCTCTGAAGGACATTGTTCCCCAGTAAACACTGTGTGCCCTTTAGAGCCTTGACAATCACTGGATGTTTCAGACGGTGTAGCCCAATTTTGATTTTCATATCTGCAAACCAGTTGACCAAAACGTCATTTGCATTAAAACTTTGGAGTTCTCCTAGAAGAGGTTTGAGAGGAAGTTTATGTCTCTCCACTCTTCCCAGCTTGAGTTTCTCAAATGTTTGCTTTGAAATCAAGGTCGCCTGTGACACTGTGTCTACCAGAGCTGATAAATCACACTAATCAGGTATCTGGACTGAAGCAAGGAACCTACCTTCTTTAGACTTTAGTCTACAAAGTGTGACTTATTCGACAGCTTAGCATGAATTGTCTTGATTCTGTTTATTTCTAGGGCAAAACCTTGGATTGCCTACAGTATTGCCTGATGCAGTGGTAGGATCCCTAACGGCCACTCCAGCCCTTTGTAAAAGGACCTCACCATATCCGCCATTGCCTACAACAAGGCTAATGGCCGCCGCATTTTCGCATCACATAAGGCACATTTAGGCTTGTTCAGCCTCCTACGCCAGGGATTGGCTATCTGCCCCTACATCCGATCCAGCCCCCACCGTCAGGCAGAAACCGGAGGGCGGGAGAAGAGCCAACCACAGCAGTGCCCAGCAAAAGGGCCTGTATGCACGGGACTCCAATCATTTTTGCTCGTCGCCGAGAGGAGCAGGGCTGAAGCCACCTCCCCGTTCGCCTGTGAGATGACCCAAGCAAAATAACGTTTCCTTACGACATCGACATCTGACTATAAGCGATGCCATCTTCTGCTCAGGATCACTCATAAATATTGGTGCCACCTACAGTATTGCCCCGATGCAGTGGTAGGATCCCTACCTGCCACTCCAGCCCTTTGTGAAAGGACCTCACCATATCCGCCTTTGCCTACAACGAGGCTAATGGCCGCTGCATTTTTGCATCACCTAAGGCTTCATTGAGGCTTGTTCAGCCTCCTACTCCAGGGATTGGCTATCTGCCCCTACATCTGATCTAGCCCCCACCGTCAGGCGGAAGCCGGAGGACGGGAGAAGAACCAACCACAGAAGGGCCCAGCAAAAGGGCCTGTCTGCACCTGTCCGTGACTGATCGCAGATGGTCGCGCTGTCCCCATGCCTTTCCTTCATCTCACCGTGAGTACGCTGCACCAAAGTGAATCCAATACCCGTAAACTTTACTCTGGGATCCCATGTTTACATAGTGACCTCTTTATCTGATGTACATTCCATATCTGCCCATTGCACATGCATTCACGGCATTGTTTAAATACTGAACCACCCACTAACTAAATACCCCTGCGTACCGACCAGTAAAGACCGTAATGAGTACTCTTGAAAATGCATTGCATGTAACATCTCGTTATCACTTTTGCGTAATCTAGTATTTTGCATCCTTCCCACTTTGCCATATTGTGCTATCACCAACATACTGTGCTTAACATTCCTCACAACCTAGTATTACTGGTAGGATACTGCTTTCAGTATACCATGCCATGTGATGATTTTGACTGTTAGCACACCGCAATCAGACCTCTGCGCCACTGTGTTATCAAGAGTATACTGCATTTAGCTCACTCAGCCAATTTATCTTTCTCGAAGCTATCTGCATTTAGCCTATTATGCTTTTGTTCTATTCACACTGTTTAGCCCACCCAACCAACTTGTGCCATGGTTAGCATGCCGCATTTAGCCTACCATGCCCTCTTGAGATACTGATAGCATATTGCATATTGCATCCTACACCTACCGTACTGCTCTCTCAATTCAGACCGGTGAACCTAATCTACCACCTAATATATATTCATTGCCTTACCCACTGCTTGCCTCTGAATGCATTTGCTAAAATGATGCTGTCAATCCTAATTTATATGCACTGCGATTAATTGTGACCAATGGATGTAATTGCGCATCTTAGTTTGGCCATCATACCTGATTGTGGAATGTAGCCTACTTGTGCATCATACCTGATTGTGGAATTTAGCCTACTTGTGCATTATACCTGATTGTGGGTATTGTGGGAACCCTAATGACAGTAACCCTAGCTAGCGACCATTACACCTGTTTGGTGCCCCTCCATCATCTCATCACTGGTATCATGATACCACACCTCTCCTCCCAAAGGCTTTTGCTCTCTTTACTGAGAGTGCCCCTCTTATTGTGGGCATCTAACTGTGCGCTCCACTTATCATCAGCCAGTCTAGTTACACCTAGCGCTCTATGCGCTGGAACCAGGGCCCCTACCTACAAACTTTCGGACACTTACCTGAGCACTGAGCCTCAACATCCTAACATCTACCTCAATGCCCCTGCCTTATGGCTTAACCACCTCACTAAAAAAACACACCTAACCAACCTTGCACTACCCTCCTTAGAAACAAAAGATTAGGTTCTAGATTCATGGGCATGAAGGGACACCCCAATTACCCTAGCACATACCTGAAACCCCTGATGCCCAACCTGCCCCCCCAGACCTCCATCTCACCCACTCCGCAGTGCCCCCAGACAAACCTTGCCTCACCAAGCAACACTGGACTGATCAAGGTGGCTCTGGTCAACGCAAGGCCCCTAGCAGCTCACGCACTGGACATTGCTGATCTCATCAAGACCCAGGAGCTTGACCTAATTGCCATCTCTAAGACCTGGTAACACCCTGCATCGGGCCCGGCACTCTCCTTGGCCATCCCACTTGATCCAGATGCTGGGGCCTTTGGGGAACACTGTTAGTCTAAGGGTTCTGTTGGGCCCTCAATATTTGTCCAATGTTCTCGGTCAATTGCTTGATCTGTTCCTCAAGCTGAGAGATTGTTTCTCCTCCCCTCAGAAAATTAGGGCAGCCTTTTGTCATATCTTTGTTGCTCCCTGTAGGGTTGCTGTCTTTCCTAGCAAAGTAACTTGACTATGATTGAAAGTTATTGTAACCTTCATGATTGGGTCTCCACTCCCCTTGATTCTGCGTGCTATTCTCCTGAAATCTGTTCCTCAAGCTGAGAGATTGTTTCTCCTCCCCTCAGAAAATTAGGGCAGCCTTTTGTCATACCTTTGTTGCTTCCTGTAGGGTTGCTGTCTCTCCTAGCAAAGTAACTTGACTATGATTGAAAGTTATTGTAACCTTCATGATTGGGTCTCCACTCCCCTTGATTCTGCGCGCTATTCTCCTGAAATCTGGGAGGAGGAATATTATTTTGCAAATTCAGATTTACTGGGGGTTTGCATTTCTTTCCCACAGGAAGTTCTGATTTGGATTTCTCTGGGGACCAACCCCTTAATTTGGATTCCCCCCCTGTTGTGGGAAAGTGTTTCTATAGCCAAAGATTGGCCTAGAGCCCATCTACCGTAGACTTATGTAGGTATGAGTGTCAGAAGAGTTGGTCACCTGATTGGGACAAAACAGAGGGCCTCCGCTGTTGGTCATTCTGCTTGGTGGCAGGAGCAGAACTCTGCAGGAAAAGGGAAGGGAGTGGTGAATGATAGGCCACCTGTCCTTAACCGTAAAGCCAAAGACCTAGCTAAGATACCAGGTGATGAAGTGAGGGAGAGCTTGGCAAGTATCGACAATACGCTGCCGAGTGAGGAATATTTTAGCATGGGTAGTTCAATTCTGGAAGCCATCTGCTCCAAATATGCCCCATTAAGACCCAAGTGTACCAGGGTCTCTAAACCTTGGTTCACTCAGAATCTGGTCTCACTCCAGAAGCAGGTGCGGCAAACAGAAGTGGAAAGTAAGCTGGCTGTGCTGAAGATTTACAATCTAGCCATCTTTGGGGCTAAAAGGGACTTCCTTCATTGTGTGATTTGGCAGCACTAGTAACCAGCCAAGAGAAATGTTTTCTGTGGCTTCCAAATTCTGCAAGCCAAACTGCATTGCAGTGAACTGGGAGACTCCAGCTCTTTAAGACGAGGGAGCAATACCCGTGAGATGAATGGGGATGCAGAAGTTACTCAAACATCAATAATCAAAACGACTCAGGTAGTTGGAAGATAACTGTTTTAATATCAATTATCTAAATCAGGGAGTACAACAGACATCAACGGATGTCTCAGCATATAGTTTCTCAATGCATCTAAAAAACAAGCATTCTTTTATAACACAAAATCGTCATTGATGACGTCAACCTACATATTTACTAACATCATCCTACTGTAACGCTCACCTGATTCCCGTAGAGGCGCCGGTCTTGACTGGGCGTATACCGTATCTTCAAAGGTGATGTGTAACACACGGCTGGCTCTTTGGGCTGGACCTCTGTGCACTGTACGTTTGACTCGAAGGGTAAGATGTCTTAGGTAAGTGAACGCCGTGCTCTCCATCTGCCTCGGGGCAGGGTGCTGTAACCAGTTTCTTCACTGGATAAGGGGAGCAGGCCTCTTGACTTCAGAGGACTGCTGTCCGTCATTTACTGCATGAACGGTAAGTTTCGAGTAATTCTAATGTCTTTTAAGTCTTTAGTAATGATGTCTCTTGTTTTGCAGGGTTCCGGCGATGGTGGATGACGGGCTGAAGTGAGTTGAAGATGGAGCCCGTGTGATGAATAGAAGCGCCTGGAAGCACGTAAGTAAGCGCTTCTTGCCTGCTTCACGATGCGCTCTAACTGTCTTTTTATTTTGCAGGTACAAGTTCGGAGCGGCTGCAGGGTGCCGGAATACCCACTGGGTTAGATGTGGAAAGGAGTAATGGCACGTGAGTATTAAAGTTCCCCAATGTCTTTAAACGCACCTTGTTTTGTCTTTCAGATGCGGGATGCAGCGCCGAAGGCCTCCGGAGCGTGCAAAGAGTTGGTAAGCTTTTGTCTTTCCGATGCCGGAATGCAGAGTGAAGACCTCCGGAGCGCACAAAGAGTAGGTAAGCCTTTGACTTTCAGAATGCAGCGCGAGGCGTTGGTGACAGCCGATGCCCAGGTAAGTGAAGAGCTGTCACTGAAGACCGTAATGTTAACCTGTTCTTTCTTGTCTTTATAGGCGTTGCTGAAGACTGGATTCAGGATGGTAAGCCTTTTTCCTTAGGCCCAGGATCAGATGCAGAAGACACGATGAGCGTTCTGCTGCAGAGGATGCAGAATAACGCAAAGCAAGATTCATCCATCGGGTGTGGTTTAAATAGCCTCCTGTAGTGCTTAGGTGTCTCCTTCCACAGCCACGCCTAGGTAAGAAAAGAGTTCCTGCTTTCCAGAAGAGTTCCAGTGTTCTGAACCTAGGGAGTGGCTCCTGCCCCACCCAACAGGAAAAGTAGTTCCAAGCAGAAGAGGATCAGAGGCTCAACTGGCAGGCAAGTAAGCAGCATGGTCTGCTGCAGGTAAGTCCACCCAAGCATTATGAGCCCGGCGCTTCCAGCGCTGGGACTGGGCATATTTATGAGCCTGATGCCACTGGCGCCAGGACTGGGTCCAAAAGGTCCCAATTGGGACTGGTTGGCACTCGGAACCTGGGTTATGAATCTGCTTCCAAGGGAGTTGCGAAAACCCTGACCTTTTGGAAGCAGAGATCATGACAGTACCCCCCCTCAAGGCCCCTCCCAAACCGGGCTTCTCCGGGGGTTTTGGCTTGTCAGGAAATGTTCGGTGAAATCTTTTGATTAGGCGAGGAGGGTGGACATATTCAGCAGGTTCCCAGGATCTCTCTTGGGGGCCGTAGCCTTTCCAGTCAATTAGGTAAAATAGTTTAGATTTGGAGATCTTGGAGTCCAGAATGCTTTTGACTTCAAACTCGAGTTCCCCATCAACTAGGATAGGTTTTGGAGATTTAGTTAGTCGGGTTTGAGGTTGCACGGGTTTTAATAGAGAGACGTGGAAGACCGGATGTATCTTCATGTGCGGGGGCAAGTCCAACTTGACCGCTACTGGGTTTACTATGGTAGTGATGGAATAGGGACCAAGGTATCTTGGGTTGAATGTGCGTGGCCCTTTTAGAGGTAGATATTTGGTGGATAACCAGACTTGATCCCCTACTCGATATTGAGGGGCTTCCTTCCGATGTTGATCAGCTCCTTTCTTGTATTGTTCTTTAGCCCTTTGAAGGTGAGAAACAGCTTCCTTAAAGGCTTGGGTGATTGTAGAATGCAGGTAGTCTACTGCTGGTGTTTCAAGATCTTGGAGGGGATCCAACTCCGAGGTTCGAGGGTGACTGCCGTACAAAAGAAAAAACGGGGTTTTCCCAGTTCCCGAATGGACAGAGTTATTGTAGGCATATTCGGCTATCCAAAGGATGTCTTTCCAAGTTTTTTCAGTTTGTTGCAGCATGCAGCGTAAATACTGTTCCAGAGTTTGATTGGTCCTCTCGGTTTGTCCGTCGGTCTGAGGGTGGTGACTGGTCGATAGTCTCACATCAATTTGAGCCGACCGACAGCAACTTCGCCAAAAATGAGAAATAAATTGACTACCTCGATCCGAAATTAGAACCGAAGGAAAACCGTGCAGTCGGACGATGTTTTCGAGAAATTCTCGGGCCAGAGTTGCTGCTGTTGGCAAGCCTTTGAGCGGAATGAAATGCGCCATCTTGGAGAATAAGTCCACGATTACTAGAATCGTATTGTATCCGGAGCATGGAGGTAGATCGGTGATGAAGTCCATAGAAAGCGTATGCCAAGGGCGAGGTGGGATGTCAATAGGGCGTAAGAGGCCTGCTGGTCTTTTCTTTTGACTCTTGTTTTGGGCGCATACTCCACAGGACATTATAAAGTCTCTGATATCTTTTTTCCAAGACGGCCACCAGAAGTAGCGCTTGATCTTTTCTGTGGTCTTGGCTATACCGGGATGTCCTTCCATTAAAGAATCGTGATAACAAGAGATTACTTCTTTCTGTAAATCTGTGCTGGGTAGGTATAATCGTTCTTGGAAATACAATAAGTTGTCCTTTACTGCAAAGTCCTTTCCTTGCCGATGCCAATTCTGTATGTCTGCTGGAGTTACAAGTTGCCTGGCTTTATCCTTAACTTCCTCTATGGATTGTGTGGCGATTACACCCAGAATTCTTTGTTCGGGAATGATTGGTACAGGTTTAGGGTTGATCAAGTGTTCTTCCACTCCCATCCGAGAAAGGGCATCAGCTTTACCGTTTTTTGTACCAGGTCGATAGGTAATTATGAAGTCAAACTCGGCAAAGAATAATGCCCAACGGAGTTGTCTAGAGGATTGGGCTTTTGCGGTTTTCAAATATTGCAGGTTTCGGTGATCCGTAATCACAGTAACAGTGTGTCGGGCCCCCAGCTGATAATGCCGCCAAGCCTTAAAGGCAGACTTGATAGCCAGAAGTTCCTTGTCAGTAATCGTGTAATTGATTTCAGGAGGCGAGAATTTGCGGGACCAAAATGCCAAGGGATGCAACTGATTGGTTACCGGGTCCTTTTGTGATAGAACTGCCCCCATGGCAAGGCTTGAAGCATCAGTTTTCACGATGTAGGGGAGTTCGGGACGAGGGTGTTTTAAGATTGGTGCAGAGATAAATTTAGTCTTCAAATCCTGGAAAGCTTGTTCCGCCTCGGTAGACCATTCAAAACGTTTGTTTTTCTTTAACAAGGCAGTGATGGGCTGGACTATTCGTAGAATTCGGGGATAAACCTGCGGTAAAAGTTAGCGAAGCCTAACATGCTTTGCACACCTTTTACGGAGGATGGTGATGGCCATTTGAGAACTGCATCGACCTTCTTTGAATCCATACTCACTCCGCCAGGTGATAATATGAATCCCAAGAATTCAACTTCGTCACGTTGAAAACACATTTTTCCAACTTAGCGAAAAGTTTGTGTTGACGCAATCTTTCGAGGACCATTTTCACGTGTTTCCGATGTTCAGATTCCGATGAAGAATAAACGAGGATGTCGTCAATGTAAACAACAACACACACATCTATGAGCTCTCTGAGGACATCGTTCATAAAATATTGAAAGGCGGCCGGGGCATTGCAAAGTCCGAAGGGCATGACCTGATATTCAAATAGCCCATACTTGGTGCAGAAGGCCGTCTTCCATTCATCGCCCTCTTTTACTCGTACCAAGTGGTAAGCTCCTCTAAGATCCAGCTTTGTATATATGCATGCTTTTCTGACTTGGTCCAGGAGTTCAGGGATCAAAGGTAACGGATATCTATTCTTAACGGTGATCTGGTTCAGGGAGCAATAATCTATACAAGTTCTAAGGTCTCCTTCCTTTTTTGGAACGAAGAACAAAGCTGTAGAAGCAGGGGACTTGGAAGGACGAATAAACCCATTTGCCAGGTATTGATCCAGGTATTGTCGAAGGTGAAGGTTCTCAGGCTCGGTGAGGGCATAAATTCTACTACAAGGAGGAGTAGATCCAGGTATCAGGTCTATCTGGCAGTCATAAGACCTATGAGGAGGTAGAGAGTTAGCCTGATCCTTCCGGAAAACATCTTGGTATTCTAGGTATTCGGGAGGTAAGTGGGGAGTCTCTGAAGAAATTGCTGCCAGTGCAACACCGGGTGGAGGGTGACAAGTAGAGACACATTCTGGAAACTGGACCGTTCTTGCTCGCCAATCGATCAGAGGATTGTGTTTCTCTAACCAAGGTATTCCTAGAATGATCTGAAACTGAGGGGCCTTGATCACATCGAACACGATCTTCTCATGGTGTCCATCTTGACTTATTAGCGTCACTTCTTGAGTGGTATGCGTTACTGGCCCGGAGGCTATCTCCGTACCATCCACCGTAGTAATGACGTCCTTTACAGCCTTGGGACAAAGAGTTAGATTCATCCTCAAAACCATTTCATGATCCACATAATTGCCGATGGCACCGCTGTCGACGTAAGCTTCAATTGCATGTAATCGATCCGGATTATCAGGGCTAATGAGGACCATAGGTATCACGAAATGCGAGGTCACGGAACTGGTTTTCACGCTCGGCAAGAGGACCTCTATTCTTGTCGGGCGAGGTCGTTTCCCTGCTCAGAGTTTGTAACTTTGGTAACTGCAGCTCCTACTGCCTTCTTAGCAGGTTTCACCGGACAGTCTCGAAGAAAGTGCCCTGAGTTTCCGCAATAGAGGCATAATTGCAACTGTTTTCTCCTTTCCCGCTCCTTTTGTGTTAGAGGACCTTTCAGACCCCCTATTTGCATGGGTTCCCCGGAGTCTACTCCTTTGGAAGGAGTTGGCGGTTTGGAAAATACTCGAGCATCAAACTTGGAACGATCGGCCTTCCTGTTCTGCAGTCTGTGATCTATTTGAACGACTAAGTCTATATAGTCCGAACAATCTTGTGGGGGATTCACTACTTGGGCTAACACATCTTTGAGCTCTCCATGTAGACCTCTATAAAACAGCGTAATCCTTTTGTCCTCAGGCCATTGAGTTTCCACTATCAGTCTGTTGAAAGACGCAATATAAGCCAAAAGGTCTTGATTACCTTGTCGCAATGAAAGAAGCTCATTGTCCAAGGCCTGCCCCTGTGAATGTCTTGCGAACAGTTTTTCCATACTGAGCTGAAAAGCTTGAAAATCATGGAGGACCGGATCATCTTGATTTACTAGAGGGATCGACCAGTCTGCCGCATTGCCACTAAGGTACGAAAGCACGAAAGCTACTTTAGCTTGATCAGTTGGAAAGGCTGCTGGCCGGCATAAGAAATGCAACCGGCACTGATTGATAAATACTGCAAACCTCTTTGGGTCACCAGACAATCGTTCGGGCGGAGCCAGAGGTACATTCCCAGGTAGGTTGATCTGCACTGGATTCATAGAGGATGTAGAAGGAAGATTTCCCCCAGATGCGGGTAACGGGGTCTGTCCGGCTTGTGACTGTAGCAATTGTCTAGCGAGATCATCTGTTCGCTCCTTGGAAATAATCAGTTCCCTTCTTAGAGCGTTCGTTTCCTGACGGGCTGCATGCACTTCTGCCCTTAGTTCCCCAAGTAACTGGGCTAGTTGGTCGGTATCCGAGGTTTCCATAGCGCCTGGACGGGAGTTTTGTGGTAGGCTTTGCGTTCTGTAACGCTCACCTGATTCCCGTAGAGGCGCCGGTCTTGACTGGGCGTATACCGTATCTTCAAAGGTGATGTGTAACACACGGCTGGCTCTTTGGGCTGGACCTCTGTGCACTGTGTTTGACTCGAAGGGTAAGATGTCTTAGGTAAGTGAACGCTGTGCTCTCCATCTGCCTCGGGGCAGGGTGCTGTAACCAGTTTCTTCACTGGATAAGGGGAGCAGGCCTCTTGACTTCAGAGGACTGCTGTCCGTCGTTTACTGCACGAACGGTAAGTTTCGAGTAATTCTAATGTCTTTAAAGTCTTTAGTAATGATGTCTCTTGTTTTGCAGAGTTCCGGCGATGGTGGATGACGGGCTGAAGTGAGTTGAAGATGGAGCCCGTGTGATGAATAGAAGCGCCTGGAAGCACGTAAGTAAGCGCTTCTTGCCTGCTTCACGATGCGCTCTAACTGTCTTTTTATTTTGCAGGTAGCGGAGCGGCTGCAGGGTGCCGGAATACCCACTGGGTTAGATGTGGAAAGGAGTAATGGCACGTGAGCATTAAAGTTCCCCAATGTCTTTAAACGCACCTTGTTTTGTCTTTCAGATGCGGGATGCAGCGCCGAAGGCCTCCGGAGCGTGCAAAGAGTTGGTAAGCTTTTGTCTTTCCGATGCCGGAATGCAGAGTGAAGACCTCCGGAGCGCACAAAGAGTAGGTAAGCCTTTGTCTTTCAGAATGCAGCGCGAGGCGTTGGTGACAGCCGATGGCCCAGGTAAGTGAAGAGCTGTCACTGAAGACCGTAATGTTAACCTGTTCTTTCTTGTCTTTATAGGTGTTGCTGAAGACTGGATTCAGGATGGTAAGCCTTTTTCCTTAGGCCCAGGATCAGATGCAGAAGACACGATGAGCGTTCTGCTGCAGAGGATGCAGAATAACGCAAAGCAAGATTCATCCATCGGGTGTGGTTTAAATAGCCTCCTGTAGTGCTTAGGTGTCTCCTTCCACAGCCACGCCTAGGTAAGAAAAGAGTTCCTGCTTTCCAGAAGAGTTCCAGTGTTCTGAACCTAGGGAGTGGCTCCTGCCCCACCCAACAGGAAAAGTAGTTCCAAGCAGAAGGGGATCAGAGGCTCAATTGGCAGGCAAGTAAGCAGCATGGTCTGCTGCAGGTAAGTCCACCCAAGCATTATGAGCCCGGCGCTTTCAGCGCTGGGAGTGGGCATATTTATGAGCCTGGTGCCACTGGCACCAGGACTGGGTCCAAAAGGTCCCAATTGGGACTGGTTGGCACTCGGAACCTGGGTTATGAATCTGCTTCCAAGGGAGTTGGGAAAACCCTGACCTTTTGGAAGCAGAGATCATGACACCTACGTGGCAAACTTCAAAAACCTTTTGGCTATTGTGATTGGTTCTAAGGGAGCATCTAAGTATACGTTCCATAATAGTCTAAGAAAGTGACAGGCTTCTTAACATCAGGTGGGGCAACTAGGCCCTACCCTCAAACGGGTCACTATGAACGTCACTAAATACACAACATCCCATTGGTTACACAAACCATAGGACCCTTAATCTAGCGGCCCCCTACAATTGGTTGGCACTCTAACCTCCATCAGTACTTTTCCACCTACGTTAGCAGCACGCAGGCTGGTCTTCCAGGTGCTTGTGAGCTAATCTTAACCATAGGTTCCCACCAAATAGCATATAATCTATCATCACCTCAGTGGTCTGCTGTTAATGAAGGCTATGAACTCGGCCTTGTAAATGTTCCTTGCCCTGGAGAATTGAGGGGAGTGAAGGCACGCTCTGCCCTCATGTGTAGGTCTGGTCGTCATGTTCATCCAACTTCATCCTTCCACATGACTGAAGACCACAAAATCGAGCTTCTGGTGCATTTAAAATACTATTTTCTAATAGAGCTCTGACGTCTTCCTTGTTTTTGTCCATGTCTTCTCAACAGGAGTTTCGTTCTTTCACATGATTTGTGTCCAATGTCTGCTCACCCCAGCCTGATACGACCTTGGCTTCTTAGTCACATCCAGCCTTGCCTTTCTAAGTTTCACTCCTGTTAATTCATTCAATTGTTTTTAAATGCGACACACTGGAAAAGAGTCCTTCCTTTTTTAGTCCAGCTCTGCTATAATACATAGTGGAAACATCCATTTTTTACTTGCTCCTATATATATATATATATATATATATATTGGTGCATGCCGCGATCTATTCACTATAAAGCTAGCCTCAAGAATACTGTGTCTGATTGCATTTCTTTGCATATGTACATGTGTAAAATGACTTGATATCTTCATCAGTCCTGTAGCATAAGATTCTTCATCTTGATCCCAAGATGTCACGTATCTTTTGATACTTTCTTGATGCCTTATAGAATATCTTCATTCTCTTGTCCCTACATCTCTTCTATGTACGCCAGCTTGCTTCATGTGACGTCATCATTCTTCTCTTCCATTATGCTGTCCTGTTTCTTCTGGGATTTCATTCAAATGGCCATCATACTGTCTCGTATCGAAGTATGGTTTTCTCAATGGGAACCTTGCTTCCAGGATTCTCCTTGGTATCTGTATGTTCAATGGTTTTGCTCGTGTCTCACACTCTGGTTCCCAACATGTAGGCAATATGGGCAAAGTCGTTGAGGTGGGGGTACTTGGCTCCTTCTCTACAGCAGCTTCCCTTGATTCTTCACAGGCACAGGCCAACGTCTTTAATCTATTTTTTAAAGAAAAGATAAAAGCAATGCAGAAGAGCATTGTGGTAACTTTGGGGGAGGATGGGCCAAGGATCCTCAGCCAGACGTTTTAGCATCTGTGGGCACGAGACCGGTGGTAGATTTGAGTTTCAATCAGTGACAGAGGAACACGTACATTCCCTCTTGTCGAACCTCAAGCCAATTAATAACCTTGTGTTTGCATTGCCTGCATATACTGCTTGGCGGTTAGCCCAAAATATTGCTCCCTTTATGACTACCTTTTGAATAAATCTCTGGCACAAGGTCTGGTCCCTGACATACTAAAAAATGCTACTGTGACACCACTACTAAATAAAACTATTTGGATCCGGCCTTTTTTTTAAACTACCGGCTGGTTGCTGGTCTACCGTGGCCAGCCAAAGTTTTGGAGAAGGTGGTTACTTCCCAACTCCAAACCTTTGTGGAGAAGGAGGCATTGTTGGATGGGTTCCAATCAGGATTCTGTCGAAGTATGGGACCAAGACAGTTCTGCTCGCAGTGTATGACGAATTGTTGGAGGTTTGCGGATGGGGGCGGGCTAATATTCATTTTGATGTTGGGTCTATCCACGGCCTTCAGTACTGTCGGTCATGGAGTCATGCTAGACCATCTAGACTGGAAAGGTCTCTGAACAGGCCTCCAAATGGTTTGGTTCTTTTTTGGCAGATAGACTCCAGTTGGTAATATTCGGAGGCTACACCTCCAAACCTATTGTACTGAGCTGCGGAGTTCCACAGAGATCTTCTTTGTCCCCACTGTTATTTAACTTGTGTATGCGACCAGTCTTAAATATTGTGAAGTGTCACAGGCTAAGTTACCATTTGCCCGCCGATGACACTCAAATTTATATTAAGATCGGTAACATGGAGGATGCTTTTACCAAAGTCAACCAATGTCTAGTAGACATTAACAAATAGATAGCCAATAACCAGCTGCAATTCAATGCAGCGAAAAATGAGCTTATGTTGTTTGGTCCAAAGCAGGGGGTTCTTACCGGTAAGGAATTCACCCCAAGTATCCTTGGTGAGTTACAATATGCTACAAAAGTAAGAATTTGGGCTGTGTGTGGCAGGAGAATTTTGGAAGTGAAGCACAGGAGGGGGCTAAAGTCAAAGCAGTTTACTATTCACTGCGGATACTCCAGACTGTGCTACCATTCATATCTGTGGAAGATAACATGGTCTGTGATGGGCATCCCAGCCAAGCAATTGTACAGGCTGCAGAAGGCCCAAAATGCCGCGGTCAGACTAGTAGGCCGGCTTGGGAGAAGGATTCATGACTCTCCCCTGCACAGAACTTTGAATTGGCTGGCTGTGGAAGGCCTGATCAAATTTAAAGTGGCTTGTCTGATTTTCAAGTGTCTAAATGGTTTGGCCCCGGAGTACCTCAGCTCTAAAATTTGTCACCACAACCCGTCAAGGCTGTTACATTCAGGGAACCATTTGTTATTGAGCGTTTCGTGCACAGTGTGTGTATCCAGAGGCGAATGGAGGTTTGGGGTTGTTTGGGCACAGACTGAGGAATGAGCTACCTTAGGAGATTAGGGCCTGCCAGACATTGTTTCAGTTCCGGGAGGCGTTTAAAACCTTGCTGTTTAAATAGGATTTGATCAGGTTATGGGGGGTCCATATACATCGATCGGCCATGCTGCTTTTTAGTGGTCTGTTATCATCTGCGCCTCTATACAGTTAAGTCTGTCCGGAGCATGGTACGAATGTTCAAAATCAATCAAAATAAAAATCACACCCCCTTACTCCAAATCCAAAGGAGGGGCCCTCTTCACCTCTGCCACCTTAGCAGTACTAGGCATTGAAGTTGATTTGGAAGTTTTGGGATTATCTTTGCTTTCTGCTAATTTTGGACCTCATAAGTCCTGTGAAATCACCCATTCATGGGTTTGTAAATCATAGAAGTTCTGCACTAGTTTGGTGATTATGTATTTCAGGAGTGCATGGAAAGGTGTGCTAATAAACTCCCTACTGTTAGTATTTATCTGCCGAGAAGTCTGTGCAATTGCACGCTTCAACTCTTGGGCAAACTCTCTTGGCGATTGGTCCTCACCACAAACCATATTACATGCAGCTTTACCACCTCTTGAGGGTTTCTATGGGTAGACACATGTATTAAAATGGCTGCCTTATATTTAGACCATTTATGGTGATTTTGCTCCTCCAGCCCTGCAAAGAAGCTTAAAAACTCTGAAGAAAATGTCAATTTGACACATTCCATGTTGTTAAAATCATTCCATATTCCAAATTACATCAGTTGATCAGAAAGCTCTAGTTGCTCTGACACTTAATATTTGGTGTGTTTATAATAAGGCGATGTATAATGTTTGTTGGCTTTTATTTGTTTTATAGGGTCTTGATTAAATTCTTTTGGAATTCACTCTTCTCGTGTCTATGAGTCAGAGCTACGCTGAAACCCCATTCCCTGTTGTCATATGGGACCTCCCTACTGTTCTGATTTCGGTAATGCCTTCTAGATGCTCCTCCCTTTGTTCTTTCCTCTGTGATTTCTCATGTTATTTTCCCAGGATACCTTTTTATTTTTTAGAGGCCGGGTAATATGGGGTTTCTTCTTCTGAGGGATGAACATAAACAGTATGTCTTCCCCTAAATAAAATAAAAGAATTCTCACAGTCTCGCTGATGAGAAGAGACTTATAAGATGCCCTTCGTTGGCTGAAGCTTTTGTCTTTCCATGTCAGCTAAATTGGCTAAGTGATTTCTCTGCAGGATCATTTTATGCAGTTCCAAATCTTTCAACCCTTCTTGATATTTTTCTGGCGGCCCATATGTGTCTTCATTTCCACTCCTGTTCCCTTCTTAGCTGCTAAATGGGGCACCCTCCCCTCTTCTTACTGGTGAGAGTGAGAAGTCATCTATGCTAGATTAGAAATACTCTCCTTCCTGATCAGAAATATTTGGAAAAGGGGATGTTAGACACCTCTCAGCCTGCCTATAGGAAGTTCTAGGTGGCTGTAGTGAGACCTTTGGCAAGAGAGAAGGATCCCCTCTGTTCAAAACACTTGCTTCTGGTGGTTGTCTGCTGGGTCACAGTAGGTCCATTTTATGATCCCTTAATTCTTGGTTTATTTTTTCATTTTGACCATTTCCATAATCATAATCATTTTCTGCTTACACTAGCTTAACTGCACTCTCAAATTGCATATGCTGGACTGGTGAGCTTCCAGCATTTTCATGACTGTTCTCTTGCCAGTGCAAACTTTCTTTCTCAAAGTACACTTTTGATTGAAATGTCTGTTTCATGTCAGTTCCTATTTGTTCCAGTTTGCTCTGTAGATGTGAATATGCATCTTTCACCTTGTCTAATTCTTGGGAAAGACTTGGTTCAAACCCTCATTTTCCTGCACCTGTTTGAGTCTTTGGATCAATTGTTGCTTCTCATGAGCTAGAGCATCACACCTCTGTGCAAGTTGTTCTCTTTATCTTTATGTGACACTCAAATTATGATTAATTCGTTCAAATTAATTTTGGGACTCAGCCTCTTTGAGAATCATTGTATTATTTTCTTGTTTTAATTCTACTAAATGGAGTAGAGGCACAATGTTGTCTAACAAGTCATTGTTATGCACAGATAGGTCGTTATACTTTCCATTTGGCTTATTTATGGCCTACAGACACTAATTATGAGGGTCCTGGAGACTCAAAATGTATGTCACTTGGTCTTGCAGCTCATCGCGAGAGGTTTCAATTTCAGCCTGCATTTGGTTGAATTCCATATTGCAATATGGAAACCTGACTTTCTTTCAGTAATTCCTGGAGCCACACAATGTCTTCGAGTTGGTCTCTATTAAATTGCTTGGCACAGTGTACTTTGAACGTCCCTTTTTGCCAACCGGCCCTCCACAAATTGGAAATGAAAGTACAGTTCCTCAGAAAGAGAGATCAGTTTAAGGTTTTCTTCTAAGACACTGTAAGTCATATATAACCTCTGCAGGGATTGGTTTAATGGGTCACATTCATCTAAAATGTCTCTGCTCACTAAGGTGAATCTGTCTAACATCTCTGTCTTCCAAAGATCAATATCTATGATGGTCTAACCCCTTTCAAATATAACTTTGAAAGGGCATGCACCTTTATCACAGATACTGCAATGTCAGACATTTCTTTTTTTCAAATGTAACAGTCTACCTCCAGCAATTCTCACTAAGCAGAAATGCAAACGTTTCTTACCTCTACTTTACCACAGTCAATCAATCACATACAACTCCGATGCAAACCTCTAATATTTTTCTATGTACCAACTTCTACTTCTGTGCATACCTGAGTGATTGCTTATGAGGCTGAGAGATCAAGACCATGGCCCTCATTACGACCCTGGCGTTAAGGGGTTAATGGCGCCGTGAAAGGTGTCGGCGCTGTTAAACCCTTAACGCCTGATTACAAGGTCCCTTTGCGGCTCCCGACCTTAACGGCTGGTCTGGACCAGCCGTTAAAGTAGGGACCCGCAATGGGACTTTCGAGGTAATTACGGTACCGCAATTTGCGGTACCGTAATTACCGCCTTCCCCAGTCCCATTGAGCCCTATGGGGCCAAAATGGGAATGGGGAAGGGCCAGTGGTAAATGGGGAATTACCGCCCCGCCAACCTTGGTAATTCCCCATTTACCATTGGCGGAATCGGTAAGTTACCGGCGTTAACCATGGCGCTATTAGCGCCATTGGTTACGCCAGAGTCGTAATGAGGGCCCATGTAACTCAAGGCAACACAAAGCTTTCACACACATTTGTGAGCTCTCCACATTTTGGGTAAAAAGGGTCTATGTTGCAATGAGACTAGTAATCCCATAAATGATATCTCAGTGGAACCTCCAGTTCAGAAAGATGAATTAACTGGGCAATATTGAAATCTGGGGAATTTCCACCCACCCTAAACCAAGTACGCATGATTCTTCCTTATATAAAAATGTTCTTTATATGAATCTGGGACTGCAATTTAATAGAATTGAATCCCATAGCTTCCCTCTCCTTTTGGGTCAAGAAACCAGCAGTGTTGCACAGAGGGTCTATTTATTAACCAAATAGCAATAATTCAATCAGATTAAAGATAAACAAATGGTTTCTTTAAGAAAAAGGCAAATGGTAAAAATAATCGACACACTAGTCACAGTATTCAATGCCACACATATGGAAATATAAAATTTAGTAACACTCACTTCACCATATGTACCTACGTATTTAATTGAGCCTGAGCATGCAGGCACCAGAATTTAGATGCATGAGAGTCCAAGAGGAATATTCATTTGTGAAAACAAAAAAATAGTTAAAATATCCTGGCATATCCACTTCTCGCTACTTCACTTTTATTCCAAATGCCCCCCCTTTACTCAATATAAAGGTCAGAGATTCAACTCAATTGTAAGAAGCTATTGGACCTTCAGGTATGCGAATGGATTGAAAACAAAGAAAGCGTATGTTCAGTAGTATGTTGGCAAAATTCCCTTGAGTGATTTTTCAATTCAGTTATCGTGTAAAATGTACTTTTTTCCCTTTCAATGGGCACCTTGAACAGTGGAAAGAAGCGGAGAGTGCGTAATGACCCACTTCCTTTTATCTAGAGCAACCCTGCATTAATATCAATATTCTACTTGATGATATCCCCAGGAATTACATCAATTATCTTCTTTTTCTAGGTGTACACACAGACCCCGTTTTTGACCCCGTTAATAATTCTTCTGTGGTAGACGTCATCGCAAGAGAAAAGGGTCAGGAGGATATCACTGTATATACACCATGGGACCTAATCAATATGATATATCTTTTTCCAGAAGCACATACACTTCTGAAATGTTCCCTAACTTCTCGGGATGCACAATCAATGTATTTATTCCCACCCATCAGTACTACCATATTATACGGACTGGGATTTATTCTAATTCCCTTCATAGGATCACTCCCCATGAGATGACTTTCCTTTTAGATAATACTCACATCAGGATTTGTTTTGGCTGAATCACAGACTGGTGGGCACCCTCATAAGGGCTGGTTCAATTCCCTCCCTCTTGCAACAAATGGGCATCAGCCAGTAAGATACATCAGCTTTACTCCACAGCCTGTCTGCTTTCTCTTCCACTAAAGAAGCGCTGGGACTTTAAATCCTGGTAGGCCTCACTTTCAGTATCTACCAATACTCCATAAAAGGGTCCAAAAAGAGAGCTAATACATTCCTTTTCCTTCCCGTTGTTATCTGTTGGGTATTTTGTGGATATTTGGGGCTTTGCGGTATTTTCTTACCACCAAAATACCTTTAGCAATAATCACTCTCTGTATTCATATTGGGTCACACATGACAATAATACATTGCATTATTTCAGAATTCAGACCTATTTAGATGGTATGCGCGGTAGTTTGCGTGATTGGTTGGTATAGTGGTTGGTTTATTTGTGGCCCCAATATCCAACATCCCTTGTTTTTTATCTAGATTGTTCTTGATCACTAGAGAGACCTCAGGCCTACATTTTAGGGATACCACATTTTCAGTGTTAGAGTTGTGTGCCACCATGGGCTATTGTGGTATTTTTGTGGTAATTTCCACTACCTTATATACGGTAGGGAACTATGTCCAGAGAGTCTCTCTTCCCGTTGGCTCATGTACGTCCAACAGGCTATGCTACAAACAGTCACTCACAACTGTCCATACTGAATAGAATCATGCACACATCTGTTTTAAAATGACAATTGCACTGTTTAAAAATCTACCCACGTTTAAACCTTTCCCCATGCAAAATGAAAGAGAGAAATAATACACACTAGCTATCTGTTTTCAAATATTTTTGTATTATAGAAATTTCTTTTAAACACAGTTTAACTTTTTTTACAGAAATAAATGAAATGGTACAACATTATTTGTGATAAAATGGACAGAGAGCTGCGAGAATATATTCAATTGGTAACATTAAATATGCTGATAAGAGACTGAGACTCCCTCGAATACACTGACTGAACAGTTTCGCACACTTTTGCACAGCTCCCACTCGCTTCTATAATTACCTTATCTGTTCAGCATGAGTTTTCTCCGGCTATTCTCTTTCTGAATTTGGCTCCCTTGAAAATCAACCCCAGTGAGAACAAGCGTCTGCCGTTCTCAAACCGGGGTTATTGCCTGGAACTCTCAGCTTTTGCAGCAGGAATGCCCCAGCCAGGAAACAGGTCCTTCTCCCAGCTCTGCAAGATCTCGATTGTCCTCCCCCTCCCCTCAAGCTTCTCCAGCAAAGTTCTAATCACAGCCTCTAGCATGATACTTGCTATGACGCTGCTCCAATCAGAATCAATCATGTCATCTCCTCCCTCACTACACAATGGCTCACTTCTACAGTGGCAATAGTAACAAACTGATTTCCTGTTCCTTCAAGCTCTTTGCTTCCTGTAGTTATGTGGACAGAGCAGCAGAGAAAAAAAAATGAATGTGCGTTTAAAAGTTCACTTTCAGAGTAGGCCTAATTCTGCAGTGGAGACACATTTTTATTAGTGGGTTATGTTAAATGAAGTTTTATTAGTCAGGTTAGTTATTAATAAGGTTAGTTATTAATTTTCAAATGTGTCTCTTGCAACATAGGCATTTCAGGTGAAAAATACTGTGCATTCTGAATGTGCACATGTGTGCTTTTAACTGTAAAAATAGATTTGCATCTTATATGTAAAAATCGTTTTTGACTGAATAGCCTGTCTTTACTTATATGTCCATGTTACTCTGGCAACACATATAGCAATGCACCACACCCATGTGGTGGTGCTGCATCAAAAAAAATGCTACCTGTGCAGTAGTGCTGTACTCTGTGCTGTAACACGCCAAATATCCTTACATATCAAGTCTTATCTCTTTCCTTCAGTCATTGAGTGAGCAAGTAAGTCCCTTTAGTAAGTGCCCATGAGAGATCCATATTTTTTTCTGTGTTTGACCTTTTAGAGAACAGAAAAACCCTACCTTTTGATGTGTGTATACTTTCCCCAATCTATTTGGTCAGTGTATATGATCGGACAATGTTCAAAAAGTGACATCAAAGTAGACATACCCTTCCGCAGTCATTGGGCATATTAATGAAGGAGGCAGTTTCCATACCATTTTCTCAAACATTATATTCCAACAATGTGACCACTTCAAGAATCAGGTCACCCGATTCCACTCTCTGGTGCAATCCAATTGATTTGGAAAAATGGGTTATAGCTCCTTGTTGGACCTATGCCACTCTCTTCCACTATGTGTAAGTGGAAAAAGAAAGAGAAGTGCTCAATGTTCACTTAAAAGGGTACACCTATGGTCAATTGGAGAGGCATCTAGTGGGGTATCTATCAGTTTATTAGCCACTAGATTGTCTTTCTGGCCATGGTGGATTTAGGTCTAAAAACGACACAGATACATTCACACCATCCACTGGTGGAAGAGAGTGGCATAGGTCCAACAAGGCTGAAAGTATTACTTACCTAGAAGTGGTTTATCTCTTTTTCTATCCACTGTTTGTAAGCGGCACAGCACCGTTACCTAGAGGAGATTTTGTACTTAGGCAGGGATAGTTAGATATTCACTTTATCCCTTTCTGTCCTTCCATCACAGCCTGGTTTGTACATGTACCCTCTCTTTGGGTGCTAGTACATTGGTCCTGGTCCACATAGGCCTCTGGATTTCCTGATGAGCTATAACCCATTTTTCCATACATTGGTTTTTGCCCTATGTTTGTGTTAAAACTATTTTAGAGTAAGGGCCATACCCTGTTTACTCTCCCTCCCGTCCTCACGGTTCTTTTACGCAAACCAATTGATGCAATCCTTATCATTATATCAATAATTTCTGAATTATTGATTTTTCCCTTTGAATCGCTTCTACATTCTATTCAAATTATCTTTCAATCTCAACATAACAGACTTGTTACTGCAAACTCAAGTTCATGGGACACACTAGCATGAGCACTTTTTCTGTGAAAAAATTCACATTTGACTAATTTGCATATTAAATATACATTAAAAAAATGTTTGGTCCATCTACTAGTAGATTTTCATCTGAACGTTGCAAACCCCAAAGGAGTTCTTTAAGAGGTTTGGTTCCAGAGATAAAGGCGATATAAAAATTTCAGTATACATTATAAGGTCATTTTATTTGATACAAAAATATGGCATTACCCTTATGCCTAGATACAACACTAGGAACATGGTAATTTTCTATTGAGTCGGGGCTGGAAATCTGCTCCTGTTGGCACAGGCCTGGCCCAAATAGTCTTTATGGCCCACTGCCTGGTTGATGAAATATCCTTTGTAACTTGAATATTTGTGAATGTAGGTGTTAGTTCTGTCACCTCTTGAGAAGTTTCTAGACTTGTAGTCCAGTCAAGTGCTAAATTCTTCCCTTCAGGAAAACCCATGAGATGGTGCTAATAGATGCAACTGAAGAGGACCACAGATTCATCTGAATTCAAAATATGTTTTTAAATGTCCAGCCCTAACAGACACACAAGGCAAGTAATACAAATCAACACTTAAATGATATGGCATAGTCTAGTTTGTTTCACCTCTTTAAAGAAGGATTATTATCTGCAGTGGCCAGTTTCAAAGTGTTCATTAGCATGTGAAGGGAACTTAACTCTCCGCCCATCCTGCATGCTAGGGTAGGCGGATGTCTTTGTGAGTTGAAAGTTTTGCCATATGTCAGAATTTAGTGCTGGCTCCATTTAACGTTGGGTTCAATCACCATTGCAACTTTAAATGCGCACATGTTCACAAAATATGGCAGTTCCTATTGCATTGGCTTATCAGCTCCCTATCAATGGTCCATATTGTCAACATCTGAAAGTTTTCTAATCCTGACTTTTATTTCTGTAGAAGAAAATGAACACACACTATAAAAAAATATAATCTGTTTTTCATTCTTGAACTTCTGTACTACCAGTTACCAATTTAAACACAAATTGCAGGTTATTTTCAAGTACTTGAAATGTTCACCTCAGCCCTTGTCATTGAGTTTTGGGTGGCTGCAAAGCATTGCACATTTCATTTTCCTATGTGTTTCCTTACTGCTGTGCACATGCTGCAGCTTACATATGGATTTTACAATGAAGCCCTGCTCTGCATCTTGTTTCATGATTTAGCCATCACTACAATGGACCAACAGGATGGGCGCCTAAGACATGTTAAAAAGGATCCATGATGAAACATGAACCACATGGCGAAAAATTTGAAAAGATGGAAAATTCATGTGTGTGGGTATAGAGAAAAGTACAAAGATGGACATTAGCAAGCAAAGGAAATGTAAGGGAACAGTGATGAAAGAGGAGGCAGCATAGCTCCTTGAGTGAGGAACAGAGGGGTCCCCAGGAGTCTCATACTCCTGGCCAGAATGGCAGTCTGAGGATTATGGTACTGAAGGGGAAGTGCCATCCTGAGACAGTTGGGGGAGTGTGTGCGTAAGTTTCACTTTTTACAAAGATTGAAAATTAAATGTGTGCACTAATGTTCTTGATTAGTAATTCATGAAGCACATAAAGCTAAGGCTTTTCTGAAAAAAGTAACAGAATCATTAAAGAACAATTCATTATATTATATATCATAACAAATATTTTATCAGGCAGATAAAGATTTGCATGTCTGCCATGTTAGGGTACATGGACAGTGTGATGGCACATGTGTAGTGCGCAAATGGGTAAACATATTTGTGTGCAATGAGTGGGTTGCAAGGACTTTGTGTATGAGTGCTGCTCACACGGCGTGTGGGTGGATTTTCAGCATGTGTGTGTATATGCAATTTAAGAGCATATATGTGCAGAGTGTCGGTGTATGAATGGTTGGCGTCGTTCCGACCCTCACTTGGGCACACCTGCAGTCCTTCACACAATCAGGAAACTCGTTGATAATCCCATTATGATATAAAAAGGAGGGTAGACCAGGAAGATTAGTGGGAGTCAGGTGTTGGCAGCATGAGATGGAAGACTATGCATGTCCTGGGTGCATCTCCAGTGTATGAGGTTATGTACTGTATTTATTATGTGGTTAAAAGAAAACTGAAATACATTTTCCCTGGTAGGCAAAATGTGTCTAATCATAATTTGCAAATACCTAAAAATGAAATGCACTTTAAAAATCACATTTTAAAACGTGTTTACATATAATGTCATTGCTTATGAATGCCTCATTTAATTTGTGGCATATTTTCTTTTTATATTTTTTTAAAAAAACCTTCAAAATATCTAAAAAATGTATCACTTTAATGTTCCACATTTTTCAGGTGCTTAGATTTTAGCTGGAATTGGTGCACTGACGAAATGATTGAAAATCGACTTGTACAATTTTGAGATATTAATAATTGAAGATGTATCCTACACATGACACATACATAATGACAAGCATGTTTTTCACTGAAAAAAATTTAAATAAGTTAACAACAACCACAAACCATAGACTTAGCAATCATGTCACCCATACACGCAGCAGCTATAACCACATCCATCATGCACACTTGCACCCACTGAGTACACATTACAAAGATACACTCAATGAAGTAAATACATAAATCAAGCAGTAATATGCAGCCAGCATTGTCATGACCACACACAACATATGCATCTCTCCACAATTACAGACATAAGACTCAAGCAAAGAAATACCGTTCCAGCAACAAAATGCACTCAACATTATCATGAACACACACAAGTGCAGTCACCCTCACTGTGTACACATTACACACACTCAAACAAGTACATATATGATTTGTGCAACAATATGCAGCCGACATTATCATGACTACGGATAGCAGGCACACTCACCCCCACTATGTACACATTACCACATACACTCAAGCAAGGAAATACATAATTCCACTATGTACACATTACCACATACACTCAAGCAAGGAAATACATAATTCCACTATGTACACATTACAACAAACACTCAAGCAAGGAAATACATAATTCCAGCAAATGTTATCAATAAACATGAGGTAGATTGGTACTTGGTCTGGACTAAGTTATCAGTGGGCCACATACAGGCTCAGCGTGCTTATATTTCAGCCATCTGTACATGCACACAAAGATGAGGGTTCTGAGAATGCTCTTTTATCTATGAGTGCTAGGTTCGAATGAGGGCCATGCGCCTGCATTTTTCCTGGTGTCACGTAGGGTGTGTTACGGGCACAGTTAGAGGAAAGGACCAGTGCCTGCTGCACACGGTCCATACAGCGGTGCAGGAGAAATGGTTCAATGCAATCTGTTATAGTGGAAAGAATAGTCGAGATTCATCCCACAGGGGGGACAAAGAAAACATGTAAAACAATGTAACCCCTTCTAGACCTCTGGATACAAGAGGGACCATAGTGTGGATGAGAAGAGAGTTCTTGGTTGGGCATATTGCGTGGGGGTGTGGTTGGATAGTGTGGAGGGATTGTGGAAGAAGCTAGGGCTGAATGCAGCATGGGTGTCAATTGGAGACAGGCACAGGCCATGCCCACGTGGGTGGATACTCCAAATAAACGCTCCGGTATTGGAACAAGCCTCTACGTTGCAATTGACCCTCTGACATTCTGCAAGCCTCATGTATCAATTGTTAGAGAACCTTTGGATTGTCTGTGAGCTATGATGCTCAGGATATTAAAAAGAAAACAAGGCTTAAACCTCGTAATCTAGGGGACCCTAAACCAAGGCTTAGTTGGATCAACACATTACAATAAAAGTGCTCAAACACTCTGATTTTACATACACTTAAGTTGTGCAGTGGTAAACATACATACATAAGTCAGAGTAGTACTTGGTTCGTAGTAAAGTTCTCTGTGGGCCAAGTGGAGGCTCTCTCCATTTCCACACTCCAGCAGACGCTAAACAACATTCTATTGGTGTTTGCGCTGTTTTGATCTTGACTGATGTCTTGTTTGTTGTCTTTTATGTGCGCACCGAGGCCTACAGGCATGCAGTGCAGAAGAAGAAATACATACAAAAAAATGATATATATACAAGGAGAAATGTGGTCTAGTAATGTAGTAAGCAACATGTTTCCCGAAGAAATCAGTGAGCTTTTTGAGTCTGCGTTAATAATCGGGAATGCCACTAGGTGGCAATAGAAGGTAAGTTTTCGTTCTATTGTACTGTATTATGTAGATGTGAAAGAATATCAGCCATTTGCTTTGAGTGCTCTAAAACTAATATGCGGTGAAGACACCTGAGTTTTCGATTTAGCGACTGCGACAACAGTCCAAACTCTTTTCGTGGATGATGACTGAATTATTGAGTTATGATGACAAATCATCTACAGCATATTTGGATTACCTAAAGGACCAGGGGGATGAAACGTGTTACTTGCAAATAGGCATGGAGAAAATTTCCTTACGTCTGAAAAAAATCAATAGCTTTTGTATTTTTAAACAATTTGTCACTGCACAGGTCTCTTTCCGATGACGATACGACTGTAATCTTCTGTTCATAGTGAATTAAAGACTGACTTCTTAAACGGGGTGATCTTGATGCGTTCAGGCACTCAATAGAGCACATGTTCCCAGTGATGTTATGTAAAGTCATGTGTATGCTGTTTACGTATTGCATTTACATCACACCCGATTTTCATTCATTTGTATGATGAAGAGGAGGCATGGATGGAAAGATATAATTCTGCCTCCCCTTTTCTCACCGCCATCCATATGCTCCAGCATTTATGCCAGCATGACATTTTCATGCTGGTGTAAATGCTGTGGACTCCTGTGGAATGTGCTTGCTTTTTACACTTGTAAACAAGAGGCAGACTCCATAGCAATCCATTGCAAACGCTGCCTGCCTTTTGCAAATGACAGATGGTGTTTTTTTCGGTTTGCACAGCAAAGTGCAGAAGGGCAGTATATAGGCAAGTACACCACCATTAAAAAAGTCCCTTTTGCACACCGACATTCAAATGTTGAAAAGTACACATAGGGGAAGTGTGTATGCCGAAGTGCAAATGTAACAGGTCGCCTCTGCTCCATAGATTGCATATATGCCTCACAGATGTTCACGCTGCATACCCAAGTGGCTCCCGAACATCATAGTTATCTACCCTGCACTAAAGTAATATCATTGCAGCTGTGTACAGCTTTTTGCCTATACAGATTGATAGTTATTCTGAAAAGATGTATTTGTTCCGTTAGTGATCATCTATTTTATGTGGGTGTGATTGTGGAAGGGTTAGCAAGTCACAGTTTCATTTTGGGTGGGACCTAAGAATTGTCTGGCAATAATAAAGAATCACAAGGAACTCTAAAAGAGTTTAGAGATGTATGGTTCAAGCTTTGCACCTTGAACTTAAGGGAGGAACAGCTATTAAAAAAGATGTGTTAAAGGTAATGAGCATCTCCCCTCAAAACCTATATATATGCACATATATATTCACTGAAAAAACTTTAAAGTGCAATTAAGTTGATCGGATTTAACAGATCAAAGCCCTCGAAATTCAGTGGACATGACCAGCTCAACTCGACGTGTTCCAATTGATGTCCTCCATAATGGCATTTTGTATATTATTGTGAATCCCTTTTTCAAATAATATGTATGTGCTCATGAGCTTTGTAATTGAAACGTGCCGAGTTAAGCTGGTCGTGACTTCCCACATCCGCTGAGTTTCAAGGGTTTTGTTGTGTCGAAACTGGTCAACGTAACTGCACTTTAATCAGTGAATTTCAAGTGTTTTTTTATACTATAGTTTTTTTATGGGACACTAGTCATGGCCTTTGTCTGTGTCTACTGTATGTGTTCCCCCAATATATTTTTTTACACCCACTAGGTGGCCATTGCCTTTGTCCCTAGCCACTATACATGGCTTTTGAGCTGACTAGCCTGGGCCTTTGACCCTGGCCAGTGAGCACAGCCTTTGGTCGTGTCCACTGTATAGTTTAGAACACTACTGGGCCACTATCTATAGCCTTTGCCCATGGCCAGTAGCCACATCCTTTGGGCCTGTCCACTGTACATGTTCCCCAATGTGGTTCTTTTGGACCCACTAAATGGCCACGGCTGAATACATGTCATTGCCAATATGCATTATTCACACCATTGTTAATAGCTTTTTAATTTTTTTGGGGAATTGTACCCAGAATGTCCAGTTTGGGGGAGTGCTTGATGATCCCTTGGATTAGAAAATATCATCCAAATCCATCCAGCAAGTCAAAGGTTATTAGTGCCTCTCCGCCTTTCTGCTGCAAGGCATCAATAAAGATATAAAGATTTTAAGGCAGAGGCGGCACCCTGTTCTCTGTAAAATCTTTTCAAAACTACTGAATGGATTTACCCCAAACCAGTCAAGGAAATTAGACCAATGCTTTGTGCAAAAATTGTTTCTTATTTGGTCCAAGTTTGTTAAGCAGTTTTAATGCTACAGCTGTTCACACACTGCACTTTTTCTCTATGGGAAGATGGATGTGTGTAGGCTAAAAACAGCAGTTTTATGTTGTCTAAATCACATTTTCAGTTTCTAAACAATTATTCCCAAAATGTTAATTTTAGTTGAGCTCTTGATTAACTGTTTGTGAAATGTCATTACATTCCATCCAGTAAGTCAAAGGTTGTTAGCCTTTTACAGCCTCTCTGCTGTAAAAAGCAAAAAGGCCACTTCATGTCACCAGATTCCTCTCTGGTACAAACCAATTGATGCAATCCTTATCATTCTACAACCAAATGAGTTCTCTAAGAGGTTTGGTTCCAGAGATACAGGCATTGTAAACAATTCAGTGTCCATTAAAATGGCATTTTCTTTGATGCTAACATATGGCAGTGTTCTTCTGCCTAGATACACTAGGAACATGGTAATGTTCTATTGGGTCAGGGCTGTGCATATGATCTGTTGAATCAGTCATGGCCAATATGGTCTTTGTGAGGCCCAGTGCCAAGCTGATGAAAGAGCCTTTGTAACTTGAATATCTGTGGAGGTGTTAGCTCTGAATGCTCTTGAGACTTTTTTAGACTTGTAGTCTTGTCAAGTGTTAAATTCCTCCATTCGGGTAGACCTGTGAAATGGTGTTAATAGATTAAACTGAAGAGGACCACAGATTCATCTGTATTCAAATTATTTATTTTAAACAGACACACAGGGCAAGTAACACAATTCAACACTTAAACTTCCTGACATGGTCTGGTTTGCTTCACCTGTTTGAAGAAAGATCCTTATCTACTGTGGAATCCTGAGAAATCCACTTGATTTGTACACCAGAAAAAAGGAGGCATATTCCATAGCAATCCATTGCAAACACTGCCTGCCTTGTACAAACAGCAGATGGTGAAAGTGTAGTGTGGAAATGGATATACTGTATTTGTGTGCAATGGGTGGGTGCAAATGACTTTGTGTGTGACTGCTCAGACAGTGTGTGAGTTTATTTTCAGCATGTGTGTGCATGTGCAATTTAAGAGCATATATGTGTAGAGTGTCAGTGTATGAATGGTATAGTTCTGACTTCTCACTTGGGCACACCTGCAGTCATTCACACAAGCAGTAAACTGAATTGAAGATTTATCTACACATAATGCATACATAATGACAAGCAACTTTTTCCCTGATAAAAATTTAAATAAGTTAAAAATAACCACCAACCATAGACTTAGCAACCATGTCACCGATACATGCAGCAGCTATGACAATACCTTTCATACGCACTCACGCACACTTCATACACATTACAAAGATACACTCAAGTAAGTAAATACTTCATTCAAGCAGCAAAATGCAGCCAGCATTATCATGACCACATGCAACATACACACACACCCCCACTGTGTATGCATTAGACATACACTCAAGCAAGGAAATACCATTCAAGCAACAAAATGTATACAACATAATCATGAGCACACATAACATACACAGTCGCCCTCACTGCATACACATTACATACATACACCCACACAAGTAAATATATAATTCACACAACAATATGCAGCCAACATTATCATGACTACGCACAGCATACACACTCACCACCGCTATGTCCACATTTCAACATACACTCAAGCAAGGAAATACATAATTCGAGCAAATGTTATAAATAAAGCATGTTATTATTTTTGTTATAAGGCAGATTGGTAGTTGGTCTGGACTAAGTTATCTGTGGGACACATATAGGTTCAGCATACTTCTATAATTAAGTCATCTGTGCATAAACAAAAAGTTGGAGAGTTTGTGAGCGCTCTTTTAACTATGAGTGCAAGGGCGGAATGAGGACCTCACTCTGGCATTTTTCCTGGTGTAACATAGGGATGGGTGGGGCAAGGGCTATGTTAAAAGAAAGGTCCAGAGCCTGCATACGGTCCATGCAGCGGTACAGGAGCAATGACTCAATGCGATCTAGCGTGGGGGAAGGACTAGTGGAGATTCATCCCGCAGGTGGCGGCTTGGTCCCGAAAGCATACTTTTTGTAAATTTGGTGTAAATCCGTTCAGTAGGTTTTTTTAAAAACAGTCAAACAGTAGGTACAACAAATTAGCGATATCTGGGTTCAGTCCGCAAACTCACTTTCCTGTATGGTCCACGGACAGGCCTCCGATTGGCCCAGAGGGTGGTGTGATGTCCACGGACAATGAACAAGCCTGCTGATTGGATGGAGAATAGCATGAGAAGCATCATGTTTTTTGGAAATGCCCACCATGTTTGATTCACTGACAGTGCCCGTTTTCCGCGAACATCACGGTAAACAAAACATAAAAAAACACAACATTGCACTTGTCAAACTAATGAAACAATCTCTAGAGAGATGAGGGGAGATGAGGATGTGGTGGGATATGGCCATAAAAAGGCAATAAACAGGCAGTTTTCCACCCTTGAAGTTCTCTGACAGTGCAGGACATCCTTGGAATGTTCAACTTCCTTGAAATGTTCAATGCCCTTTCACGAATCTGCACAAAACTTTGCAAAAGATTTAAGACCTAGATTTGAATGGTTTTGAAAAGTGTGGTGGGATTTTCTGACGAGCGGCAACATTAGAGGGGTGTTTTCAACATTTTTAGATGGGCTATAACTTTGTTGAAATGTGCATAATAGATTTTAGAAAGATTATAGACAGAACCTTGAATGTTTCTGCAAAGTCTGAATGTATGTTGTCAACTGGTAGCAACGTCATATGACTATTTTATGTACATACATTATGACACTTTTCAAAAAATAAAACATGGATGGATTTGCAGGAAAGTTGTGCAAGGAGCATTGGCAAGGACTTGAAAGCATGGTTTTGCAAATGTTTCTGTGTTTTATTTTTTGAAAAGTGTCATAATGTAGCTACAAAAAATAGTGATATACCATTGGTGTCGGTGGCAATAAGCAGTGGCCCAATTTTTGGAGTTAAGGCCTGTGGCCATGGGCAGTGGTCAGATTGCCAAAGTGATGGCCATAGGGCATGACTTGGATAATTGGACTGTTGGCCATGGCCATGTTGGATTTGGAATTGGGTTAAAGTGGGCATGATAGTTTTAAAAATCAAGATAGGTTTGAATGGGAAAATAAATTCTGCCTGTGGCTAGAATTCTGTCTGTGGCTACAGCCCAAAGTGCTGTACAGGATTGCATGAACAGGTCACCATGACTATCGCTCCATACACTCCGAGTCAATGGTAAACAGCAGATAATTACAACGTGGACACCAGCCCACCCCTTGAAATCATTACCTACCCTTATTTGCGACCATAGTGGGACAAGTTATTGGGATTGGATGCTGGACTAATTTCCACAACCTTGCAGCAATGACTGGCCCACAATCCACATGCCTTGAGAAAGACTCTAGAGAGTCGAATTACATGTCAGCTGAGTTTTAACAATAAATATTGCGTCAAGAATGGTTTTAAAGACTGCTTCATTACAATAGCAGTTACTTATTGACTAAACCAGTCCTGAGGTAAGCTAGGCTCACTCCCCTATTTGAAACCTAACACTTGAAGAAGGAAGGGCACTTTCACAAAAGAACCACATCACCAGCAGCAGGGTAATCTGTTTAAAGTACTAGATGAAACGCAGTGGCCTACCCATTCTACTGCCCTGCAATTACTTGATAATCGTGTATGCTGATTCGATTATTGGGGCATGTAGCATGGACCTCAGAGCATGGTTTTGCAAATCTGTTTTGTGTTTATTTCTTCCAAAGTGTTCAAATGTAAGCACAACAAATAGTAATAAATGTTTGGTGCCTGGTGATGTGCCTGGACATCGGCAAATACAAATGCCTGCATTGAGTAGGGTTTTGAGGCATGCAGCTTGGCTGAAGCTCTAGGTTGAAATGGTAAAGAAAATTCTGCTTGTGGCTGCAGTTCAGAGTGCTGGACGGGATTGCAGCAAACCTTAGCAAGGAGCACCAGCAAGGACCTGAAAGGATGCTTTTGCAAATCTGTCCTGTCTTTTATTTTTTGGAAGCGCAAGTACTAAAAATAGTGATATAATGTTTCTGCCGTGGGCAGTGGCACAAAAAATAGTGATATAAGTTTGGTGCATGGACAATGGGCCAGGCCCTCGGCAAGGACAAATGCCTACTTTGATTTACTTATTGGGGCTTGGTGCATGGCAGAAGCTGAGGTTTAAATGGGGAAAAAACTGCTTGTGGCTGCAGCCCGGAGTGCTGGACTGGATTGCAGCAAAGCTGTGCGAGGAGCAGCAGCAAGGACCTGAAAGGATGCTTTCGGATATCTGTCCTGTGTTTTACTTTTTCGAAATTGTCAAAAGGTAAGTACACAATATAGTGATATAACTTTTCTGCTGTGGGCACAGGGCCTGGCCTTCGGCAAGGACAAATGTCTACTCTGATTTACCTATTGGGATATGCACTTCTGATAACGACTCACATAAGTAGGCGTTGCAAAAAATATGTTTGTTAAAGGTTTATAGTTGTTTCATATATGTCAAAAGAGGAATTATTAATAACTTATATACAGTGATGTAACATTATGACACATTTTCACTTATGAAAACCTATTCAATTGACAGAAAAAATGTTGTTAAAGGGACGTTACAGATAGGATGTGCCCCGCACTTGGGACTACTCTGCCCCAGTAGTTAGCTAGTAGCCTCCCACCCTGGGATCCTTTGGCACTTCCCTCCTGCGCTCCCATGAGTACTTGTCCATGCGTACTGCCCCTCTTATTTATGTACTTCTGTCACTGCACAATGCCTATGTGCATTTATAGAACCACTATGTACAATGTCTTGGTATAAGTATGGGAAATGTAGATGCATAGATTTGTAGAACATTGTTAAGTGGCAGTTGGTGGGTGGAAGTTTAATATGTTGATAGGCTATATGTAGAGTGTTTTAAGTGATTGGTGGATATATGTGTGAATGCTTTAAAGCAGGCAATGAGAGAGTATTACAAACATAGTAGTACAAAGACTAGATGGGCTGTTTTGTGTGATGGTGTGCATGTGCAATCAGGGTTTTGTAATAAGGCATGGGCTAGACAGGGGAATGCAGAAACTGTGGATAGTTATAAATGGCAATGGATTATGGTGTTTATTGCATACTAGAGAGAAGATTTTTTTATATTTTTCTCTAGTATACAATTGTACATTATTGCCATTAGCATATTAGAAAATGCTAATGGGAATGTTGGAGAATCTTATTGAATCTAATCTAACTACTTTACTGGGAAACGTAGAGTAGATGGAGTCTATAAGGTTATTTTTTGTGTTCTATTTTTTAAGTTTGAAAGTTGGTTCCTAAAGGAACTGTTTTATTCACATTTTCTTAATATAACAAACGGGTTCATTGTGAGTACAAATTTAACACCTTCGGCAAAACCTTCAACCCAAACCCTGCCTCCCCCTATCCCCCTGCCCCAACCCCGTCCCTCCCCCCCAATGAATTGTTCAATCAAAACTTTAACCGCAGGAGCTTTCATATGACCTCTTCTTCTCAGAGCCTGGGAGCCGAACTATACGTTCGCATCTGTGTGGCTGTATTTCGTCTGCTGTCCCCCGGGCCGTGGGTCGCACAGTTCACCTTGGATACCACTCATTCCAGTTCCCGCCCTTCTCACACCCGAGTGCCCACGTGGCGTCAATGGGCGTCCCAACCCCATGCCTGATGGACACCATACCAGTTTGCTTGAAAAGTGCCAGACTCATTATTGACCATCGCCGTCAGTTTGTCCATGAAGAATATGTTCTTCAGTTTTCTCAGCCAATCCACCTTAGAGGGGGTCTCCAGGCTCTTCCATCTCTGTGCCAGGGAAACCCTACCCGCCCGCAACATTTCCCACATTCTTGGGTACCTGTATATTTCCGCCTCCTCCGGGGGGGGCCAACAGCATTGTCAATGGATTTTGTGGGAGTAGTTCTTCGGTGACCTCTGCAATCCACCCCTTACACTCTCCCAAAACTTCTGAACCCTTGGGCAGTACCACCACATGTGGCCCCTCGTTCCCACCTGGCCGCATCCCCTTGGCCATCTGGGTGACACCCCTGGAAACATCTTTGACAGTTTCACTGGGTCCCTATGCCACCCCTGCAGGATCTTGAAATTGTGCTCCATGTCTGATGTGAATAGGTTCCCATGGAATGCTATTTTGAATATCCTGGACCATGCGTCCTCTGAAAGGGCTTCCCCGGCCAGGTCATTCCAAAACCCGCAAAATCCTCTCGTCCCCTCTAAGTTCTCGGTATTCAATGCTTTGTACATTTTGGACGCTGCCCCCTTCCTTGTTGTTGCCGTGTCCAATAGTTTCTCAAAGGGGGTTAGCTGTCTCTGCAAGTTCTGGCCCCATGACTGGTCGCAGAGAATGCCTTTTAGGCGCAGATATTCAAAAACTGAGAGTGACCCCTGTCCAAGAGCCCCACTCATTTCCTCGTATTCGAGGAATTCGCCCTCTTTGAACATTTGCCCCACCCATTCCATTCCCATTCCATTCCCAGGCCATTATCTAGGTCTACTTGTCTCTGGGTCAGCCTCCACACAGCACCGCTCCCTCCCAGCTCCATTTGATTAATACTCTGCTCCCCATTACCCCCCTCACTCTCCCACCGGGTGGGCCTTAAACTTTTCCTCAACTGCCCCCTGAGCCCCATTTCAAATATGACAACCCCAACTTTACCCGTACCCCCCCCCCCACCTCAGCGTCCACCCAAGTAGTACCACCATTGCTGGTAATTGGCCGGGCCACCAGCCTGCCGCCTTCTGCTAGGCTGGTATCGGAGTTTGTTCCTCTTTGAGCCCCTCTCCGAATCACATCCCCAGAAGTCCCCATATACTTGCTGTTCAAGGGACCCTGTGCATTGTTGGACCCTGCAATCTTTATTTCCTACTCACTTTCGGGCCGGGCTGGCCCACTCATCCTCAATCAGGGTCTTTTCACTCTCTGTCCTTCGCCGGAGTAAGCGAGTTTAATTTTTTGTATTTCCTTGAGCTTGTCTTCTTTCTCCTGTCTCCCTGTGGCCGCCAGCACCCTCTGCGGCCATCCCCGTGGGTTCCCTCCGGGGGGTCGGGTCCGTCACTTATTCTCGGATGGCTTCCCTTATGTCGTCTTCCGTGACCAGGGTCGGTAGCCCCATCTGTAGTGCACTCCCTTCTCCTTTAGCAGCTGCGTTAGGGGGCGGCACATTCTGTGTTTGGCCAGTGTGTATGAAGAGAGATCTTGGAAGATGGACACCTGAGCATTATTGTATGTGATCTCCCGCGCCTTTCTAGCCTCTTCTAACACCTTTGCCTTTTCCGTGAAATAATGGAACCGGGCCAAGACTGACCGGGGGCCCCCCGCTCTGCCCCTTGCTCTGTGCACCCTATCGAACGTTGGTTCTGTCATCATCTCATCCGCGAAAAGGAGGGCAATGATTTCTCTCACCACCCTGGCCAGGTCTCTCTCCGTTTCTCCTTCCATCTCTGGAACCCCAAAGAATCTGAGGTTGTTCCTCCATTCCCTATTTTCAAAATCGTCCATTTGCCTGGCCCTTTCCTTGCTATGGTGGACAGGGACATCCTTGCTGACTGGGCCATCCCACTCTCTCATTCCACGCCGCTGTCTTCGCACCTTGCCTCCTGTTATCGATATACCTGTAGGGTTTTATGCCAGCTCATCTGGCCGCCGCTGCGCCCTCCGTAGGCTCCGTCGCTGGGGTTTTCACCCCTTCTCTTTTAAACTTGTCTGCCTCGGAAGGAACAACTCTGGGCGGGCACTCGCCCCACCAATCCCGGGCGGGGCCACACACCCTGACCATTCTCCTCGAGTCCTTCCGGGCGCTCCCCGTGCTCCCAGGGAGAGGGGACGTGGTCGCTCATGGGGGTCCTGCAGTCGTACCTCCCGGTCTTTGTCCAGTTGCCAATGTCCCCCCGTTCACCTGGTAGGCGGGCACATGCCCCGGGCACATGCCCAGGGGCCACCACTTATGCTGGGTCTGGACGCTGGCCTCCGCTCTTTCACTTTGTGTCCTGCGTTGATTCCGGCACTCTGTCCTTGCCAAGTGACCCGGGTAGGGGATGGGCCGCGGCCCCGGCGGCCGGGGAGCCGCCCTGTAGATTCCCCTGGGCTGGGCTAAAGCTCTGCGGGCCCCAAGCATCCTCCGACGTTATGGGGAATGGTGATCAAACCCCCTCCCCCCTCAGAGCGTGGGCCACCCGAGAAGGCCAGCAAGCCCAGGCCCTCTGTGTCTTCGCCAAGGGGGCCCGCCAAAAGAAGCAGCAGATTGGGGCTCCGGCACCCACCCGCTCAGTTCCGTGTCCAGGCCCCGAGGCCGGGAGACCTCGCCACCGACAGGCCTGGGCCTCCGGAACAAATTTCTTCCGCGGGGAGAGGGGCTCTCGCCGCACTCTGATGGTGTCCTCTCATGCTGCGGGCCTCCGTAGTCGGATTCCCCACTGCTCCTCCGGAATCTGTTCGGGAAGGGTTGGGGAGAAAAAGTAATTCCTCCAGCGGGCACATGCGGCCCCGGTGTTGCGCGGCACTCCACGTCCCTCGAGTCCGCTCTGCTCACATGCGGCTCCCCTCTCGAGGCAACGGGTCATGTATTCCGTCTCCCGGGGGTCTGCAGACACCGCTCTTTCAACCTGGGGGGGCCCTGGGGGTTCACCACCTCAGCTGTCTACACTTTTCCTGGTGGGGGGCTCCGGGAGGGCTCAATCCCACGCACCAGCCCAGCTTTGACGGGAGCTCAGCACTCAGGCTGCCATAGCCTGTGCACCCCCTGGTGGCCTCAGAAACTGTTTTTTAAAGTTTTTATTATTTTGTATTCACTTTTTTTGCAGGAGAGCCCACAAAGCAAGGTGTGGAGGGAAATGAGGGGAGGGGCACTAACCACACATATTGAGGGGCAGGTGTACAGGGGAAGATGTTGCGCGTGTGTTAAATCTAAGGTAGAGGGCAGTTTTTCTAATGCTCCTTGATTATAGCTTCAAAAGCACTTTGAAATTGCTCCCCCCGCAGAGTGGTGTGTTGCACTATATACAGAGTATTTTTGTTTTTTTTGAAAGATATGGATCAACAGCCTCTTTTATTGCTTGCAAGGTAGCTGGTGGGACTTTGTGTCCCACAGAAGTGGGCTGTGTGGTTACAGCATTGGTTATGGAATATGAGGTAGAGGAAGATAGCCTACTACTTCCCAAGAAAGGGACAGCCTTACTACCAACATTATAAACACTACCCCTTGTAGGGACTGTTCATGAACATTATTTAAATATGTGATGTTATCAGTGATGTCATCAATGAAATGTGTGATGTCATCTTTCATGTACTGGGTGTTTGTCTTAGCAGCGCACAGTGGTGGCGTGAGTAATGGTTGCTTAGTTTACAATATCTGGCACATTTCTGGGGTTTTCGGTTTTACTTGTCCCTCAGTTTTTTTTTTAGTAAATTTCCTAGCTTTTTATTAGTGCAACTTAACCATAACGTCCCTTTAACAAAGTTTTTTTATATATTATCGGGCGATAGCAGCCCAATAGTTAAGGTGAGTCGGTGTCCCATAGGAACCTGAACAAATTCTATTGTTAATAACTTTTGATTTGTGTGACGGATTAGGATGACACTTTGAAGTGAAGTTGGTTAGGGATGCATAGGCCCCTCGAGACTGCAAAGGTACGTAAAGATTTGTTAAAAAAAGTTACTAAGAAGACAAAAAAATGTTTTGCCGAAGTTGCGGCCTACTTCCCACTCATTTTCACATAAACAAACAAGGTCAATTTTTGCTGGACCGCAGAGCCCAATCCGCCAGACAGATTTGGACCAGGTCCAAAACAACTTGGGCATGAAGCGTTTAAAAGAGGCCTTTTGGTGGTTTGGGGTATTCCTTGCAGTCGTTTTTTAAATAATTAACAGTGAAGGGGGTGCCCTTTCTCAAAAATAGATTGCTGTATCTTGGGTAAATGACCAATTCTAATTTTAGAAATGAAACTGACGCCATCTTCTGTTTTTCTGTATATGAGAGATAGATGTGGCTATTGCAGACAGAGGATATCCAAAAATGAAAAGCAGGGAAAAAGCCATTTGCAGGTCAAAATAATTGCAAATGGCATTAGTCTAGAGGTGTGGGGGGGTGACATTTTGGAGTTGGAGGGGGTCTAGGGACTGAGCTTGCAACACAAAGCGTGTCTATAACCTCGGCTATAACCTTGAATAGCCGACATCTCAAAGCAAACTGAGTATGTTGTGGGGGGAAACGGATGGGGCAGGGGTGGTGAGGAGGCCAACTGGGGAGCGGGGAAGCTGGCACAGATGATGAGGGCACTTGGTGAAGACCTGGGGGTGCAATAAATAAGCGTTTGTCTTTTTCTGCATTTTTTCCGATATTTGCAGCAATTATAAACTACAGATAACCGCAGCTATCTGTATTTCATATATAAAATGGTGACAGATAGCCAACATTACCTGTAGTTCATACCTGCGGCTATAGAAAAAAAGTTGAAACAAATATTTTCACAGGTACATTGACGTCTAGGGGTGAAAAACGACTGGAAACAGCCTTTCTCCCACCAGGATTGACCCTGCTTAGTTTCAAAGCAAGGTAGTGGCAGGCACCCTCAGGCCATGTTGTCTAACAAAGCACAATTTAAAAGACAACTTAGAGCAACATGGCATGAGGGGACAGGCACCTTCCTGACTTTGTAGCTAACTTGGCTCAGTCGTGGTTACTGCATAGGTGTGAGGCAGTCCACAGTTCCAGATGCTGCATGTTTTCTTAGTTTTAAATATCTCATAACACAATAAGAAAACACACAGCATCGCCATTATTATTTTTTTAAACATGCTAATGTCAGTCCTTGAAAGTATTGCACTTAGAGACCATTATTTTGCCATTGCTGAATTGCATTCAGGTATTTGCAGTTTCCCAGTCAAGAAGTTGGGAATAATGTCACAAATGAATACTTTTTGCCTAACATAGTTAGATAATGATTTATATATTTGAGTGACAATATGGTATGTGTGCTTTTCAAGTTATCTTTATAAAGCAGAGTATTGTTGAAAGCCAGACATGCGGGCGAGGAGGGGAAATGAGAGGGCAAGTAAGACATGAGTATTTGTACACAATGTGGCAAGAGAGTTCGCAATCCTGGACGCTGGGGCAGTTATTTTCCCCTCGTTGGGGCTGATTTTCAGGGCACAAGTAAAGGACACATGTGGTTGGGCAGTGTAACTTTTTTCAGAGGGCAGACACAACCCCTTGTTTATTTTTGTGGTTGTCAATCTTGCTCAAGTATTTGGCTAGCATGATTTTACTCAAGTTGTCATGTTCCCAGTTCAGACACTTAATCACAAGACCACAAGCACCTGTTTCATATAGGGATTTTGTTTTCCAGGGAAAACTTCATGACAGATTGCTGGGTTTAAAAGGTGAGCACCTTTCATACTGTGCCAGCATATTTATTGGAACATTTTCTCTCTCATGTTATTTTTCTGGTTTTCATTACTTTGTTTTAAAATCCAATGCTATTTGTTCTTGCACACTTTCTTCTAAGGGGAAGGTCAAATGACATACATTTGTATATTTCCCTTTAAGAAATATGTTCACTTACTGTGCGTACATTCAGGGGTGCCAGCTTTTGAGTTTTGCTACGTGGTCAGCTGTACCTGGGCATATGTTAATCTTGCAGTTGGCCATTTTGTTCCTTTTTCCATGCTTCTTAAATGCGATTAGTTGGGGTCGTGCAATGTATCACAACAGTCACTAACAGGCTGGCCATAAAACAAGGGGCCTGTAGCACGCTGCTTAATCAAAGTGTGTGGTCCATAGCAACATTTTTTATCTCACTGAGCATTGCCTAAAAACATTGAGTTTTCAAAGCCTGCAATCTTTTATACATAACAATACCAGTGTTAAATCAGGTGAAAATCAGTTTGTGATTGATGAACGTCTTTGTCCGATGGGTTGCAAGTGTTTGAAAATATAGAGTGGCCATAGCTGGTGTTCTGGTAGTGTTCTATAAATCTATGGAATAACACAACACTTGAAATTCAAGGAAACAACTTTAGTTGCAGGGGCGTTAAGGTGAGAACTTAACGCAACAAAACCCCTGAAATTCAGATATAGGCACCTAAGCTTCGCGCCACCTGTTACACAGCCTATGACCACAATGAGGACATCACAGATGACATCACTGGTGACATCACTAATGTCATCATATATGACATCACTGATGCCATCACGGATATCATCCCTGATGACACCACTGGTGACATCGCTAACAGCATCATAAAAGACATCAATGATTATTTAACTAATGGCATCAGACATAACATCACTCTATGTATTTTTCCATATTTAGACCACCCTTACATTTCTACAAATGTGATTGTACTATTTTAGAACAGTTCATAACAATGAGCACATTGATTAAAACAGTATCTGATTTATAAATAGTACACTGCTTAGAATGTTCCTGTTTGTGCAAAATATATCTACAACATTTTCACTATGATATAATCTGTATTTACTTTTACAAAAGAAATTAGTAGAAATAAATAGACCCTTTCTCTATGCTCAATCAATGGCTGAAATTCTTTTGGTGTCCAAAGCAGCTGACTGTGTAGCTCATTCCCCATCAGTGTGGCTTGACACTTTTACTCAACGTCGCTAGAGTCTTTCCTCTAGCATAGGTTTGCTCACTCGCTGGAAGGCTTGCTTTGGGCCATGGAGGCTAATGAGGAGCAGCTACTGAATCCAGTGTGAATATGATCCTTGACTTGCCACAGCGACACTTACTTTGGATACCCTATCCATTCATCTATTACCACTGCAACAAGACATGAGCAAATAACCACTGGATTTTGGCTTCAGAGCTCAGTCAGACTGACTGGTGAGTGAGCTTGTGGACCTCACAAGTGTGGGTGTGGGTGAGGTGAGGGGGGAGAGGGCGACAGTTTGAGAGCTACTGAGCCCTAAGTGGTGGAAGAATAGTTGCAGTTTAGATGTACTGTACTATTGGGACCGTGATGTTGGAGGCACAATGTTACAAAGGGGCCAGAAACAAAATCAGAGCTATGACGTGCAAGATACATTCAGTGCCCAGAGGTTTGCACTTGTGCCTGAAAAATGGTATGTAAATGGTGTGAGAGTGCCCTATGTTTAAGGATGGCTGATCCCCTCAATTGTCGGTGAGGCCATGGGGGTCAATGACCCTTCGCTACAATCATCTCCTGGCTCCTGGTTGGACAAAGAGTTCAGGGTATGAAAACTAGGAGGGTTGGAAATTCTGAATTAGACTGCTTTGAATTAGCTTGCAAACCTCCACCTCCGTTTGCGGCTACAGTCTTGGTAACAGCTTCTTCTGTATCATATATAGAAAAATATGGTGCACCCAAATCACCTCCCTCTTTGTCGTCGATCCTGCCTCCACCGCCCTCATTACCCGCTCCATCTGAATGACTTGAATCACCTCGGGAGTGGAATGGCTCATTGGGGCAGCGAGAAGAGTCCGTGAATTGGGGGAGAAGACGTGTGGGAAAGAAGTACATGAATTAAAGGAGACGCCACCACAGTTTAAATCAAGTGGTGACTTCCTTGTCCTGGAAAAAGTAGAAAAGGTACAGCAGACCACTAAGACTGAGGTGTTGCAATTTACGGAGCTAGTAAGACCTGAAGGATTTGAGCGGAAAAGTCATGGGAAAAGGAACTCAAGTAATTCTATGGTGTTGTTTCCCAGTCAGACCTCTATTAAAGGTGATTTAAGGAACCCTAAGAAAGGACTGTTATCCAATGACCAAGCCATACAGACCATAGGGGGTAGGAATAAGGAGGCGTACATTTTTTTTCCATCCACTGTCGCCCCTATTTCCTTAAATGGTATGACACGCTGGAAACCATTTGGGTTAGGGATCAATGGAAGAAGGAAGGCAAAGATTCCATTATAGAAATCTCTCTACATCAGATAAAAATGGGCTCTCATTAAGATCTTTTTCGAATGAAAAGGAAAATGACGTTGGAGAAGTTCATGACTCTATACTCCATGGAATGTGCTGTAGTAGCAGAATGAGGTAAGCTGCACACCTGCTACTGATGTATCAAAGAAGAATAATAGCACTCCATTGAAAGAACAAGGAGGGGTTGGCATCACCAGATGGCATAATGAACTGCAGATGCTAGAGAATGAAATACATCCTTTAACGGAGGAAAGGTTTGGTGAAAAACAGCAACCGAAGAGGAACATCAAGAGGGGATTACCAAATGAGTCCGGAAAAACTCAGACCGACTACCGAGCAGTGTTGACCAACCCAAGTCCTGTCAAGCTGAGGCAGGAATAGGAGGGAGGAAATGGCAAAGGATTGAGATAGTGAGCAAAGATTTGCATCCTTGCCCAAGTACTTTCGACAAATATGTATAACTCTGCTCCCAAGGTTACTCCTCAAACCCAAGGGGGATGGAAGAACTGGAGATACTCAAAGAGGAAGCAAGAAAAGATGCTTACGGGTCTGGGATAAATGCCATTACTGTGGCAGCCTCATCAATAACTATGCCTCCTTTCATAAAATATGAGTCAATACACAACAAAACTGAAAGATCTAACAAATGTATCAAGCAGCCGCCATTCAAATATGGTCTCTGTAGAAGGATGTGTTACTGCAATCCAGGGAAAACTGGAAAAAACTAAAAAGGGACAAAATTACGAGCATATTGCATAGCATATTAGACCCTATGATTGAGGAAAAGAAGTAAAGAAGGCTATCAAGAGCAAGAGTTGATATTGATGTTTTTCTTTCTCCAAAGGGTTACATAGCCAAATCTGGAGTCATGCCTCCAATACTCACAGAAACAAACCTATTTGGCTTCAATGACGGGTACAAAGAGCCCGCTATATAATGCACAGATAATAACTCAATCTGCGTCATCTATAGGTTCAAACAGCCTGCCACAAGAATCTTTACATAAAGCTTGGCAAACAGATAAAGTTACTATAGTACCAGAGAAAATTGATTCCCACTGCAAGTCAGACTCAAGGGCCACCAAAGTATTGAAACCGGGTGATGATCTGGGGGTATGGGCTGGCGCTGGAGTGGAACAGGTGGAGGAGGACCAGATTATGGTAGATGCCTAACCTGTGAAAAAAATCAAAGAATACCCAACATTTCTGAGAATAAAAACAACAGAAAATATGACAGGGACGAAGTCACCTAAGCAACTGAAACCTAAAAAGGCTAATCAGAAGTACATGACTCTCGAAGGCTTATGAGGAATCTAATTATCCCTTTGAGTCATAAAAAGAATAAGGGTAAAAAACTGGAAAAATCTAAGGAAGCTCAAAATACAGGGAGTGAAGAAACCAGAATGATAATGTACAAAGAATGGTTGAGAAAGCACTGCCTGAGAAAGAAATAATGGAGTTGTCATTAGAGGAAAACATTATGGAACAACTCATGGTTGTCTCAACATATACATGTGAGGAGGTGATCGAAGAAGATCTGGAAGCCAAACCCTTGTCAATTATAGAAGATCACGAGGATGATCAGAGCTGTTTGATTATAAATAATAAGAATGAGCCTTCGGACGTAACCAAGGCGGAGGCCCATTCAGGAATTCAGAACACTGGAAGAAAAATGCCCAGCTCTAATTGATCAAACAGCTCCCGTGATGACATTGACAATTATGAGGACTCCATACAACCACTTCTCTCACAATGTTTAAGGGCTGGAAAGAACTAACAGACTCCCAGAGAAAATACACGTTCAAAGAAGAAAAAGTGGGGATGGAAAACCGAAGTTGGAGGAGCAAGATCCAAGCATTGTCTTAGAAAGTATCTTCCACATTGAAGATGGATTGATCCTGAATAGAGGAACAGTTCTATGACTGTTACATCTTATACTGATACTTCAAATGCTCAGATCCAAGGTCATCGATAGGGCTGAATTTCTGAGAGAAGAGTGACTGGATAGAGACACTGTTCAGCTAGCATAAAAACTAATTAATCAAGCAATCCTGGAGGAGGCCATGTCCTTTTTGCTCCTGGGTTTTGATGCGATGGAATATACAGAGGAAAGTGTGGTGAATAACAAAGGAGTGGGGGGGGAAGTCTCCCTTTGAGAAGAAACCTAAAGTCTCATTATCTACTAAAAAAGATCAAGATATTTTTGCCAACTGAGGAAGAGCTGGTTTTGGAGAAGGCGCCAAAACTCTCTTTAAAATTATGGTGGGAAAGAACAGTGCAGCCAACATGGAAGTAAGATTGTACCAAGACAATAATCTGGAAAAAGACAAACAGGAATTCTGGGCCTAGTTAGCCAAAGCTATTGTAGTGGAAAAAAAGGACTTTAAGTACTACACCACCAAAAGCATGATGAATGGATCATAGCAAGCTGAAACACAAGAGGCTTTGGGCATTTTTTCAACAGTGAAGAGTTAATTTGGGATGAGAATGACATTATTTGCCTACAAGAGACCTGGTTAAGAGGAATACCTGTATTAGATGGCTTTGAAACTTTTCTAAATTATGTCATTTGTGATGTTATCTTTAATGTCCTGGATCTTAGTTTTAGCAGTGCATGACAGTGGCACGAGTTATAGTTGCTAACCTTACCATAACTGGCCAATTTCTTGTTTTTCTCCCCTAAAACAATGTTTTTTCACTGAATTTGATAGATTTTTGTTACTGCAACTTAAACATAACATCCCTTTAACTAAGTATTTTCAGTGAATTTCATAGATTGATAGGAGTGAAAATGTTTCATGATGTTACATCACTGTATATAAGTTATTAATATCTCCTCTTTTAACATATATAAACCTCCTTCAACAAATATATTTTTGGCAATGTATACTGATGTGTATCGTTATCAGCAGCGCATGCTGGGGATGATATGATATGATATGGCATTTATAATGTGCCTATACACAAATGTTTCAAGGCGTGACGAGGCAAGGGAGGGGGAACAGAGGGAAAACAGACAGTGATCCTACTAGGCCAGGTGTCATTCAGATTGTGCAAGTGCATGGGAAGGGGATAGGGGAAAGTACGAGGGAGAGGGGGCGGAAAGTGCATTGCATGGGATAAAAGAATAATAACAATAAGTAAAGTACGGCCAGCTGGTGGAAAGGGCAAGGGTAAGTGCAGACATCCAGTGTCAAGTGCTGGTTGTGGGACTGTAGGGATACAAAGACAGTCACGAGTGCGTGGGTTGCCGGGAAGGCAGTGCAGGTGTGTGACTGGTGGTGGAGGGGACCTGGGCCCGAGATCAGAGGGTGGCCAGGTAACCAGTGCAGTTTCAGCCAGGAATTGAGCAGGGGAGAGGAGGAAAAAAAGCAGAATCAAAGAGAGAAGTTTTGAGGTGCTTCCGGAACCGGAGATGGTTCTCCTCAAGTTTCAGTGAGGCAGGGAGACTGTTCCAGAGAGAGGCCCCAGCCGAAGTGAGAGATCTACCACCAACTCGTTGCTTGGAGAAGTGACTGACCCTGAAGGAGCTGGAGGCGGATGAGCGAAGAGCTTGAGAAGGAAGATATTTAGGAAGAGAGAATTGAAGGTGTTGAGGCTCCAGAAGGCCTTGTGGACAATGCAGAGGGTTTTGAACGTAATCCTCGCAGCCACCGGGAGCAAGTGCAGAGATTTCAGTCCTGGAGAGATATGATCCCTGGTCTTGAGGACAAGGACAAGTCTCGCAGTCCTGCTCTGGATAAGTTGCAGAGGGTGGAATGTAGTGGCAGGCAGATTTAGAAAGAGGCTGTTGCAATAGTCCAGCCTAGAGAGTACCAGAGCTCTGGAGACAGTTAGCTTCTGGGGAAAGGAGAGGAAAGGAAGAATACCTCTGAGGAGGTGCAGCTGGTAGTGTTACTTCTTAGAGATGTCAGAGATGAGAGGAGAGAAGGAGAGTGTGGGGTCAAAGATGACCCTGAGGTTTTTAGCCTCAAAGGTGGGAACAAGAAGAGGGCCAAGAGTGGCCGGCCAGAGAGTGACAAGAAAGGAGGGAGTGGGTGTGCCGGTGAGCAGAATCTCAGTCTTACTGGCATTAAGGCAGAGATCATTTACAGCAGAGCACTCCTGGATGGTGGACAGAAAGTCAGAGATGAGAGAGGGAGAGGAGGTGGCTGAGGGTGGCCTGAAAATTAGCTGAGTGTCATCCGCATAGCACTGGAATTTGGGGCAGAGTGTAGCAATGTGGTGGGCAAGAAGTTCCAGTTATTGTTTAAACAGCGAGGGAGAAAGGTTAGATCCCTGGGGAACACCACAGGTAGAGATAGAGATAGGGGAGAGGAAGGACCTAAGTTGAACCTGGGAGGGTCGATCAGAGAGGAAAGAAGTAAGCCACCCCAGGGCATGACCAGTGATTCCCCACGTTATAACAGAGACGACTGAGCAGGATGTCATGGTTGACCATATCAAAGGCAGAAGAGAGATCAAGTACGATGAGGACACAAGGTATGTTGGAGTCAAGGTTGGAGAGCAGGTCTTCACGGATGTTCAGGAGAGCAGTTTCTGTGCTTCTGGCAGCTCTGAAGCCCAACTGATGGTCATGGAGGCAACCAACAGATTCAGTGTGAAGATTAAACTGGGAGATGGCCAGCTTTTCCAGGAGTTTGCCAAGGAAAGGAGTGATGGAGATTGGGCGGCAGTTGGCCAGGCAAGACTGGTCAGCAGAGGGTTTCTTAAGAAGAGGGTGTACAAGGGAGTGCTTCGGGGGAAGGCAAGACTCCAATGGTGAAGGAGTGGTTGCAGAAGTCAGTCAGGGATGGAGCCAGGAAGTCGAGGTGGCCATTGATTGTTTTGGAGGAGCAGGGGTAAACCTGTTTTGATGAGACTTTCATAGATCGGACTTGTCTGAAAACCATGTGGATATTAATACCGCTGAATATCTGTGCGGGTAGAAACGGGCGCTTTGAAATTTAACGCAAGGATGTTCATAACACGTGGAATAGATGAAGAATTACCATATGCCTATCGATTTTATTTGAGTTCCCGTAAATATCGGCAAATAGCAAGAATCAAACTACATTCTCTCGCCCACATTTAGCACTCATATTAATTAGAACCTTCAACATCAATGCACAGATTACTATAGATTTCAGCATTTGGAAAGAACACGGGTCTTCAACTCACGGATCCGGCTAAACAATTGCATTTTATTCTCAGAACAAGCTAGGATTTAACCCATGACTGAACACAAAAGCTGTTAAGAAAATCAATTATACCACACAAAACTGGGTAAGCGTAACCTGATTTGCCCATAACATAGTGGATGCTTAAATTGCTGCAACTGAAGATGAGTTATTAACATGAGCTGTAATGAATGTTTTCACACTTTTTCTCTCTCTTTTTCTTTTGAATACCCACAAACCTCCTACCCTTCACCCCTCCTGCAAAGACCATGTTTTACTTTTCACTATCACATTGGGTTGTGCACAATGTTTTCCCTATTAATTGATTATGCAATGATGGTTAAAATTCCGCTAAACTGTTTTGTTTTATTTTATTTTAAATTCTTTCGCTCAATTAACAACAACAATGGCTTATGGTTAATGTGATCAGACACATGGATGTTTTCAAAATGGACATTGATACCACCACTTGACCATTTGACCTTTGTACATAGTCCTGATTTGAAAAAGACGGAAGCACTGTCGAAACACGTGTCATCATAAAGGGCATTTTTTGACATAAAAATATGAATCACCGAAAATGAGGCCATTTGTCTTCTTTTTCGGCTTTGTGGGTGCATGAGCTCATTCAGTGTAACTACAAATACAGTATTCTATTCAAACAGAGTTGAGGAGCCAATGACTCTGTCGGTACCTCTGCTTATGCAAAATTGAAAATCAGTTTTCTTGAAAACACTGTAGGGCGCTGAGGTCCAATAAAAGGTACCCCACTACAGGTTCCTCAGAGCCCAACACTCTGTGTCCAAGTCTCATGTCATTGGAAAGCACCTACTACAAAAACTACTGTATAAGTCTCCAGGATTTCTACTTGCAGCTTCATGCATATCCACATGCATGAATACAAACTACAAGTATACATATTTTCTACACAGTACATCTACAACTCTTATAAATGCATATAAACAGGGTAACTGCCACTTAACCTGTATAAGCTATAAAATGAACTTACTGTCATTTTTCCCATCTGCTATAATCAACTGTCACTTCCAAACCTGTCTGCTATCTAAATTCTTTTTTTACACACACAGCTATCTAAAAAAGGGTACTTTCATATTAAAAGATGGGAGAAATAACAGTATAATTGTATAAAAACACTTAGTAGTGCATTATAAAATTACACACAGCCAGGATGAGTTCATGCATCTTTATAAACTCACACAGATAGACACTATCATTAGAAAAGCTCCAAGCTGAAATAACACCACTGCCTCTACATCACATCCTTCTGCTTTATTATGCACACCTTCACAAATGCATACATTCCATGCTTTTCTATACAGTGTCTGCCATTTACCTTATAAAAAAAGCTAAATAAGTATATCATTATTTCTTCTATCTCCTAACATCCAATAACACAGTCTTAAGAAACCAAGTGAGTTTCATACGCTTAGTATTACACTCATTTGCAAAGCATGTTCAATTAATAGATTCTAAGTAAAATATTCAGGCTGCACATAGGCAAAGGAAACTGCATGCACACACTATGGTCAGTTATCAAAAAACACTACTACTACAAAAACATAAAAATCAACATCTAAATTAACAACAGTGCTATAAACACACACATTCAATAACTTCTTTCTTTTACAATTGCAGTGAAGAGCTCTCTTCCGAAAAGCAGCAGCATCTGAAGTACAAACAACAACGCAGAAGAAACCTACTTGTTCCATACAAAAACGTAAGTACAATACTACCATAATGTTCTAATTGTTACTCAAAAACACTATGGGGCTGATTCATGGAATTTGTGCTCCAAAAAACGGGGATTTGTGTGCCGATCTGCCCACAAATCCCCATTTTTTAAACAAGGATTTGGGGGCAAAATGGCACACAAATCCTATGAATCAGGCCCTCAAATGTTAGTATTGCAGAACAAAGAATGGCTTTAATACTATACCATTAGATTTAGTATTAGTGCTTCTCCTCACAACTAGCTTACTTTGTATTGTCATCTGAACCCCAGTATGGTAACACACAAATACAAGAAAAGCCTTCCCAACTTGTTGTAGGTGGCCATTGCACAATCACACACCTCCACATACATCCTTACCATCATACTCAGACACTCATGCACACAGCACACATACATTGCGCAAAAGCCCAACCCATACCTTCTTTTTTTCCAACATACCCCAAAAAATGCCTACCAAAAAGCAAGTCTGTAGAAAGCAACGCAGAAGTAGAGCAGATCAAAATAAAAGTGTCCAAAATAAGCATCCATCCCTAGCAGAATTTGTACAAAAAGTTCAAACAAAACAGCTAATACAGACATTAAGCGAAACAAAACAAGCTTCCAGTACAGAAACGTTGCCTCCTCTTTCAAAATGTAAAACGAAACAGAAAGTGATTAACAAGAATTCAGCTACCACTCCTACTAACACCGCTCCTATAAATCTTGATGTAGTGGCAAGTAACTATACCAAAAAAAGTATTTTACAAAAAATGGTCCGCCACAGAGTCCTTCAAATCTTATAAAAACAGGAAAGAAATCAAGCACAACCCTTAAAACCTACCGTAGAAAATGAATCTTAGACGCTCTCATAGACAGTGAAATCCTTCTGAAAAGGAAGTTATTTATTTTAGTTTTAAACAGAATGAAACTACTAACAACACTAACTACTAAATTACAAAAATACTTCTCAATAAACGGAATGTCAACAAAAATAACTTGTTAAATGTCTGTGGAGGTGAATGGAGTCACACCACGAGCAGAGAACCATATTTTAATGAAGAAGCATACAAACAAAAGCAAACAAACACAATTGCCATACATAGCAGTAGACGTAGGTATGAAAAACGTATTCATACCATAATAGAACAAGAAATGCTGCTTACAAAAATATCCCCAGAAAACACAGTATCACCTCTGCATTCAACTGAACCAAAATGTCCAGTGTACAAATGACCGTGCACGTCAATGTGTAACATTGCCAAAAAATCTTTCAAACCTTTACGCCATTTCCTCAATCAGTATGTGAAAGGCAAAGACACATTCAAAATGAAACTACTACAAAATATGGATACCTGTCCAGTGTGCAAATACACAGGACTACAAGGACATTCATGAGCCTGCATTTCAGGACCTATTTGCAAAAGCACCTTCCATCATATCACATCATTCGCCTATAAGAAATCTAGTCCATAAACTGTACTATGCTAAAAGTCCTGCTTTAGCACTAGCCAATTTAAATAACAATATTCTATATGGCACAGCCAAAGACCTACTCTAAGAAATAGAGCATAGCCAGAAAAAATATTTTGGAAGTAAAAGCCACTTACAAAATGCAATAGCTTTACAACAGACTAGCACAAATTGTACCTTCTACTACACACATACAAAAAAGAAATACAAAAATTTAAAAGTGCATCCGCTGAAGTACCAAACCATGTGTGTGTGTGTGTTGCCGCAGAACTTTTTATAAAAGTAGCACAAAAACTGTAGACATAACACACAAAATAGAAGACAATGAAGATTCCAAATGGTTCCAATTAGCTCTATACCTTATAGCAGAAAACAAATACGAAATAACTGACCGCTTAATAATTTGCAGTTACTGCACTGCAAAACTTGACAACAACCAAACTCCTTCACATGTTATCACAAATAACTTGGAATTATTCTCACTACCAAAACCCCTGCAACAACTGAATTTAAATGAGAGCATCATAATTCAAACAGTGCATCCATTTCAAGCAATAATATGCCTTCAACCAAAAACAGCAAAATTACCTCCCTCTGAATTAGTGAAGTAGTTTATTTACCATTAGATCTGATAGAAAATGTACACACTCTGGGAGTGCAACGTCCAACAGATCAATCTTTAATTGTCTTAGTAAATGGTGTACCTATAAAAGACAAAATAAATTGGCAACATAAAGTTAGAAAAGCCTTGCAATATCTAAAAGACAATAATGAATACTACAAAGAAATTAATATTGAAGAAAACCTGAGGGAAACCACTGAAATAATTAAAGAGTCACCATAAACTGGTCAATTTCAACTTCTAGATCCTGCTACAGTATCCAATAGTTTGGACCATTATACAATTCATCCATTACACTCTAAAGACTCCATAGATGATGCACTGGAAACGTACAAAATGCAACAAACCAAAGGATCACCAATCAGCATATGAGAAAAAGTATAGAAGCACATGCTTTACCTCTGCTCTTTCTTACTGGGAATGTAGGAAGTTACGATGATAGACCCACTCAGATAACAGCATCAGAATACCGCTCTTTATGAATGTATTCTGAAGACCCCCGATTTAGACAAAATGTGAAAAAAGAGATTTGGGAAAGTAGACTCAAATGCGCTAGCCCCTTATGTAAATATATTCAGGCGAGTCTTAACAGTCATTTAAATTGTATTATTGTTTCTTCACAGTAATAATTTTTTCCTTTCATAAAGGGTTTCCAAAAAGACATTCCAAATGAAGAGACCTTTCTGTTAGATGTCACTTTTTTCATTTATTTTTGCTTCTCACCAATATATTATAATTCAAATGTTTCTCTCTCTCGACACGTGTTTCCCCATTGACACTCTCAATGGTTCTTCAGGAGAGGAAGTGTTTGTACTAAAAAGAAAGAAAAAAACAAATTCCTCATTTTCAGTAATGCCATAAAAATCTTTCAAAAAGAGTAAAATATAGTTTTTGCTACAATGACTCACTCTTCTGATTTTCTTATTGTTAGCATGTATCCTGCTTATTTTTCCGAATTTTATATACTCGAGTCTCGCTAATACTCATAAGGATATTTATCCTAATTCAATTTTGTAGGAAAGGTTCCAGGTTAAAGCTATGGGGGGGAGAGTAAAAGAAAAAGACAAAATAAAACTTTTTGTTAATAGTCTATGAAAAAGGAAAACATGGTCATAGTTTGACTATAAGTTCTAGTAAAACTTGATCCAGGGAGAGTACACGCTTCTCATTCACTTACCTTGTTTTTCTTTTTTAATATAATTGATCCTATGCCGTGATAAGCATCCAAGTAAGAGGATGTCTAACTTAAGCTGATTCCAGCTATTTATGCCGCGATCGTGCCGTGATGACGTCATCACACCGCGCCCACGGGATTTTACGTGACGCGATGACGTCATCACGCACGTGTTTACGACCCGGCGGCCATTTTGGGATGAGTTTAACTAAGACCAACAACTCCATTCTAAATTAATAATATGGAATTTTAAATCAAGTAACAGAGAAAAGATTATTAAATTAGAGCGCCTATTGTTGTGATTTTATAGCAACACGCTAATCTTTTTTTAAAACGTGTGCTAAGACGTCATTGTATATTTGCATATTTAAAGACCATTTTTGAGGGCCATTTTTTAGGATGTACTGCCATGCTTGTGCCGTGACGACGTCTTCTCCCCGAATCCTCATGATTTTGTCTAACGCTATGACGTCATCACGCACATGTTTTACGAACCAAATAAAAAGTACAGCAAAAACAATATAGTTAATCTAAAGCCAATTATATGGAATTTTAAATCAAGTAACAGAGAAAAGATTATTAAATTAGAGCGCCTATTGTTGTGATTTTATAGCAACACGCTATTATGAACCATCCTGACTTTGATATCTCCAATTTGAAAATTTTTGGTCTCAAGAAAGTAATGCTATCTCCAAGAGGAGGTAACAAGGAAGAATTACTAAGAAAAAAAGAATGCAGATGGATTTGTAAAATGGACACATGTATTACAGGTCTGAACTGTGACACGGAAATGTATAATTGGCTTTAGATTAACTATATTGTTTTTGCTGTACTTTTTATTTGGTTCGTAAAAGAGAAACGCAAGCAAATGAACTTTTTTTAAGACATGGACAAACTAGCTCTACTGCCTCAAAACAATCAAACAAAAATTCACTTAAGCATCTTTTTGAACAATTAGAAAATCTGAGTAAACAAGAACTAAATAAATGGTGGGAAATCAAAACCTTGAAAATGTACTTGGAGGTCAACAGAATTCCCAGAGGACTCAGAATTTGCATCTTTCCGTACTTTGAAGATGAAGATATATCAGCGCTTAATGATTGGGTAGATCTATTACATAACACTTCAAAGGAAATGATGATGCGGCTCATAAATCAAGCAGCATTAACTCATGAAAGAATAATGAAAGATATAGAAGAGACAAAAGAGGCAATTAAGCAAGCTCAATGCCCAGAGATTACATTTAAAAACTACCAGATTTTGGACGATTTTTTGGGAAACTATGAAAAAGAACTAAAGCTCAAGAAACAAAGAACTTTCATCAGAGATGAAAATGATTACATAAATAATAGAATTTTCACTTTTCAAAGAAAATATGATATTGGAATAAAAAAACAACTTTACAAAAGTAGAACATCGCTAAAAGATAACCTCTCTACTCCATCTACCTCTGATGTTGAAACATCAAGTGAAAAAGATATACCAGTGGTGACACCCATCCCCACACTAGTTACTTCGACTGAGAAACAGCAAATTTCAAAAAACAAAACATGCCCTTTTTTGGAGGAATTGAAAAGATACAGGATCAATTCGCGAACAAACACACCCATGTTTCGTGGAGTACCAAAACAACTGGGATCTCAAAATATTTCCCATTTGAACACCACAGAGGCAGTCGAGGAGGAAGAAAAAATAGGAGAAAAAAATCAAGGTGTAGAAACAAGAGCACAAAGACAAGGGAGGAGAAGATGAACCTTATCATAAATCTATCGAATTATGAAATTACACCAGAACTTACCACAGCTTTAAGCAAAGGACTTTCGTTTAGTCCGACATACAAAGGAGATTATTTCCAGCAACAACTTGATTTGTACAAATTTTGCAGAAAACTTAAATTGAAAAAACACTTTGAAGAAACAACTTTTAAAAAAACTATTCATCAAAACAGTATACCCTCAAAACTCACAGTCAAAATGGTCGAAGATACAGTGGATTTACTGAACATTGAAGAAGAAGAATACTATACCCAAGAAATTTTTCTGGAAGAACAAGGTATTCAAACAGATCTAATGGAAGAAACCAGCTTAAAACCAAAATCAACATTTATGCCAACTCTATCTTCAGAAAATGTCATAGATGTATTTCATAAAACAGTCAGCAACAGTTTACGGAAAGATTATCTAAGCAAAAAACACATTAAGACAAGGTATAATCTAACAAAAGAAGAAAAACAGGCAATAAAAGAATTATCTAAAGACAAATCAATAATAATCAAAGCTCCAGATAAAGGAGGCAAAATAGTTATTTTTAATAGAATTGACTATATAAGAGAAGGATTAAAACAACTGAATGTAAAAGAATGCTATGAGAAGATGAACAATAACCCTATCCCCAATTTGGAAATCTTCTGGAATACAAAGATAAAAGCCTGGCATGATCTTAGCCTTCTAGGTGATAAGGAATCTCAAAGCTTAATCAACAAAAATTCAATTATGGCACCAATATATTTTCTACCTAAAATCCATAAAAACTATAAAGACTTTCCACCACTTCGACCCATCATCAATGGCATTGGCTCAATAACAGAAAGAACCTCACAATACATCGATTCCCACCTACAACCATTGGTAGCAAATTTAGCCTCATATGTTAAAGATTCAAAACATATAATTCAGCAACTAAACTCAATACCATGGGAAACAAATTACTACTTTGTTACATTGGATGTGATTCAATTATACACAAGTATACCACATCAAAAAGGTTTGGAAAGCACAATGTATTTTCTCAAAACTCGATCTGTTTCATTTCTTGAACAAAACAAAATGATAATTGAAATGTTACATTTTTGCTTGCACAATAACATATTCATCTTCAATAACAACATCTATAAACAACTTCAAGGAACCGCTATGGGGTCAAAATGTGCCCCTTCCTATGCAAATTTATTTATGGGTCTTTTTGAACTACAGCTTGGAAACATCCATTCTTTGAACAAAACATCAGATTTTGGGGACGATTCATAGATGATATTCTAATAATCTGGGAAGGCAACCTACAAGATCTGGACATATATGTTAATCATCTTAATAACAATTCTTTCAACCTGTCATTTACCAAATCAGCCAGTGCCACAAATATAGAATATTTGGATCTTGAACTTTTTGTTGAAAATTCACAAATACAAACTAAATTATTCACAAAACCTACAGCTGGAAACAGTCTTCTTCATGCAACATCCTATCACCCTAAACATACCATCCACAGTATTCCATATGGAGAAATACTAAGAATAAAAAGAAACTGCAGCACTATTTCAACCTTTCAAGACAATCTTCATCGAATCAATCAAAAAATTTTTCAGAGAGGGTATGGAATTAAAACTATCAAAAAAGCAATTACTAAAGCGGAATTGGTATCAAGAGATTCTCTATTGGAAGACAAGCCAAAATCAGTAAAGACAAGTCCCAAAACTCCATTCGTTACCACATTCAGCACAAAAACTTGCAGGATCAAACAAATACTCAGAAAGCATTGGAACATTCTTTTGACAGATTCAAGTCTACAAAAACATCTGGATAATCACCCTAACATTTGCTATAGAAAAGCACCAACAATCAAGAATATGATTAGCCCAAGCTTCATGGCTCCACTAACCGATGAAAGGAAAATCTTTTTTCATATGGCAAACAATGGTACTTTTAAATGTGGGCACTGTAAACTATGCCCGTTCATAAAGCTAGGAACTAAAGTAATCACACTACCAAATGGTGAAATCAACCATATTAATCAAATGATTAACTGCAACTCAACTTTTGTTATTTATGGAATGGAATGTATTTGCAAAAAGTTATATATTGGGAGTACTGTCAGAAAATTGAAAATAAGGATATTTGAACATATTAGAGCTATCAGAAATAAAGACTTGAGATCTCCCATCTCAGTACATGTTATTATGAACCATCCTGACTTTGATATCTCCAATTTGAAAATGTTTGGTCTCGAGAAAGTAATGCTATCTCCAAGAGGAGGTAACAAGGAAGAATTACTAAGAAAAAAAGAATGCAGATGGATTTGTAAAATGGACACATGTATTACAGGTCTGAACTGTGACACGGAAATGTATAATTGGCTTTAGATTAACTATATTGTTTTTGCTGTACTTTTTATTTGGTTCGTAAAACATGTGCGTGATGACGTCATAGCGTTAGACAAAATCATGAGGATTCAGGGAGAAGACGTCGTCACGGCCCAAGCATGGCAGTACATCCTAAAAAATGGCCCTCAAAAATGGTCTTTAAATATGCAAATATACAATGACGTCTTAGCACACGTTTTAAAAAAAGATTAGCGTGTTGCTATAAAATCACAACAATAGGCGCTCTAATTTAATAATCTTTTCTCTGTTACTTGATTTAAAATTCCATATTATTAATTTAGAATGGAGTTGTTGGTCTTAGTTAAACTCATCCCAAAATGGCCGCCGGGTCGTAAACACGTGCGTGATGACGTCATCGCGTCACGTAAAATCCCGTGGGCGCGGCGTGATGACGTCATCACGGCACGATCGCGGCATAAATAGCTGGAATCAGCTTAAGTTAGACATCCTCTTAGTTGGATGCTTATCACGGCATAGGATCAATTATATTAAAAAAGAAAAACAAGGTAAGTGAATGAGAAGCGTGTACTCTCCCTGGATCAAGTTTTACTAGAACTTATAGTCAAACTATGACCATGTTTTCCTTTTTCATAGACTATTAACAAAAAGTTTTATTTTGTCTTTTTCTTTTACTCTCCCCCCCATAGCTTTAACCTGGAACCTTTCCTACAAAATTGAATTAGGATAAATATCCTTATGAGTATTAGCGAGACTCGAGTATATAAAATTCGGAAAAATAAGCAGGATACATGCTAACAATAAGAAAATCAGAAGGGTGAGTCATTGTAGCAAAAACTATATTTTACTCTTTTTGAAAAATTTTTATGGCATTACTGAAAATGAGGAATTTGGTTTTTTCTTTCTTTTTAGTACAAACACTTCCTCTCCTGAAGAACCATTGAGAGTGTCAATGGGGAAACACGTGTCGAGAGAGAGAAACATTTGAATTATAATATATTGGTGTGAAGCAAAAATAAATGAAAAAAGTGACATCTAACAGAAAGGTCTCTTCATTTGGAATGTCTTTTTGGAAACCCTTTATGATAGGAAAAAATTATTAGTGTGAAGAAACAATAATACAATTTAAATGACTGTTAAGACTCGCCTGAATATATTTACATAAGGGGCTAGCGCATTTGAGTCTACTTTCCCAAATCTCTTTTTTCTTTTTTCAATGTTACATCTGTGCAGCAGCCACACAGTATTGGGAAATTCTCATGCTGATAACCCAACATACTACTAAAACCTATTTTTTCTACTAAGAGAAAAAGCTGTCGCCAAGGAATTACTTCTTTATCACAGGCTGTCAAAGATATTCTTTTTTAGACAAAATGTGGAATACATATTCCACCTACTCTGTGAAAGTTAACTAGCAACTCTATGCTACGGAGTTGCATACATATTGAAATCAGGTACCCATTTAAAAAATATATCAGCTACACAATTACTACAAAAAGTACAAGAAAAAGATGAGGTTCTACAATCAAGCATTACAAATCTGCTAGCAAAAATGCGTGGTACAAAAGCATACTGGTTCCGACGTCACAGAGATGTACGTTGTATGGTAAGAAACCTTGGCCCACCCATTGGTTTGTACATTAAGTTGTGCAGAATATGCAGAATATGCATGGGAAGATTTACATGATTCCCTACGCATAGCAAACAGAAACAAAACAAACATAGATACTAACACCTGGAGAACTCTGCTCTCTAGATCCTGTTAATGTTTCAAGATATTTCCATCATCGCTTCATTGCTATGCTACACTTTATTTGTAATAAAACTGTTCCTCCCCTCGGAGAAGTGGAACACTTCTTTTGGAGAAAAGAATAACAAGCCAGAGGAGCACCACATACCCACATGCTTTTATAGATCAAAGATGCTCCTAAATTTGGTCAAGACAGCAATGCCACTGTTTTACAGTTTATCGAAAAATATGTCACTTGTGAAATTCCTTCACAAACAACAAATAGTGACCTTCATGCACAAATTTTACAATTTCAAAGAAACAAATGTGGGAAATATTGTCATCGCAAATATAAAAACAAAGGGAAATACTACACCAAATGCTGCTTTGGTTTCCCTAGACCAGTTACAGTAACAGGTCAAGTAAACAACTTCATGTATTCAGTTAAACATTGTGTCAAACGTAAATTACCCAAGAACACATATTACATAAAAAGAACAGAAGAAGCAAAATATATCAATGATTATAATGAAATCATTGCCCTCATATGGAATGCAAACATAGATGTGCAGTACATTTCAGCCAATTCCACTGCAGTGGAATGATATGTTACAGTGCACTTAACCAGAGCAGAAAAAACATTTCAGGACCTCTGGATGACCTATCATCTGACAAAACACTGTCACAGAAATTATACAGCTTAGGCATGAAAATGCTCTCTCATACAGAATGTGGCTGCTATGATGCTGCAGACTGTTTAACTGGTACTGCTTTGAATGAAAAATCAGAAAATATAGTATGGGTAAGTCTTGGTCCTGCTAAATCTAGAAAAAGAGTTCTCAAATCGTAGAAGGACATAGAAACAACAGCCACAAATTATCCCAACGGCCAAGACATTTTGAAAAACAATTTACTAGACACATACTACCCAAACAGGAGTAACCATGTGGAAACCATGTGTCTATACCACATAGCCCAAAACTTCACATACAATAATAATATAAAACCTGATGAAAACAAAGGTAGATACAGAGTGACAAATTGTGAAGGCAGCTTAGTGAAACTAACCAAACAAAACTTAAGTAATCATATCAAATTGTCATTAAAAACTCCTCAACATAAAGATCTATATTACATGTCCCTGCTACAACTATTTAAACCATGGAGAAAAGAAGAAGAGTTACTAGCTCTCTCTGACTCCTATGAAGACACTTTCAAAGCAAATGAAAGCACTATAACAGATGTAAACTTTACACCGTACAAAACAATGTTGCACAATGAACAGCAACAAGAAGAAGAACTCCAAGCCCAACTAGATGAGGACACTCCCGACAGTTGTCAGCCTTCTGTAACAGGAATCCAAGAACTACTGGGACAACCACTAATAGCAAATGAGGCAGAATTAGCTATGACAGAAGTAGAAAACACCACGTGTCAATATGAAGAAAATACAGAAGACTTCACTCTACTGAAATCAAAACTGAACAATGAGCAGCGTAGCATTTTCCAAGAAGTAACAAAACAAATTCAACATGGTGTACAACATGAAAATAAAAACTGTACTTGCCAAAAATATAAACCTATACTGCTATATTTCAGTGGTCAAGCTGGTTCAGGAAAAACATTCTTAATCAAAATCATCAGCAAGTTCCTTCAACAATTGACGAACAACCAACTGTCAGCTGTTGTAACTGCCCCCACAGGTTCAGCTGCCTACAACATAGGGGGTGTCACTGTACACCGATTACTGCTCCTTCCAGTAGAACACCAAAACAAATTAGATTATTACCAACTTTCTACAGAAGCTGCAATGGAACTATGCAGAGTTTTGAAACAAATGAAAATGCTACTAATAGATGAAGTGAGCATGGTGTCCAACCTAATGTTGGCTTTGATTCACCTCAGATTACAAGAGGTACTCAAAACAGACTACAAAGAGCTCTTTGGAGGAAAACACATTATTGTTTTTGGTGATCTTCTTCAACTGACACCAGTGAAAGGTCAACCTATTTTTAAAACCTTAGGGCACAAACTCTGCTGTAAAACTGTTGGCAGCATAAGAAATGTCAACCTTTGGCAACATTTCCACTACAGAGAATTAACAGAAAACATGCACCCGTCTGCCCACGTCACATACGCCAACACTTTAAAAAGCATTAGAGTTGGTGTACTATCTCAAGAAGCACAATCAATATTAAAATCCCGGCACATCCATGCGCTCTATGGCCATAACTCATGTGCTAGTGATGTCATGGAAAAAATAGCACACAAAAATGTCAATTTTATGTCCTTGATGCCAACTCTTGTAAACTGTTCAAAATTCAATGAAACAATGTTGAGAAAAGAAATGGAAACAATAATTGAAATTTGCTCCGCACACAAACTGGACATACATGGTATAACACTACCCATGTGTCAACAAGCCACAACAAGACTAATTACCTTAGATACTCCAACACAGCTGGCTTGGAAAACATATTAAAATGATCTTTAAACTGTAGCAAGTAATGCTTAAACATAACCTTGATGTGGAGCAAGGACTAGTTAATGGAGCACTTGGTACAGTTGTTGGCTTTCAAACATACCCACGTGACAACAACATTCTGTTTGTTAATATTCTCTTTGACAAACTATCAGAAGTTAAAAGGATAGGCCGCTCAACAGCCCGATTCCTTCTTTTCAAAGACATGTATGTACGCAGAGAACAATTTTCTCTAACTCTAGCATGCGTAGTCACCATTCACAAATCACAAGGTCTTACCCTAGATAAAGCATTGATATATATTGGGTACACAGTCTTTAAAGTAGGCATCAGCTATGTAGCACTATCACACTTACGTACACTTGACAGACTATTTCTAATCAACTTTGATGCAAGTAAAGTAAATGCTGATATTCCTTGCATTCTAGAATACAATTGACTGTGTTCACTCTACACCCCCAATCTAAAAACCTATCCTGTTCCGCAAAATGCAAAACATTGTAAAAGAAATCTATTTGAAACAGAAATGAAACAGAATCTCACTGCAAATCCTCCAAAGAGATTAAAAGAAGCTAATACTTCATCAATTACTACAACCAAAGAAGAATCTACTGCTCAAAGTAACTCAAGTACTTCGTCAAGATGCTACACACACTTCGAAAAAATCACTTGGACACAGAACTATCAGGTCCATTAAAATTTTCAAATATAACTGGTGTAAATTGCTACGCAAATGTAGCAATAAATATTCTATTCCAACATTTACTTACACAATACAGACCAATTGTGTTTGCAAATGTTAGTCCTTCATAGAAATGCAACCAACAATCCTGACAACACCTACAGTGTTCATGGAATAAAACAAGAATTGGACTACTGTGCTGGAATAGTCAAATTCACTATAAACTCACAAGAAGATCCACAAGAATTTCTAATGTACTTACTACAAGTACTGAAAAACAAAAACATACCTCTAAATGAAATCTTTCAGATTTCATACATGTGGAAACATACATGCACTCTCTGCAACCATGTGGCACAGGAACAAATCCCTAATGAACACTTCATCTATGTATCAATACCTAACTGTGAATCCATTCAATCTCAGCAACTTGTACAAGATTATGTACTACCTGCAATTCAATCGCTTCACCTTACAAATACAGACACATAGTAAATACGTAATACTAATGCTTTTATGTTACAATGCAGATGGTACCAAAAACAACTGCAGGCTGACTGGATTCACACATGGTCAAGTATCACTTGGTAAGAAAACCTTCTAAACAATAGGTGTAATCTCCCATGCAGGAGCCACAACCAATGCAGGTCACTACAATGCATATATAAAAATGAATTGTGGAGGGTTCGATTGTAATGATATTACCATTACTTTAAAGCAGAGATTACCAGCAAATCTTATAAATGCTTATTTAATGTTCGTAAAACCAAAATCTAATAACTAATCTGTGCATAAACATTAACAAAACTTCAATTAGAAAACTATAAACAGTTAGAATACGCCAACAGGTATCTAACTACCCCAAGATTCTGCAACAACCAAACAAATAAATCAATACCACTAAAATATAACAAAAAATAAACAGAATACACCAACAGGTATCTAACTGCCCCACAAATCTGCAACAACCCAACAGATAGATGAATAACTTGAAAGTATAAATAAACAACTACAACCAGTTAGAATACGCCAACAGGTATCTAACTGCCCCCAAAAATCTGCAACAAGCCAACAGATTAGCCAGAAACAACAAATAAGCACTGAAATCAAAGAAATATATTGTACCATAATAAGACCCAATGATTTAATAAACAAACACAGAAACTGAGCAAACTGCACAGTACACTGGTTTGAAATATAGTACTTCTAAAGTACTAAATATGAGGGTCGAAATAATGCAGAAATGTCTATTATGCAATGCAATAACTCATTATGAACTATCTACACTAACGTGTGATCTTTTCTTTTATCAGAGAAATTGAAAAAGAATATTTGCTCCAGTTACCCAAGTCATGAAAAAAATATCCAATCACAAAAAGTCAAACAGTAAGTATATAATAATTCACCTCACAAATACTGCTGCATATCACAACCATTCAAGCAAAGATCTAACCATACAACACAATCCAAAATGTGTATTTCCATGGATATGTTATACTGCAGTGCTTGTTACCAAACTCTACAATCTTGATTGCATGACTTAGCCAAAACTTCACATACAAACTCTACAAATCAAACAGTACACAAACTTTTGATTTGGGGATATTTGATGGAAATTTGATTCAATGGGTGTGTTATGCTGCAGTGGTTGTGGCCAGGGCCTAGAGTCTTGGGTGCATGGCCGAAGGCTACAGCTACAGCCTTCGGCCATGCACCCAAGACTCTAGTCCCTGGCCACAACCACCGCAGAATAACACACCCATAGAATCAAAAATGTAAACTGTGTTATATGGGCTACTTATACAGGATATTAATTACAATCAACGCTCTACTAACAACCCAAAACCAATATCATACTAAAGTAAAACAGCCAGTAGTGCATTTTTTATGTCCGCGGACAGCTGTGAAGACCACGGACATGATGAACACATCAGGAGCACCTGCCACCTAAACAAATACAGCATTTGACCCATCTCTTACTTCCCCACCCTCCGCAAGCACTCTTACACACCAACACACCCCCCAAATTGTATTTTTTCCCCGTTCATCGCCGCGCTGTCCGTGGATCCAAGATGGTGGGCACATCAAAACAATGTGACGCACCTCACGCTTCATTCCAGCCAATCAGCGAACACGTTGCATGTCCAGGGACATGACGCAAGCCGATTAGCCAATCGGTGTACTGTCTGCAGAGCGAACAGGTAAATGTGTCCGTGGAGCGAACATAGATATCACTAATTTTTTGAGACCTACTTTTTGGTTGTTTTAAAAAAGAACTACTTTCGGGACCAAGCCGCTGCTCCTGCCGCAAATTTGGTGCAAATCCGTCCAGCGATTTGAGCTGTAGGAGTGAGCAAAGTTTTTTCCCCATTCACTCTATGGGAAAAAATATAAATTTTGGGACCCCCCTTATAAATTTGCCCCCCCTGCACCAAACCTCATTAAACTTTGCAAAAATATTCAGAGTGGGCCATATACTTTTTTTGCATAGGTTTGTGAGGATTCGTCAAGGCGGAGCGAAGTAATAAGCCGCCCAAAAAGTACTCTTCCTATGGGATTAACAACTTAACCATAACTACATGGCCACTACCATGGGGCGTGTAATATATATATATGGCACTCCTGTGTTGATGAATGCCAAAATCCAAAATCCAAAAGCGCCAGGAACAAAGATGTAAAAAACTGCCACGGTTGATTAATATCACAACCTTTATTTTCACAATACAAAGAGCAGTTAAAAATAACATTCTCCCAGTGTAAATACTGCCAGCAGGCAGACTGACGCATTTCGCCACAAGCTACTGGCTTGTTCACAGTTACTCCACCTCCCAAACAACGTTTAAAACATCACTATAGTGAACACTGAAAAGGTGACATTCGCTTCAGCTATACATAAAAACAGCCATGATGAATAGGGATGTCAACTCTGTCATAAAATGTGTTGCATTACAGTCAACTAATTTTGCCCTTCTGTTTCACCATGATGGATAAGGATGGCAACTCTGTTATAAAATGTGTTGCATTGCAATCACATAATAAGTTTACCCCTCCTGTTTCGCAATAAGGGTTAATTACCCCATGTATATTTGTATATATATATATATATATATATATATATATATATATATATATATATATATATATATATATATATATTCAGTGAAAAAACTTTGTTAAAGGGACGTTATGGTTAAGTTGCGCTACTAAAAACCTATGAAATTCAGGAAAAAAACTTTGTTAAAGGGACGTTATGGTTAAGTTGCCCTGCTAAAAACATATGAAATTCAGTAAAAAAAACTTTGTTAAAGGGACGTTATGGTTCAAAGTAAAAACGAAAAACCCCTGAAATTCAGCAGTTATGGTAAGATAAGCAAGCATAACTCGCGCCACCGTGCACTGCTAACACTAACACCCAGGACATCAAAGATGACATCACAAATGTCATTGATGACATCACATGGCTGGTTCTCCCTTTTTTTCCTTTACTGACATATCTAAACCACATAGTTTTCTTCAGTAACAGTCAGGAAGTAAAAATTGAAAAGGTACTATATTTGTAGACTTACGGTCAAGTCAAATCATATGAAACATATACATAGAGGAAGACACAGGCTTGAAAGAGAACAATCCTTTCTGTGCATGAAGATAATCATTAGGGTTATCAGCACTTTCTCATAGTTTTATTATTATTACTCTACCTTCCCTGTATATGCTCATATTTGTATACATTATACTCACTCTCCTTTGCTTTGGGTGCAGTCACATCCTGTGATACACATACATATGGTAAGTAGCAGCTTTGAAACAGAGCAATAGTTTCTCTGCATAAAGACAATCAGTTAGGTTATGAACTCTTTCTGCTACTACTTCTGCTTTTTTGTTTACTTCACTGTCCCTGTATATACTCATATTTGTATGTGTTGTTGTCTCTGTGTTTTGTCTGTAATAATTATATATTAAGTGGGTTTTATTATCTACTTATTACATGTTTCACAGTACGCAAAACTCTAATAAGAAAGCAGTTATCATTTCACTATTCAACATGGCAAGATTATGAATATGGCACCTTCATCATGTATGCTGCACACACTGCCTATGTTTCTGCATGAGTAGCTTTGTATACTGGATAGAACTTCATAATAGAATGCTATTTATATCAATGCATTGCTTAATGCACTAATTAGCTCATGATATTTATCCCAATGATCCTTGACAGTTTTTGGTCAGCATTATAAGAATCCCTTGTACAGAGTTTTTATGAAAAGTAAATGCACATGTGATGTCATCAGTGATGTCATCAATGACACTTATGATGTCCTCTTTGATGTCATGGGTGTTAATGTTAGCAGTGCACGGTGGCGTGAGTTATGGTTGCTTATCTTACCATAACTGCCGAATTTCAGGGGTTTTTCGTTTTTACTTTGAACCATAACGTCCCTTTAACAAAGTTTTTTTACTGAATTTCATAGGTTTTTAATAGCGCAACTTAACCATTACCTCCCTTTAACAAAGTTTTTTCACTGAATTTCATAGGTTTTTAGTAGCGCAACTTATCCATAACGTCCCTTTAACAACGTTTTTTTACTGAATTTTTATAGGTTTTTATTAGTTCAACTTAACCATAAAGTCACTTTAACACATTTTTTTAACTGAATTTCATAGTTTTTTATTAGTGCAACGTAACCATAACGTCCTTTTCAATGGAGGAAGACCACTAGCATCCTAGGTTCTCAAAGTGGGAACCCGGTGTGGTAAAAAAAAGATTTTTCTTCCCAAACCGGGACGCTGCAGGCAGGCGTCCCGGTGTAGGAAGGAAAATCTTTTACCAAGATGGACACCAGGGAAAGGGAAGGCAGGGTGTATAAAGAGAACACAACAGGCCATCGGCGGGGGGTCGGGAAGACCAGGAGAGAGACACGGCGCATGAGCAGGGGGTGGAAAGAAGGGAGACACAGGGCATGAGCGGGGGGTGGGGGGAACAGGAGACAGACATGGGGCATGAGCGAGGGGTGGGGGAACAGGAGACAGACACGGGGCATGAGCGGGGGGTGAGGGGAACAACAGACACGGGGCATGAGCGGGGGGTGGGGAGAACAGACACGGGTCATGAGCGGGGGAGTGGGGGGCAACAGGAGACAGACACGGGGCATGAGCGGGGGGTGGGAGGAACAGGAGACAGACACGGGGCATGAGCGGGGGTGGGGAGAACAGGAGACAGACACGGGGCATGAGCGGGGGGGTGGGTGGCAACAAGAGACAGACACGGGGCATGAGTGGGTGGGGGGAACAGGAGACAGACACAGGGCATGAGCGGGTGGGGGGAACAGGAGACAGACACGGGGCATGAGAGGGGGTGGGGGGCAATAGGAGATAGACAAGGGGCATGAGCGGGGGGTGGGGGGAACAGGAGACAGACACGGGCATGAGCAGGGGGCGTGGGGGGCAACAGGAGACAGACACAGCACATGAGGGGAACAGGAGACAGATACGGGGCATGAGCGGGGGTGGGGAGAACAGGAGACAGACACGGGGCATGAGCGGGGGGAACAGAAGACAGACACGGGGCATGAGCGGGGGGTGGGGGGAAGGGGAGAGAGACACACGGGGCATGAGCGGGTGTGGGGGGAGGGAGAGAGACACACGGGGCATGAGCGGGGGGTGGGGGAGGGAGAGAGACACACGGGGCATGAGCGGGGGGTGGCCGGGAGGGAGAGAGACACACCGATATGAGCGGGGGGTAGGCGGGAGGGAGAGAGACACACGGGACATGAGAGCGGGGGGTGGGCGGGAGGGAGGGAGAGAGACACACGGGGCATGAGCGGGGGTACGGGGGAGGGAGAGAGACACACGGGGCATGAGCGGGGGGTGGGGGGGAGGGGGAGAGACACAAGGGGCATGAGCGGGGGTGAGGGGGAGGGAGAGAGACACACGGCATAAGCGGGAGGGGGAGAGACACACGGGACATGAACGGGGGGTGGGGGAGGGGGAGAGACACACGGGGCATGAGCGGGGGGTGGGGGGAGGGAGAGAGATACACGGCATGAGCGGGAGGGGGAGAGACACACGGTACATGAGCGGGGGGTGGGCCGGAGGGGGAGAGACACACGGGGCATGAGCGGGGGTGGGTGGGAGGGGGAAAGACACGGGGCAAGAGCGGGGGTGGGCGGGAGGGGAAAAGAGACACGGGGCAAGAGCGGGGGTGGGTGGTTTGGGGGAAGAGACAGAGGGCAAGAGTGGGGGTGGGTGGGAGGGGGAAAGAGACACGGGGCAAGAGCGGGGGTGGGCGGGAGGGGGAAAGAGACACGGGGCAAGAGCAGGGGTGGGCGGGAGGGGGAAAGAGATACGGGGCAAGAGCGGGGGTGGGCGGGAGGGGGGAATGAGACACGGGACACGAGCAGGGGTGGGCGGGAGGGGGAAAGAGACACGGGGCAAGAGCAGGGGTGGGCGGGAGGGGAAAGAGACATGGGGCAAGAGCGGGGGTGGGCAAGAGGGGGAAAGAGACACGGGGCAAGAGCGGGGGTGGGCGGGAGGGGGAAAGAGACACGGGGCAAGAGCGGAGGTGGGCGGGAGGGAGAAAGAGACACGGGGCAAGAGCGGGGGTGGGCGGGAGGGGGAAAGACACACAGGGCATGAGCGGGGGGTGGGCGGGAGGGGTGAGACACACGGGGCATGAGCAGGGGTGGGGAGGAGGGAGAGAGACACACGGGACATGAGCGGGGGGTGGGCGGCTGGTGGGGAGAGACACACAGACATAATCGGGGGGTGGGGAGAGACACACAGACATGAGCAGGGGTGGGTGGCGGGTGGGGAGAGACACACGGACATGAGCGTGGGGTGGGCAGCAGGTGGGGAGAGACACACATACATGAGCGGGGGTGGGCGGCGGGTGGGGAGAGACACACGGACATGAGCGGGGGGTGGGAGAGACACACAGGGGGTGGGAGAGACAAACGGGGCATGAGCGGGGGGTGGGTGGGAGGGAGAAAGACACACGGACATGAGCGGGGGGTGGGGGGGAGGGAGAAAGACACACGGACATGAGCGGGGGGTGGGCGGGAGGGAGAAAGACACACGAACATGAGCGGGGAGCAGGAGGGAGAAAGACACACGGACATGAGCAGGGGTGGGAGGAACAGGAGACAGACACGGGCATGAGCGGGGGTGGGGGACTTACTGTGCAGGTGGGATACAAAGCCTCTCATGCGAGGAACAAAGATGGCGGGCGTCTCTGAAGCCAGACGCACTGCACGCTTTCACGCATCCAATGAGAGAGCACGTCAGATGTCCGCGGACATCACGCAAGCTGCTTGCCCAATCACCGTCCTGTCCGCGGAGTGAACAGGGAAGTGTGTCCGCGAAGCGAACACAGATATCACTAATTTTTTTCACTTACATTTTTGTCATTTTTTTAAAAACTACTGGACGGATTTACACCAAATAAAGCAAAGCACGCTTTCGGGACCAAGCCGCCGCTCCTGCTGCAAATTTGGTGTAAATCCGTCCAGCGGTTTGGGCTGTAGGCGTGAGCAAAGTTTTTTCCCATTATGTCTATGGTAAAAAAAAAGTTTTGGGACCCCCCCTATAACTGTGCCCCCGCTGGACGAATCCTCACCAAACTTTGCAAAAACATTCAGAGTGACCCAAATACTTTTTTTGCAAAGTTTGGTGAGGATTCGTCCTGGGAGAGCAAAGTTACAAGCCGCCCAAAAAGTGCTCTTCCTATTGAAACATCAACTTAACCATAACTGCATGGCCACGGTGTATTTCCTTTATAATATATATATATACATGTATATATATATATTATAAAGGAAACATGTGAAATGACACGGAGAAATATAGTAAGCAGCAATATGTTTCCCAAAAAAATCAGTGAGCTGATTGAGTCTGCGTTAATAATCAAGTCTGCCACTGGATGGCAATAGATGGTAAGTTTTCCTACGATTCTACTGTATTATATAGATGTGATAGAATATCAGCCATTTTCTTTGAGTGCTCTAAAACTAATCTGTGGTGAGAACACGTGAGTTTTCGATTTAGTGACTGTGACAACAGTCCAGACTCTTTCGTGGATGATGACTGAATTATTGAGCTATGATGACAAATCATCTACAGCGTACTTGGATTATCTCATTAAAAGGAAGAGGGGGATGAAATATGTTACTTGCAAATAGGCAGGAAGATAATTGCCTTACGTCTCAGAATAATCCATAGCATTTGTATGTGTATGCCATGTTTGACTGCATAAGTCACTTTCCGATGATGATACGACTGTAATCTCCTATTCATAGCGAATTAAAGATTGACTTCTTAAACGGGGTGATCTTGATGGGTTTCACAATGGTCAGGCACTCAATAGAGCACATGTTCCCAGTGATGTTATGTAAAGTCATGTGTATGCTGTTTACGTATTGCATTTACATCACACCGGATTTTCATTAATTTGTATGATGAAGAGGAGGAATGGATGGAAAGATATGATTATGCCTCCCCTTTTCCCTCCGTCATCCAAATGCTCCAGCATTTATGCCAGCATGACATTTTCATGCTGGTGTGAATGCTGTGGATTACTGTGGAATGTGCTTGCTTTTTACACCTGCAAATAAGAGGCAGATCCCATAGCATTCCATTGCAAACGCTGCCTGCCTTGTGCAAATGGCAAATGGTGTTTGTTTGTTTTTTTCAGTGTGCACAGCAAAGTGCAGAAGGGCAGTATACAGGCAAGTAAAACATCATTTAAAATGTCCCTTTTGAACACTGACTTGCACATGTTTAAAATTACAGAGGGGAAGTGTGTATGCGAAGTGCAAATATAACAGGTTGCCTATGCTCAATAGATTCCATATACCTCTTCTCCTCCCTCCTGGCCTCTACCACTCAACTCATCCTCCTTGGTGACCTCAATATCCATTTAGACTTTCCTTGTTCCTCCTCTGTACTCTTCCATGACCTCTGCGACTCCCTCTCCCTGTCCATCCTCCCCTCTGGCCCAACTCAGTCAGCAGGGCACACACTCAATGTCTTCATCTCCTCTGACCTCCCCCTCTCCATTCCTCTGACCACTCCTCTCTCCTGGAGCAATCTTTCCCTCCTCTCCTCTCATCTCTCCCTCTCTTCCCCACAGGCCTACCCCAACACTGCGACCTACCTTCTCTGACATCCGGCCCATGAAGCGTGTGTCAGTTGAGGCTTTCGCCGCCACTTTCTCTACCCGCCTCCCTCCACCTCCGGCTGTCTCACATCCTGACACAGCCCTGTCTCTGCTCTACTCTTCAATTTCTGATACTCTTGATGCTCTTACCCCTGTCATGAGGATCCGTTTGAAGTCCAAAGCCAAGTGCAATTCCGGGTATGACTCTGACCTAGCTACACTTAAACATCCTCTGACAATCTGGCCTGTCACCTGCTCCGAAGGCAATACCGACTCTCTGTCCTCAACAAGAAGAGAGTCCACATTCAAGCTTGTGTCTCTGTGGCATGTAACAACTGGACCGAGCTCTTTAAAATCTTCAAGGAGCTGACCAACCCTGCTGCAGTCTCTACCCCTTCTGTTGCCTCCCAGGATCTTTGCAATGCCCTTGCCTCTCACTTTATCTCAAAAGCCCAGCATATCTTTTTGACCCTCTCCGTCTGTGATTGCTGACCCTCCTTCTCATCCTTTCCTCTTTTCTTCCCTGATGAGGCCACTCAACAAGTCTGATCTATGAAAGCCTCATCAAAACAGGTTCATCCCTGTTCCTCTAAAACCATCAAGGACCACATTGACACCCTCGCTCCTGCCCTTGCTGATTTTTGCAACCACTCCTTTGCCTCAGGATACTTCCCCTCTTCTCTGAAGCACTCCCTTGTGCATCCTCTTCTCAAGAAACCCACAGCTGATCCTTCTTGTCTGGCTAACTATCGCCCAATTTCCAATACTCCCTTTCTTGGCAAACTCCTAGAAAAGCTGGCCATCTCTCAGCTTAACCTTCATTCCAATTATGTTGGCTCTCTCCATGACCACCAGTCTGGCTTCAGAGCTGTCAGAAGCATGGAAACTTCTCCCCTGAACATCCATGAAGATCTGCTCTCCAACCTTTACTCTAACATTCCCTCTGTCCTCATCCTACTCGATATCTCTTCTGCCTTCGACACAGTCAACCATACCATCCTGCTCACCCATCTCCGTGATAACCTGGGCATCACAGATCAGGATCTGACCTGGCTGACCTATTTCCTCTCTGATCGACCCTCCCAGGTCCAACTTGGGTCCTTCCTATCATCTATCTTCCTCTCTACCTGTGGTGTTGCCCAGGGGTCTAACATCTCGCCCTGGCTTTTCAACCAATACCTGGAAACTCTCGCCCACTGCATTGCCATTTTCTGCTCAAATGTCCAGTCCTACGCTGATGACACTCAACTCATTTTCAGGCTGCCCATGACCACCTCCTCTCCCTCTGTCATCTCTGAATACCTAACTGCCATTCATGATTGGTGTGCTGCCAATGATCTTTGTCTGAATGCCAGCAAGCTGGAGATCCTCCTCATTGGCACACCTTCACCATCCTTTTCCCTCACTCTCTGGCCAGCCTCCCTTGGCGCTCCTCCTACACCCACCTGCTAGGCTAAGAAGCTCAGGGCCATCTTTAACTCCACACTTTTCTTCTCCGCCCAAATCTCTGATATCTCTAAAAAGTCAAACGTCCTACTGTACCTCCTCAGAGGTACTCTGCCTTTCCTCTGCTTCCCCCAGAAGTTCATGGTCTCCCAAGCTCTGGTTCTCTCTATGTAGGACTATTGTAACAGCCTCTTCCTAAATCTACCTGCCTCTACTCTCCGCCCTCTGCAACTAATCCAGAACAGGACTGCAAGACTTGTCCTTGGCCTCAAGCCCTGGGATCGTATGTTTCCAGTTCTGAAATATCTCCATTGGCTCCCAGTGGATGCAAGGATTACATTCAAAACCCTCTGCATTATCCACAAGGCTTTCTGGGGCCCGGGTCCAAAATACCTTCAGCTATCCCTCTGCGAATACCTCCCCTCTTGAGCCCTTCGCTCCTCTACCTCTAACTCCCTCAGGGTCAGTCGTTTTTCAAAGAAATTAGCTGGGGTAGAGCTCTGTCTTCGGCTGGGATCTCCCTCTGGAACAGCCTCCCTGCCACTCTAAAACTTGAGGAGAACCATCTCTGGTTCCGGAAGCACCTCAAGACTTTCCTCTTTGCTTCTGCCTTCGCTCCCCCTCTCCCCTGCTGATCTGTTCTTGTCATGATGCCTACCCCCGGAGCACCAGGCCAGGCCCAGCACCCCCGGGAGCAGGCATCATGCCCCCGGGTAAAAGCCCAGCAGCCCCTTATAGGGGCTCTTTGGACTCTGTCCTGGCGCCGTTGGCGCCAGGCTCATGTTGGACATCAGTCATGGCGCCATAAGCGCCAGGCTCATAAAGGAAGGTGTTTTGTGCACTTACCGGATGCAGACCATGCTGCAAGATTCAGGCCTCCCTGAGACCTGAAAGGGACTATTTTTTCATTGGGACTATTTTGCCACTCGGGCATGGCCAGGGAAGGATACTTACCTGGAACTACTTTGGGGGCTATTTAAGCCACGCCCAGACAGCAGCTCACGCTTCGCGTTGTTCTGCATCCAAACAGCTGAACGCTCACCGTGTCTGCTCCTGCATCTGGTCTCCAGCCACGCCCGTCTCGATCCTGGAACACCTGTAAGGAAAGAAGAGAAGAGAAAGGTGAAAACCAAGAATTTTATCAAACTTCTTACCTGCATCCGGAACCTTCACGCCAGCGTTCCTGAGAAAAGACTTTAATTTAAAAGCACTGCATTGCTCGCTGCAGCGCCGCGCTTCACTCACCTGTCCTCGGGAGTTCTTCTGGCTCCACCGCGACTGTCTGCTCCGGTTGCCACATCTCTGCGCCTAAGGGAGAGAAGAAGAGACAAAAGGTGAGCAGAAGGAACATATGAGGAAAGCCTAATTTTCCGCCATAACACTTACCGGTCTTCTGTTGGTGGACCATTCCTCATTTCGGGTCGGCGCCGCTTCGTTGGCAGGTACCGCACCCCGGCCCCTATGGGGAAAGGACAAAAGACATTACTGGAGGAATATAAAGACATTAAGAGGGGTCGCCCCCATCGCTAACTCACCTGAGTTTACCATCGGCAATTCAATCCCTCAACGCATCGCCTTCATTCTGCATCTGAAATAAAGGACAGATCACAGGTTAGGAAGGCAACAGAAAAGGAGGCTCAACACTTGAACTTTTGTAATCTTCATACGTACGGCGTTCCGCTAGGAAAAGTCAAGTGGATTTTGCCAGCGCCATTCTGAAAACCAGTGAAGTAACTGGACAAACACGCGCCCCTGCACCAGAAGCAGGATTGAGAGTTCATCCTTTCAAACCATAAGGTGAGCTTCAACCGGGGATTTCGGAGGACGTTAGAGAAGAACGAAGGGGGGAAGGGAGGAGCAAGCACACTATTCTGCAGACTGTTAATCCCCTTTCTCATCTGCAGAAGGATATTCCTACGTGCCAGACAAGCAAGATTTGAGGGTCCTGTTCAGTCGGTGTTCCGCGTTCTGTGCATCACGCTCGAGGAGGCCACAGCAACCCAGACTAGACCAGCGCCTCCGTGGGAGTCAGGTGAGCATTACAGAACGCGTGGCCTTCCTACAAATTCCCACCCAGACGCTATGGAAACTTCTGAGACTGATCAGTTGGCCCAACTACTGGGGGAATTAAGGGCCGAAGTACACGCCGCTCGTCAAGAGACTAATGCTCTCAGAAGGGAAGTGATTGTATCAAAGGAAAGAACTGTTGACCTGGCTAGACAGTTTTTGCAAGGTCAAGCTGGACACACTCCTCTACCCGGTTCCGGGGGAACCCCGCTCCTGTGGTTCCCAGTAACCCTGTGCAGATTAATCTACCTGGAGACATGCCGCTGGCCCCACCCGAACGCTTTGCTGGGGACCCCAAACGATTCGCCGTATTCATGAATCAGTGTCGTTTGCACTTCCTATGCAGCCCTGGGGCCTTCCCTAATGACCAGACCAAGGTAGCCTTTGTATTGTCATATCTCAGCGGCTGTGCTGCCGATTGGTCAGTTCCACTGGTTACTCAAGATGACCCGATTCTCCGTGATTTTCAAGGATTTCAAGCAAGCATGGAAAGGTTATTTGCTCGACACTCTCAGGGGCAGGCTCTGGATGAAGAACTCCTATCCCTGCGACAGGGCAATCAGGACCTCCTACCCTACATTGCAACCTTTAATAGACTAATTGTGGAAACTGGGTGGCCAGAGGATAAAAGAATCACATTATTTTATCGAGGTCTACGCGGAGGAATTAAAGATGTCCTGGCCCAAGTTGTAAATCCGCCCCAAGAATGCACAGAATATATAGACTTAGTGGTCCAATTGGATCACAGACTTCAAAACAGAAAAGCAGATCGGGTGTTGGTCAAGACCCACGCTAACCCCAAGGGTGCTGATGTCTCTGAGCCTATGCAAATTGGAGGGGTTAAAGGACCTTTAACTCAAAAAGAACGTGAAAGAAGACGGCAGATGCAATTATGTCTTTATTGTGGGTCCTCTGGACACTTTCTACGAGATTGCCCGGCAAAACCGCCCAAGAAGGTGGTAGGAGCCGCTGATAAAAACCATGAAGACTCTGTTTCGGGAAATGACCACACCAGACAAGCGTAGGGGTCCGCTTGCCGAGCTTGAAAACTAACTCTCAGACCTCGCATTTCATTGTGCCAATGGTCCTCGTAGATCCGGAACAGCCTAAGCGGTTGCATGCAATAAAGGCATACATCGATAGTGGGGCTATAGGAAATTATGTGGATCGTGAATTGGTCTCTAGGATTAACCTCCCTCTGCGTCCTAAAACCAGCAAAGATGTCATCACCACAGTCGATGGAACCGAAATTGCCTCTGGACCGGTAACACATTCCACTGCTGAGATGACACTTATAGGTACGGACGTCCATCGGGAGGCAGTTGTGTTTGATGTAATCAATGCTCCACAGTTTCAGGTTATTCTCGGAATCCCTTGGTTAGAGACACATAATCCTTGAATTGATTGGCGAGCGAAGAGAATAACCTTCCTGGATTGTGCACAAACCTGCTACCCAGAAAATCTGAAGATCAGTCTAGCATCTGTAACCTCTGTCTCCATGCAACTACCTCCGGAATACCAAGACTTTCAGGACGTCTTCCAAAAGGAACAGGCCAACACGTTACCTCCCCACAGATCGTACGATTGCCAAATCGATCTGGTGCCCGGTGCACAACCCCCTTGTAGCAGGATTTATGTCCTTACTGAACCTGAGAATCTGCATTTGAGACAATATTTACATCAATACCTAGCCAATGGTTTCATTCGCCCGTCAAAGTCTCCGGCATCCTCGGCTTTGTTTCTTGGATTCATCCTGACACCTAAAGGGGTCCGAATGGACTCACGAAAAGTGGATGCCATCCTCAAATGGCCATCACCTAGTTCGGTGAAAGGTGTCCAAAGCATGCTTGGTTTTGCTAATTTTATCACAAATTTATCCCGGAATTTTCACGCGTGGTACAACCCATCACTGCACTCTTGCGAAAAAATAAACGCTTCGAATGGACTGAGGAAGCCGAACAGGCCTTTCAGGAATTGAAAACTAAATTTACGTCCGAACCTATTTTGAAGCACCCGCGTCCCGATCTCCCTTATATAGTCGAAACCGACACGTCCAGCTTAGCCATGGGAGCTGTCCTGTCTCAGAGAGACCCTGAAACCAACCAACTGCACCCCGCAGCATTTTGGTCCAGAAAGTTCTCGCCGCCTGAGGTAAATTATGCAATCACCGACAAGGAATTATTAGCCATTAAGTCCGCCTTTAAGGCTTGGCGGCATTATCTTCTTGGCGCCAGGCATACTATCACCGTGATCACTGATCACCGAAACTTACAATATTTAAAAACTGCCAAGGCTCAATCGTCACGTCAGCTCCGATGGGCTTTGTTCTTTGCTGAGTTCGATTTTGTAATCACATACCGCCCCGGCTGTAAGAATGGCAAAGGGGATGCGCTATCTCGAATAGGAATGGGAGAAATAGACACAAACTCAGAACCTGTGCCGATAATTCCCGGACAAAGAATTTTGGGGATAACCTCTTTACAAACGGGTAAAACAACTCCTGGACTCTACAGCCTAGCAGGATTGGATCCAAAGGGGGTCTTACTTTTCGGTCAACGATGGCCTACCTTACTTCCAAGGATGCTTATTTCTGCCAGAAAAGGAATTGCAAGAACTGGTTATTTCCCGTCATCATGATACCCTGATGGAAGGACATCCTGGCATTGCCAAAACTGAGGAAAAAATTAAAGGACAATTCTGGTGGCCTTCCTGGCGAAAGGATATTAAATCTTTCGTGATGTCCTGTGGAGTGTGCGCCCAAAACAAAGGCCAAAAGATAAAACCCGCCGGTCTTCTTCAGCCTTTAGACATTCCACCAGCACCTTGGCACACCTTGTCACTAGATTTTATCACAGACCTGCCCCCTTGTAATGGATACAATTCTATTCTGGTTGTGGTAGATTTATTTTCCAAGATGGCCCATTTTATTCCGTTGAAAGGATTACCTTCAGCTTCTGTCCTAGCCAAGGAATTCCTCGAAAATATCATCCGTTTGCATGGATTCCCGTCCATATTAGTCTCCGACCGAGGAAGCCAGTTTATTTCTCATTTTTGGAGAAAGTGTTGTCAACTGGCGCAAATCGACGTAAGACTCTCAACCAGCCACCACCCACAGACCGATGGTCAGACGGAGAGAACGAACCAGACCCTTGAACAATACCTACAATGTATGTTGCACCAATCAGAGGGTAATTGGAAGGATATTTTATGGGTGGCCGAATATGCATACAATAACTCGGTACACTCTGGAACTGGACAAAGCCCCTTTTATACCCTATATGGACATCACCCTCGTACTTCAGACCTGGACTCACCTCTGAGCCTTGAAATGCCCGCAGTGGACCATTTGCATTCCATGATAACTCAAGCCTTCAAGGATGCAACTGCACATTTGCAACAAGCGAAAGGGAAATACAAAAAGAATGCAGATCTGCATCGGAGTGAGGCGCCTCCATACCAAATAGGGGATCAAGTAAGGTTGGCTACCAAATACTTATTGCTCAAGGGACCTCGAACTTTTAATCCAAGGTATTTGGGCCCTTACTCGAGCAAAGCTATAATTAACCCAGGGGCAGTCAAGCTCGATCTACCAGCTGACATGCGGATTCACCCCGTTTTTCATGTGTCACTTTTGAAACCAGTGCAACCAGGAACCAGATTAATAAAGCCACCAGAACCAATCCAGATAGATGGGGAGCCTGAATTCGAGGTGAAGAACATTTTAGATTCTAAGATCTCAAAATCAAAACTTTTCTATCTAATTGATTGGAAAGGGTACGGGCCTCAGGAAAGGTCTTGGCAGCCCAGCGACCACGTACATGCACCTCGGCTGGTAAAAAGGTTCCATTGGAATTTCCCAAACAAACCGAAACCTCCAGAGGGAACGACCTTGGGAGGGGCCTTGGGGGGGAGTGCTGTCATGATGCCTACCCCCGGAGCACCAGGCCAGGCCCAGCACCCCCGGGAGCAAGCATCATGCCCCCGGGTAAAAGCACAGCGGCCCCTCATAGGGGCTCTTTGGACTCTGTCCTGGCGCCGTTGGTGCCAGGCTCATGTTGGACATCAGTCCTGGCGCCATAGGCGCCAGGCTCATAAAGGAAGGTGTTTTGTGCACTTACCTGATGCAGACCATGCTGCAAGATTCAGGCCTCCCTGAGACCTGAAAGGGACTATTTTTTCATTGGGACTATTTTGCCACTCGGGCATGGCCAGGGAAGGATACTTACCTGGAACTCCTTTGGGGGCTATTTATGCCACGCCCAGACAGCAGCTCACGCTTTGTGTTGTTCTGCATCCAAGCAGCTGAACGCTCACCGTGTCTGCTCCTGCATCTGGTCTCCAGCCACGCCCGTCTCGATCCTGGAACACCTGTAAGGAAAGAAGAGAAGAGAAAGGTGAAAACCAAGAATTTTATCAAACTTCTTACCTGCATCCGGAAACTTCACGCCAGCGTTCCTGAGAAAAGACTTTCATTTAAAAGCACTGCATTGCTCGCTGCAGCGCCGCGCTTCACTCACCTGTCCTCGGGAGTTCTTCTGGCTCCAACGCGACTGTCTGCTCCAGTCGCCACACCTCTGCGCCTAAGGGAGAGAAGAAGAGACAAAAGGTGAGCAGAAGGAACATATGAGGAAAGCCTAATTTTCCGCCATAACACTTACCGGTCTTCTGTTGGTGGACCATTCCTCATTTCGGGTCGGCGCCGCTTCGTTGGCAGGTACCGCACCCCGGCCCCTATGGGGAAAGGACAAAAGACATTACTTGAGGAATATAAAGACATTAAGAGGGGTCGCCCCCATCGCTAACTCACCTGAGTTTACCATCGGCAAGTCAATCCCTCAACGCATCGCCTTCATTCTGCATCTGAAAGAAAGGACAGATCACAGGTTAGGAAGGCAACAGAAAAGGAGGCTCAACACTTGAACTTTTGTAATCTTCATACTTACGGTGTTCCACTCGGAAAAGTCAAGTGGATTTTGCCAGCGCCATTCTGAAAACCAGTGAAGTAACTGGACAAACACGCGCCCCTGCACCAGAAGCAGGATTGAGAGTTCATCCTTTCAAACCATAAGGTGAGCTTCAACCGGGGATTTCGGAGGAAGTTAGAGAAGAACGAAGGGGGGGAAGGGAGGAGCAAGCACACTATTCTGCAGACTGTTAATCCCCTTTCTCATCTGCAGAAGGATATTCCTACGTGCCAGACAAGCAAGATTTGAGTGTCCTGTTCAGTCGGTGTTCCGAGTTCTGCGCATCACGCTCGAAGAGGCCACAGCAACCCAGACTAGACCAGCACCTCCGTGGGAGTCAGGTGAGCGTTACAGTTCTCTCTTGGCACCGTTCACCTGGCCACCCTCTGTCATCCGGACCCAGGTACCTGCTAACCCTGCCACCCCTTGCACTGGGTCTGTATCTGTACCCATACAATCCCCCCCTTTTTTCTTCATGCACTTATCAGACCTACCCTGTCTGCTGCTTTAAACCCAGCACTTGCCACTTGCTGGCTGCACTACCACTGTTAGTTGTCTTTATTATTTATTAGTACCCTCCGAGAGTCAAGCAGAATGCAACACGCATTCTGATTGGCTCTCGCCGGGTCCTTACCCGGCCGAGAATCCTTCGATTCTCGGCTGGGATTCCAGCTGCCTTGTCCTCGGCGGGGGGCGTGGCAGCCCCTCAGCCAATGAGGAGGCTGGAAGCAGGGCCATCCCCGCCCCGAGCCTACCTGCGGCTGAGAGACTGCCTCAACCCCCCGCTGGGGACTCGGGTAAGCTTTTTTTTTCTTTTTTTTTTCCCTTCCCTCCCTCCTCCCTACCCCACCCCACTTATCTTCTTGCTCCTGCGTCCCTGTTGGGGGACGATGGCAGCCTCCAGCAGTGTGGTGACTCCGCACCTCGACACAGCTGGAGGCTTCCATCTTCCCCTGGCAGGGACGAAGGAACGTTTTTTTTTTCTTTTTTTACTTTTTTTTCTCTCTCTCTCTCTATCCCCCCATCCCTCCCGCCCTCCCAATCCCACTTACCTTCTGCTTCTTTTTTTTTCGGGAACAGACAAGCTGGGAACACTTGTGTTCCCAGCGCGTCCGCTCCCGAAGGCCGCCATGGAAAGAGAAAACGGACTCCCGTTTTCCCTTTCCAGCGGCCATTTTCTTGGTCTTTTTTTTTTCTGTTCCGAAACGCAGCGGATTTTATAATGCTGGCCAGGGTACTAATAGCAATATGACCCTCGCGGCGGGGGCATTACCGACTCAGGTAATGCCTCGGGGCCTTCGTTAGGGCCCTCGCTTTGCTCGGGCCTATAACTATGGGCCCCGGGGCATTACCAGAGTCGGTAATGCCCCCGCCGCTCGGGTCATATTGCTTAATTTTTATTTATCTGTTTTTCCTTTGCTCTGCACTTTCCACTTCTCCCCGTTCCATGCACTTTTACCCTCCCCCGTCCCATGCACTTGCGCGTCCTCAATGTCACTGGGCCTAGTAAGATCGTCATTTTGTTCTCCCCTCTTCCCCTCCCTTACCTTGTCGCGCTCTGAAACACTTGTGTACGAGCGCAATAGAAATAAAATATCAATATCAATATATGCCTCACAGATTTTCACGCTACATACCCAAGTGGCTCCAGAACATCATAGTTATCTACCCTGCATTAAAGTAATATCATTGCAGCTTTGTGCAGCTTTTTTCCTATACAGATTGATCATTATTCTGAAAAGACGTTTTTGTTCCTTTAGTGATTATCTACTGTATGCAGGTGCTATAAGTGGTATACGAAATCGAATGGGGAGGAGCTAACAAGTAAAAAAAAAACAAGTTTTGGGTGGGACCTAAGAAGCATCTGGAAATGATGAAGAATCACAAGGAACTGTAAAAGAGTTTAAAGAGGTAGTGGGTCGAGCTTTGTCCCTTGAACATAAGTGAGGAACAGCAAATAAAAAAGATGTGTTAACGGTAATGAGCATCTCCTATCAACACCTATAACTGCAACAACACAGACAAGGCGGGAGAAACTGCACTCCAGAGACCTCGAAAGTGATAAGGCATATAAGGTAGTCGAAAGAATATAAATTATTAAAGGCATAGCTCTCAACCATTTGTGTTGCAAAGGCGGGTGAAATCACCCGATTTTGTTTTTGGCGGGTGAGACGCCCATTGAAATGAATGGGAGTGCTGGAGGCTTGGCGTGTGAGTCAGCCTTTTACAAGGCGGGTGACACCGGCCAAAAGCGTGTGAGTTGAGAGCTATGTTACAGGCAAGCCTCCGGGAGGCAGATTAAAAAGCTGCACCGAGTTTCGCACTGCTTAGTTCTTGCTCATTTGTGCGAATGCGTTACATAGTGTGATAGTCTGTCATCAGTTGTGCAGTCACTGTTCGTTGGCCACTTAAAGTATTCAAAACATGTCAGCCATCTTAAGCTGCTTGCTAACATATAGGAGTCAACTAAAGAATCACTGATGTCCACTTCTTATATCCCCCACACATATAATTATACTTTCAAATGAGTAAAGTAAGCATTTAAAATTATAAAGCACACTTCAAATTCAATTAACAGTGAATGTGAATTTGCAACAAACCTTCATTAATTCTGAATGTTTTTTACTGGCATGGTTACTGGAATTACGCTGTAAAGTGAGCATTACTAAATACATTTCAGAAAACATATTTACACAATGTGAATATGATCATTCAAAGTGCTTAGTGGATGGCAGCAATATATGTTTCAAAGTGCAATGTCCCAAATAGCCATTTTTGGTAAGCTAGGACCAGAAACTTACACATAAGCCATCTGTGAATATCTAAAGTGGCAGGCACAGGAACTGCCAAATATTAAAATATTGGTTTGGACAAAATGAATATCCCAATAAGGTGATCACAGGACATCAGGGGGATAAAAACACTGCCAAATGCATATTCATATTGGTAAACTGGGGGCTGGGTGCAGAGTAACGAGCCCAATGGGCCTGAAATGTGGGACTACAGGGAGATCTGAGGTGGGTATAGGATCGGAATGAATGCCTACAGCAAACACCATGGCATCATACAGTTATGTACGAAATGCGTGCACAATTGTGACAGTAATCTGTGACAACAATGCAACTGTCCCTCCCTCATACGGCCTAATGTGAAATAAAGTGCTAGTGCATGTCGACTCACAATAAAATGAAGACCATGAAGATGTGCAATAATCACTGGCCCATATAAAGTGCATACCAGCCAATGGCATAGCTCTCAACTCACACGCTTTTGGCGGATGTCACCCGCCTTGTAAACAGCTGACTCACCCGCCAAGTCTCCTGCACGCCCATTCATTTCAATGGGCCTCTCACCCGCCAAAAATAAAATCGGGTGTTTTCACCCGCCTTTGCAACATAAATGGTTGAGAGCTATGCCAATGGTAATGATAATGTGCAAATGACCCACCTCAACCCACTTCCACAAGGCCTTGTGCACCCTCATGCATCTATGTGTGCAGATGGCAGCATCAATGATATCAACTGGTCGAATGTTGAGGTGAGGCGGGTAGCCTTCTGACTAATACCTTGAAGATCCATAACTCTCATAGTAATACTATGCACAACAGATACCCCTGATGTTAATCCAATACGTTCCACATAACCTACTTAATCACAATATGAGTCACACGATATTAATCATTAACAGACTAATCAAATTAAACATGATTAAATTCAACAATTTCAACTACCCAGAACAAAAACTTAAAACAAAATTACAGAAAAAGTAGAATAGTGTGCAGACAATACATAATCAAAAAACATTAAAAAAATCTAACCGTTTAGAAAGGTGGATAGAGCCTCATCAACATTATGCCCCTTGGGGCTTTGGTGGCCAGGTCTAAAATCATTCTTATCTCTAAGTTTGAGTTTCCTGTCTCCACCTCGTGGATGTGACTGTACATGTGCTGCTCCAAGGAAAGAATGCTATTCCATTCAAAGCAGTATTAAGCCCTGGGATAGGCATGGTCCATAGCTCTCAAAAGTTGAAGTATGCACCATTTTAATTTGCTACCTCATACCAGTTCTTGCATGGGCAACTTAAAACATGGACGACATAAGTGATTTTGCCCATGATAAGATGTTGAATAATCTGTGAAGTGCCCAGCACTGGATGTATATAGGTTGTGCAGAGTATATGTATATATATTCAAGGGAAAAACTTGAGTTTCAGGGACATTAAGTTGAAAACTTAACGCAAGAAAACCCCTGAAATTCAGCTAAAGCCACCTTAATTGTGTGCCCCTGTTGCACAGCCTACGACCACAATGATGACATCACAGAAAACATCAGTGATAACATCACACATTAAATTAAACAGTAACTTGCATTAAGTCATGGGGCCTCATTACGAGTCACCTGGTATGGAAATAACGGTGGCGTTAAACCCGCCACCACCGTTGTTTCCATATCGGGTGATCTCGAGTCCTGCAGGCGGAGGTGTCATTCCCACCAGGTCTGACCTGGTGGGTTTAACACCGCCCGCCTGCAGGCGGATGTGTAACACCCGGCACCATCACGAGATGGTGCTGGTGTTTCCATGGTCCCCATTCCCATTGAGTCCTACGGGACTCAATGGGAATGGGGATTTACCGAATTCCGCCTCCGGAATTCCCGATCACAGGGTTTGTAATGCCCCGGTAATTCTGGGAATCACAGAGGCGGAATGGTAATACAAGTCCGGCGGTAACCGAGCCAGAAAAACCGTCAGGTTACCGCCGGACTCGTAATGAGGCCCATGGTCTTTGTGCATGGCCAGATATATTTTAGCACATTAATGGGTACTAGTCGTGGCCTTCAGTTAGGGACTGTGGTCACAACCTTTCCCATGTGCACTGATTATTTTAAAACACTAATAGGCTACCAACAAGAGATTACATTCTTTGCCATGGACCACAAACTTTGGTTAAGCAGTGTGCACCCAGCCCCTTGTTTTATGGCCGGTCTCTTGGTGACTGTTGTGTTACATGGCACAACCCCAACTAACCGCATTTAAGGACCACAGAAACAGAAACAGAAAAAAAAATGACTGGCTGCAAGAATAACATATGCCCAGGTACTTTCTGCACCGATAGCGAAAATCAAAAGCTGGCACCCACGAATATATGCACAGTAAGTGAACATACACCTTAAAGTGAAATATACAAATTTAGTTCATTTGACCTTCCCTTTTGAATAAAGTGCACAAGTCTAAATAGCACTGGACTTTTTAAAAAAAGTAATGAACCTCAGAAAAATATTCTGAGAGGGGAAATGTTGGTATAAATATGCCGGCAAAGTATAAGAGGCGCTCCCCTTTTAAACCCAGCAATCTGTCGAGAAATATTCCCTGGTAAACAAAATGCCAATACGAAACAAGTGGTTGTGGATGTGTGGGTAAGCGTCTGCACTGGGGACATGACAACCTTAGTAAAATCCTGGTAGCCAAATATTTAAGGAAGCTTGCCAACCTAAACAAAAACTCACGTGTTGCGTCCTCCCTCTGAAAAAAAGTTATGCTCTTCACCTGCATGTGTCCTTTACTTGTGCCCTGAAAAGCAGCCACAATCAGGGTAGACTAGCTACACCAGTGTACAGGATTACAAACTCTCTTGCCACTTCGAGGGCAAACATGTATGACTTACTTGCCCTCTCATCAGTTCCACTCCTCACCCCCAAAAATACTCTGCTTTATAAAGATAACTTGAAAATGACACGTCATAGTGAAATCAAATATATAAATACTTATAGAACTAGGTTAGACAAAAAGTGTACAATTGTAGCATTAGTCCACCCATTTTGACTGGGAGACTACAAATATCAGAATGCAAAATGAGTGTAAAACTTTCAAGGACTGACAGTAGCACGGTTTAATAAAAATAATGTGGATGCGGTGTGTTATGTATATTTAAAATAATGAAAGCACACAGCATTCGGGACTGTGGACTGTCTCAGATCCATGCAGAAAACAGGACCGAACCTGCTTAGCTTCAAAGGGAGGAAGGCTCTGTCTCATTATCCCCTATTTTATCACTCGCGACCCCTATTTTATCACTCACATTTGGCAATTTACCAGTGATATAGCTATCTATATTCCCCCCACAACACATGCTGTTTCAATGACACAGTTTGTTTTCAAATGAAGGTTATTCACTGCTATTCTCTCCATAGCCAAAGCACCAGAAAACTTTTGTGTTGCAAACTCATTCCCTAGAAGCCCTCCAACTCCCATATTTCACTTGGTGTCCTCTTACTCCCTGCCACTTCTAGACCAATGGCATTTGCATGTTTTTTTTACCTGCAAATGGCTTTTTTCCTACATTTTATTTTCCGATAACCACTGCTATATCCGCAGCTATCTTTCGCATCAAACAAAAGCAAAGATAGTGGCTGTTTCATTTCTAAAAAAAAAACAGCAATATAGCTGGCAAATATTTTAAAATCGACTGCATGGAATAACCCTAAACCACAAAAAGGCCTCCAGTAAACATTTTGTGGCCAAGTTGTTTTGGACCTGGTCCAAATCCGACCAGTGCTTTGGGCTGTGCGGTCCGGCAAATATTGACCTTTTTTTCTATTTGAAAATGAATGCAAAGATGGTCACAATTTAGTATTTTTCTTAATATCTTTTTATCTTAATAACTTTTACATTTTATAACAAATCTTTACCAAACTTTGCAGTTTGGTGGGTGGGGGGACTGGGGGGTCAAATCTGTCACACGAGTCAAAGGTTATTTGCAGTTTTTTGGAGGTGTGTATCGGAATCCGACTCACCTTAACTATAGGGCAGCAACCGCCGCCCTGTGAAATATATATATATGTTATTGTGTAGTGTTTGGCGCAGTATAATTAAGTTGAATATCACAATACATAGGAAACCTAAAAAATGAATTACTAATATTTCTCGACTCGCACGACGGATTTGGCACAAATTTTGCAGAAATAATTGTACTTGCGGTCGCCCCAGACTGGAAATTTTGGGAAAAATCCATTCATGTTAATGTTATGTTAATGTTAAAGGACATTTGTACCGTGCACTATCACCACCGTAGTGGTCCCTTGATAAAGAAGATATTAAGAAAACAATTAAACGCTGTTTTGGCCAAGTGCCCATTCATTTTCCCATAGATAATTTTAGCTTGAATGCACAGCGAAAACTGCGGAATGAAATTGGACAAGAAACAAAACAACTTGGGCACAAAGTGATGACTCGATTTCCAGGGGAGGGGAGGGCTGGGGCTATCGTGTCCAGTAGTTTTTTACATATTTGACAGAGAAGGGGGTGCCCCCTTCTCCCAAAAGTATGATTATACATCCCATGGTGCATTGCAGCAGTGATGTTTTTCAGGAATACAAAGCCACTATTATTTTTGTCTGGTACAAGATATATTCGCAAATATTCAGGGGAATATTCGAGTTTATCTGAAAATGAAAAGTTGTGAAAAGTTGAACAAATGCCATTTGGATGAGGAAAAATTATGAAAAGGCATAAGCTTAAAGGTGCGGAGGAGGAAAGAGGACACCATGTGAAAATAGGGAGTTGGAGGCGCTGGTGACAAAGCTCAGACCTTGAACTTTTCTGCATTTCGAGGTTATTTTCCATATTCGGGGTTATGTTTTCATATTCAGGGTTCTTTTTGAAAGTGTGACACATATATTATAATTTCAAAATATATATATAAAATGTTTAACAGAAAAACGAGGGAGCTAAAAAATTAGATGAATACAAAAAAGTGGAATTTTACAGCTACAGTCATATGTGGGGTAACTGTTAGGGAGAATTCTCAAAATGTGCTAGTTTCCCTTACATTTTGTGACCCCCAGCAACTTTGCTGGATTTCTAGGATCTTATGTTTCTACCTCGGAAGAGTGAGAGCCTTTTTTCCCACTCTTCCATGTATTTTGATGTGTGTTTTACTTTTGTGTTCTTTGTCTATGGAGTTTTAAAACAACTCCATAGGCATCATCATTTTCTGTGTGTCACCAGCTTCTTCAGTGCAGTGGCACAGGGATGTCTTTTAGACTTCCCAAGGTTTAAATACCTTCTCTGGGACTGACTACTGTCTCCCAGTGCATGTAAAATTAAATTGACTTTACTAGTCTCTTTAAATTTACTATCTTCCCATAGAGTGCTGCAGGGGTTGCCTAGCTTCTCCTGAGTCAAAACACTCATGCAACAGTCAAATGTTACCCTTTCCTACTTTAAATGGCTGGTGGCAGTGGTTTAGATCAACTACCATGATTTTTCCCGACCGCTAACAAAGGTAGCTAAAAATTGGGTCAGCTATGTTTTTCAATATGGCACCCAAGACCTATCTGTAAAAACAGACCCTGGTCGACTTTTTTCGCCATTTCTTTTAGGAAAGGTACTTCTTGTGTTTGTCTCTGTGCGCCAAACCAGGTTTGGTCCCTTTGTGCATTGGCCTTTGGCAGGCTTCAGTGTTGAAGCCCTCCTCTGGCACCTGAGTGTCTGGGGTGGACAGGATGTGAGGGAGTTGCCCGAAACTCCCTGTGGTTAGTCTCTTAGGAGACCCGAATGCACTCTGGCTTGATTGGTCGGCTGACTGTCCAGCAAGGACAGCAACTCTGCTACGTGAGTGACAGCCAGGCTGGAATGAATGGGGAAAACTGTTTAAAAGCAGGTCTCTGGGACTTGGAAAGCAGGGTCGACCACTGGAACAAAAGAACCGAAGATGAGCTTAAGAAAGAGGACTGCTGCAACTCCTGAACAACTGGTGAAGCCCTGCTACAGGTCCGAATTGCCTGAAACTCCATCGACAGAGAAGCCTTTCAAGGTTAACTTCTTCCCTTGAGTTTGGAGGGAACAACCAACTCGCAAGTCACCTGGACACCATCCCCATCTGGTCGAATTTTCATCAGAGTTCTGTTGAAAGCCGAACAGCCAGAGGGAAGGAAACCAGATTGTGGACTTTAAGGCACACACAACTCAAACGGGCGTCTTTATAAGATTTTGGCCTCATCCCTGGGCAGTGCAGGAACCTCCCAACGTGCTCATTCTTGTCCCCACGACTGAAGCTCAGGAACAGAGAGATCTGCTCGAACTGGCTGCTCAGCCATCGCCATCACTTTACTGTGTAGTACAGGCTTGTACCAAAGGTGAACTTGTGCTTACACTTGTATTCTTAATTGCATGTAGTTTTCCCATAGGGTACTGCTTGTTATTCTGCCTAAGAGTAACCTATTGGGGCAACATGTCAAGGGGTGCAATATGGCATGGGCCGACTCTCCTAGCCAGTGCACCTGAAAGACATGTGTACTGGCCACGGCCACATAGAGGGTAGAAGAAAAACATATTGGGGGAACATGTATAGTGGACACGGGAAATTAACATGGCTAGTGGCTCAGTAGTGTTTTAAAATATACAGAGGGCACGGCTAGGGCCAAAGGCCCTGGCTAGTGGTCCCGGAAGTCATGTATAGTGGGCATGGGTGGTGGCCACCTAGTGGGTTCAAATGAAACATACTGGCGGACTGTGTACAATGGACACAGCCGAAGGTTATGTCTAGTGGCCTATAAAAATCTATGGTATAACAAAACCCTTGAATTTCATTAAAAAAATCTTAGTTAAGGTGCAGTTAAGTTTGATGCAACAAAACCCTTGAAATTCAGCGGATGTCATGACCAGCTTAACTGATGGCGTTCCTGAGCACATATGTATTATAACAGTAGGGTTTCACAATGACCTAGAAAATTGCATTATGTGCAGTGATCAAGGTGGACAGGAGTGATTGGGAGTGATGATACTCTACTTTTTTAAATTAAGTTTTCATGTTCCCTTACCTTTCTTTGAAAAAGAAATTGTTCTGCAATAGTTTAGTTTTATAATAAAAGTGTAGGAAGAAGTTGGAAGTTGCACTTCAGCGCACTGCACTGAAAGTTTCAGTGCACTGCAATGAAAGTTCCCTTAATCAGTAGGTGTGTTTGTTTGGGTGTTTGGATTGCGCATGGTAGGGAGCATGGTGATGGGGTTTGTTGGGAGCGGTGGAAGGTCAACAGTGAACATAGTTCCACTATTTCTTTACGCACACTTCGAACACTGATTATGCAGGACATGGCATTATGCGGGACCTCAATGGGAATGTGCCGAGTTAAGCTGGTCATTACATCCCACTGCCAGGATCCACAGCTCTGAGATGCAGGAGTAGCACGAAGCAACCACCTCCACTGCAATTTTGGGACCTGCAAGTCGGTGCTCACACAGGACTCCGCAACCCCAGCAGCGTAGGAGGGCTAGGGTAGCTGTTAGGCATGCACTGTCGGGGCTGCATGTGGCTTTGGCAGCATGTTAAAACATGCAGGACTTATCAGTTAGTGAACGCCTTAGCCACCCTTAGCAATGCGTTCCGAAATGTATCCGCTGCTAGTAAGCTGCTTTCCAATGGATTATGGTGCTGCACGTGACTGGGAAGCGCTGATTAGTGTTGCACTCTGTTACACGCATGCAGGGTATTGCCGGCCAATGTAGCTTTTCAGGAAGCAAGTGGTAGTTGTCTGGAGGTTCTGGGCCTCCTGGTCTCCGTGATCATTTAGAGCACTGCAGAACCTACCTGTGTCTGGTGAGGAGCTGGTGTGTTTATATAGTTGGACGTAGCCCCTCGCAATTGCATATGAAGCCGGAGCTGCTCAGAGACACATCTTCTCAGTAAGAGAACTTGAGCACAAGCCCTGTGCCTCCATTTCTGCGTATGTGCACTGATGTGCCACTCCCAACGTGGCTTTCCTGCAGTGCTGTGCCCAGGTGCTGCTGGGAAATGTAGTTTGATAGGTGTTGACCTACAAAAAGGGCAGAGAAACCTTCTATAAGGCTGATTTGTCCATTTGAGGACACACTTTGTTTTTTGCTGTGTCTTTGGCATTATTACAATGTCTATGGCATGATTAGTGCTATATATTGCTTGCTCTTTCCTACGAAGCTTGTCTTTCTTGCTTGTTGGGGGGCATCCCTGCTCCCAGCCCTGGCAGTACTCCCCCTGCATGGAAGGGGCGTGGCTTAGATTTTTCATGGTCATTGCTGTGAAACTTGCGCAGTAGTCTTGGGGCATGCACATTGTGGGCTGGTTCCCAGGACCAGTCCTCAGGGCCATATCCCACCCAGGCCACCAGATAATATAACTGCCCATCCTTGGTGTCCGGAGTTAAGAATGGCCTGTACTTCGTACTCCGGATGCACATGAACCAATGCTGTTGTTTTTATTTTTAGAACAGCTGGCGGCTCAGGCTGTTTTTAGTAGGGCGACATGGAATGTGGGATGGATTTTCATCTGGGTGGGTAGATCAAGTTGTATCACTACTGGATTGATAACCTTGTTCACTGTGAATGGGACTAGGTAATATGGTTGTAATTTTCTATTGCCCTGCATATGGATATTGCAGGAAGATAACCACACTCTGTCCCCCAACTGGTACTGAGGGCTTACCCGACAGTGTCTATCTGCATATCGTTTGTACAATGCTTTGGCAAGGGTCGGGTTAGCTTGGATGTTCATTCACACTTGTATATGTGTGTGTTACCCAGTAGTGTGGGTAGTGTCAGGGTGGCGACACTGCTGCGACAGGCAAGACCTGGGGATGGAAACCATATAGGCTGTAAAATTGGGTGTGTCTAGTAGACCTACGTACACCTTTGTTATAAGTGACCTTGTCTAACCAATGTATGCTGGACCCAGGAGGTTTCCGCACTCGGAGGGATGCAGCGCAAATATTGCTCGAGACCCTCATTTACTTTTTGTGTTTGACCATCCGGGTTTGTATGCCGGGGAGACAAACTATGTTTTGCAAGAAGAGGTCAGCTAGAGTTCCTGCTGTAGGACCACCCTTACACGGAATGAACTGGCTCATTTTGCTCAATAAAATTATTTCTTTTTGAAGTCACTCTGACTACATAAAGACATCATATCCGATAAAGGACAGAACTGTAACAGAAATAATTTCTTTATGAAGGCATAGTGACTACAAAAAGAAACTATGGGCCTCATTACGACTTTGGAGGTAGCCATGGCGCTATTGGCGCAATGGCTGCCTCCAAAACCGTGTCCGGGTTCCCTGAATGGATGAACATACTTTATCTAGGGAGGAGACCAAACTGATTTTTTTGAGCAAAAGCCATGTGGTTGGCTTAAATGAGGCAATAGATTGGAATTTTTAACTTTCTATTGACCGAGTTTTTCTCTTATCAGATGGCCTCACTGAGGGCTCAGACTTTGTTCTCTCTCCCCCCATTTATGATCGGATTGGGCCGTCTGATATATATTTCAGCCTCCGAGCATCTGGAGGTTTGAGTAGGTGTGTACCCAAGTGTTTTCCACATAAGCTTCTATGTATTAGCATTTGTGGCTAGTCACGCTGATTTTTCTGACAGCCTGGGTGTTTTATTCATGCAACTCTGGTTATTGTTTACTTTGACCTTTTTTTATTTTTTGTGTGTCGGGTGGTCGACTACATGGGATTTAATTGTTTGATGAGCTGGTCGAGTCTGTACCGAGTTGCTGGGGGCGTGTATCACTAAATTAGCCACGTTACGAATGAGTCACGTGTGAGTCACATGACAACGTGATGATGCTCATTAACTGGAACCCCGGAGACGGACCGGTGGAAATGCCGGCAGATTGGATTCTCGCGGCCACCCACGTTGTATTTTGAAACGTTACGGAGGTAAGAAGGACTACGGGGTGGTCACTACTTAAGATGCCTTTTTCTATGTAGACATTTTGAGTCGCGTGCAGTAATCATATTGTTTATTCATGATTCCGCACTTGTGGGTACTTGTACATAGAAGAAATTTGGGAAAGTTATGGGATCCTTGTATTTAATGCGATTCCCCCGACCCAGATTATCTGGTGTTCCACGTATACGTGGGCACATGTCAGAAACTTTATTTGTGCATAATCCTGACAGTCCCAACGTGCAGGGCGCCCAATGCACAAACACGACTTGTTCGATTGAAATCAACCGAGCACTGTGCAGTGTTATTACTGTGTGCTTACTGGCTTTCTGTTGTGTTTTTTCCTTGTGTGTCTCAGGATTTGGTACCTTCACGGTCAGGACTATTTCTTGTTGTCGTGGCTGACACTACCCGATAGGAGGAGTCCTGTTGGGACACGGTCTAAACACACGCAGAGATTGGAAAGCGTTTGGTTTCTCGTTAAAGGTAAGCTTGGTGCCAACAAGGTACCTTTTGCATAATGGGAACGTGCGGTGGAGATGTCACTATGTAGGGATAAACTGAATATATTTGTCCTCAACACATCACGTCACAATGGGACGTTAGATGTTGTGTTCTCTACGGAGCCCCAGAGTATCTGACTACTCATCATGCTCTCTGCCTTTGTGTTTGTAGGCAGACGATAAGCTGCCACCACTCATATATTGAGCCTAGGAGGAGGCTCTTCCTGTTAAATCGGAGACTGCACGCTGAGTGATTGTTTTGGCGACGGCGTGCCTTTGTGGGTGACCCACGTTTGGGTTTTCTCCCTACAGAATAACAGGAGATTGAATGTAAGTGGTTCTTAGGAAACCATTTTTGTTTTGAGCTATCCTCTATCCCTGGGTGTCCCGATTATGTAAACATTCGGGTCACAGGCGATTTCGTCACACAGTGAGGTATAACCTAGTTGATTTTGGATGTCTAGAAGTGTCACGAGGTGTTGGTGATGGTGGATAGATTTTAGAGGTACCAATTGATATGGTGTCATCTATCGGTTTGTGGATCACGGTCCCCTCACTGTCCCCTTGGTTGAAGGAGGTTGTTAGGTACTAATCACCTTGTCTACGCCCCGTTTATTGATAATACGGTGGCAGTAATGATCAATCTTGAAAATTAAGCATTTAGCCTGATTGATGTTGTGTTCCTATGTTTGTATTTAGGTGAGCTCTGATGGTGTATTCTACATACTCCCTTTTTTCCATCTACATTCCATCTGACTACGCCGGACCTTAGTTCCCCTGAAGAATTTCTGTTTACTGGATATTACACAGAAAGAAACATGTCGGGTCGGGAATGTATTGTTATTTGTGAACAAGTTAGAAGTTATATCTGCCTGAGCCACAATAGATCATAATAACATGGAAGAGGCTCAGTGGCGTGAAACTTAAGGTACATATTAACAATGGATTAGACATTGTATGACAATGTTTTAGATTGTTTGATTTTTACTGTTGATATATTTTTTTATCATTGAATGAATTGTGAAAGAATTGTTGAGTGGCTTGTGTATGTATGTGGTATGGTTGAAGTGTGGTTGGATGTGTTTTTTAGATGGGAATGATGTATCAGATCAGTCCAATAATGAGCTGAAAGGATTGATCCACATGAAATATTTTTGATACTAATATTGTTGTATGTTTTTATCATTATGAAATGATCTTTTTTAGTGATCTTTTTAATAAATGTTAATAAAAACACTTAATCATTTGAGCGTCTACTGGGTTGAATTTAATTGTTTCACCTCAGAGTTTTGTTCTTTGATAGACGCATGGGCTTTATGGTTGTTTAGTGCTCCTAGAAACTAGTGTGATTATTTGGGTTTGATTCTACACCAGCAGGTGCCACCTGAACACAACAGTACTCTGATCTTTTATGTTTACTTTGTATATGCTCAATCCAGGTCAGGTGTTAGTACTTTGATATCCCTGGTATCCCCTGTCGCTCCTGTGTTTGGGGAAATACCAGGCCATTCCAAGTATGGAGGGCCCGGTATTTCCCCATTCAGGGAACCCGTACTCGGACCTTCCCGATTCCCATTCGAGCCCCCATAGGGCTCAATGGGAATGGGGAGAGAGCTAACAATGGGCCCATTTCAAGAGGGCCCGTTGTTAGCTCCCTGGTTCCCTCGCGGCACACGCTATGGACGTCTGGATAAACCAGACGTCCACATCGGGTCCCACTAGGGAACCTTGTAATAGTGCAGAATGCGTTTAACGTTGCTGGCACCATAACCGGCACCGTTAAACGCATTCCGCACAACTTGTAATGAGGCCCAATTTCTTTTTTAAGCCCTAGGCCTCCGCCAACCCGATGACATGGAGGCCTAGAGGTTTCCATGTCATGGGGTGGGGCAGCCATTGGACTTCAAAAAGAAATAGGTCCTTTTTGAAGTCACTGCCTTCACAAAGAAATTAATTCTTCTGTGACAGAAATGTATTTCTTCATGAACGCAGTGACATCAAAAAGAAAAGATTTAATTAAAAAATATATATATATTTTCTTGAATTATTTTTGTTTTTTTCAAAGTGGGTCCCCGAGTGGGATATGGACTGGCAGGGCCCTCACACTGCAGGGGATGCGGGGGCCCCCGCTACAACAGTGGTCCTGCTGTGGCAGCCATCTCTGAGCATAGCTCTTGCAGGACGTTTGTGATTTCTTACATAGTGCAGTCAGGTCATACCACTCAGGCAACTAAAACATGTGGGCTTGTGCTTAGGACAGGAACCACAGCTCCGAGGTGCAGGACTGGGACAAACCAACCATCCCCACTGCGGTTTTGGGACCTGCAAGTCGGTACTTAGACAGGGATCTGCAACCCCACCAGGGAAGGAGGATTAGGGTAATGATGGCTGGATAGGAAGGCGGAAGTAGGGAAACTGGAATGATGTATAGGGAGAGGTTATGGATAGGAAGGGGGCTTTAGGGTAAAGTCTTGACTACTATGCAAGCTTCTAGGGTGCTGTTACACTCATACAAGCACACATCACTGCTTCTGGCAATACGCACACACATACAATATCATTGTAGCAGTAAAAATAGACACAGTAAATAATACACATGAGATAGTGAGGCACTTAGCTTAGAGTAGCTGTGACCCACAGTGTCCTTTGTTGTCTCCTGTGATCTCGTTGAGTGAGGGTGTGTTGCAGTAGCAGTTCAAATGTGCTACTAGCCACATGTGGCCAATCACATGCTGTTCACATGCAGTGGTTGTAACAGGGCCGCACGTGGTTGTGCACTGTCGGGCTACATGTGGCTCTGGCAACATGTTAAGACATGCGTGACTAAGCAGTTAGTGAATGCCTTAGGAATGCGTTCTAAAATGCGTCTGCGGATAGCAATCTACTTTATGATGGATTATGGTGCTGCATGTGACTGGAAAGTGCTGAATAGTGTTGCACTCTGTTACGCGGAATGCAGCATATTGCCACAAAACCTTGCTTTGTAGAAAGCAGGGCCCCGTTGTCTGGTGGGCTGGGGCCCATATGTGATCCTCCTGCTCCATCTGAGCATTCAGAGTGCTGTCGCACTTATCCGTGTTTTGGCAAGGGGCCGGTATGTTCATGTGTAAAACTCTCTGCGCACCCCTCGGAATACATGTACCCCGCTCGCACCAGCGAAATCACGTGTAAAACTCCCGGTGCACCTCCCCAAATATGTGTACCCCGCTCGCGCTAGCAAAATCGCGTGTAAAACTCCCAGCGCACCCCTCGGAATACACATACCCCGCTCGCGCTAGCAAAATCACATGTAAAACTCCCTGCACACCCCTCAGAATACGCGTACCCCTCTCATGCCAGCGAAATCAAGTGTAAAACTTCCCGTGCACCTCTCCAAATACGTGTACCCCGCTGCATCAGGTAAAATGCATGGAAAAAGTCCCCCCTGTGGTGTGGGCTGCCGTCGGGTCATGGACTGGGGTGATGGGCTGCCTGCTGTCATGGACTGGGGTGATGGGCTGCCTGCAGGGCATGCCCAGGGGTGATGGGATGCCTGCAGGGCATGGACTGGGGTGATGGGTTGCCTGTGGGGCATGGTCAGGGTGGATGGGCTGCCTGCGGGGCATGGACTGGGGTGATGGGCTGCCTGCGGGGCATGGTCAGAGTGGATTGGCTGCCTGCACGTATTCCAGGGGTGTGCATGGACTTTCAGACGCGATTTAGTTGGCGCGAGCGGGGTACGTGAATTCCGGGGGTGCGCAGGGAGTTTCACATGCGATTTCACTAGTGCGAGCAGGATATGTGAATTCCGGGGGTGTAGAGGGAGTTTCACACACGATTTTGCTAGCGCGAGCGGGGTACATGTATTCCAGGTGTGCGCGTGGAGTTTTACACGTGATTTCGCTAGCGCGAGCGGGGTACGCAGATGGTGCGCAGGGAGTTTTATACGCGATTTCGCTAGCGCGAGCGGGGTACGCATATTCCGAGGGGTGCGCTGGGAATTTTACATGCGATTTTGCTAGCGCGAGCGGGGTATGCGTCTTTAGAGGGGTGCGTATGGACTTTATCACGCAATTTCGCTGGCACGAGCGGGGTACGTATATTCCGGGGTTGAGCGTGGAGTTTTACATGCAATTTTGCAGTGTGTGCCCTCCCGGGTTTGCCCCCCTCCCCGTGCTCTGCAGGCAGCGATCACCCCAGTCTATGCCCCACAGGCAGCTGATCACCCCAGTCCATGCCCCGCAGGCAGCTCATCACCCCTGGGCATGTACCGCAGGCAGCCCATCACCCCAGTCCATGACCCGCAGGCAGCCCATCACCCCAGTCCATGCGCCGCAGGCAGCCCATCACCCTTTATGTTGCAGGTGATGACACACTGGTGGCAGAGGATGAAGATGTCATCCCAGACACGGTGGTCAGTTCACATGACCAACCAGGCACCAGTAGTGGTCGTGGGGTGGCAGCCCACGAGAACCCACAGGTGCTCCAGGCCATCGTGTCCAGAGCTGACTCTAAGTCAGGCTCTGATGAATCCTCTGACCACTATGTTGAGCCGGATCTGCATCATGACATGTCGTCGCCGGTAAGTGATCCTGTGTTGGATGATCTTCTGTCCGCGACACAAGAAAGTGTGGCCCATTCCATCCTCCCCTCTGTAAGTCAAATGGTGCTCCAGCAGCGGGCTATGCAGTCCACGTGCCACTCACTCAGGCTGGGCATGGCAGCATCTGGGCGCGCTGGGCTGAAATGGCGGCTCTGCGTCAAGCACCTAATGCTCAAGCAGAGGCACACCATGAGTCCCTGAGGGTGGAACACCAATCCCTCCTATCTACTCTGGCTGCGCTCATGATGGAGGAGAGTAGGCGGACAGAAGACAGGATGGTGCAGCTTCAAAGACCCATCTCAGCTGAACTCCATGCAAGCCGGGAGTTGCTCCGTTTGTCATGTGAGGCCATGCAGGCAGAACTCCGTCTCACACGTCAGTCCTTGCAGGAGGAAGCACGTGTGACACGTGAGGTAATGCATGCTGACCTACGTCTCATTGCCATGCAGGACCTGGCTTACCAGACCCGCATGCTTGCTGCCATTGAGGGGTAAGGCGTGGCTAGGCATGGTGAGTCAACTGAGCTATGTCCACCTTCTGATTTCCATCCTGAGGGTGATGATGACACACATAGGTCGGGCTGTGCATGCGCTGAGCCCAGTGAGGTTTTTTTTTATTTCAACATCTACACATGTGGGTGTTGAGGTGCACCCTGTACCTCCCCCATCCTGGGTGAAAGACCCCCACCCCCTGGGTCATATATGGCAAGTTTTGATTTTTTTCATTTTTTCGTGCAACATTTTTTTTGTTTTCCAGCAGTATTTTCTTTTGGGACCAGCAAATAATAAGTTTATCCTGCATTATTAATTTTTTTGGTTGAGTTTGTTTATTATTTTTTTGATTTCAAAATTTTGTTTCATTTATTTTTTTCTTGGTTTTTATGTGTTTTTATTACTTTCCTTTTTTAAACATTATTTTCAATGTTTTTAATTATTTTAATGGTTAAGATTTTTTTCTGCAAAAAACATTTGTTAAATGGATTTTTGTTTTCTGCTGATTTTTTCTTTATTGAATTTTCTTTTGCTATTGTGCATACATGTGACAGTGTGGTGCTTTGTGGCATTGGAAGGCATCCACTGTGTGTTCCAGCTGGGCCCATTCAGGCTTGTCCTGTGTATGTGTTTTGCTTGGGGTCCTGACACATATGCTACTCCTGCTTCCTCTTTCCATGGGCTCGCAAGGATGGCTCGGTGTGACAGCATCTTACACAGGGGCATTGGGAGCAAGGGCTGCACTGTTAACAAATGCTTCCTGTAGAACTGTTCTGGAGTACTCTGGGATGGTATTGTACAGCTCATATGGCGTAGATAAGATGAGCAAAGTAGAGTTTCAATGGGTGACAAGTAATTCTGTCAGTTTGTGATGCATTTGTCGTTGGCACAGTACATTTTCAAGATTTTAAACCTGAATGAAAACTGAGTTAATCTTATAGACTACAGGGACCATTTATTTTATACGAATTCACGATAAAGCATGCACATATGAGGTGAAAGATATGCACAAACAATGGGATTTTCAAGGTCATACCTATACAAATAGACACAAGGACATTTGATGGATTACTGCAGAAAAGCTGAAATGCAAACTTTGAGGCCTAAGCCACTGTGTTTTCACCTTTGCTTCACATTTTCTCTGAAATCATTTACCTGCTGCATTTGGCTTGAAACCCCAAAAGACTTTTGTACTAGCTGGTATACTATAGCCATAACCGCAGTTTACAATTCCCAAACTGCTTTGTTAGAGAATAAATGTTTACTGGGAACTTTTTAGTGGCAATTAACATTCCCTGTAAGCTGACAGAATGCAGGAATTTTCACAAACAAGCAAAAGAACATTTTCCAGCATCATAATCACGTTAGCATTGCTCAGGTGCACTCTATCATAGGACTGATCATATTTAAGGGCAAACTCAAACACTTCCACAACTCTGAAACAATAAGCAGTCACTAATATAGGGTCAGAGGGAAGTGCTTGATACCCAACTATGAAGAACATACACAGCTGTAATATATTTCGTGGGTTGAGGTATGCTGCTTGTTTGATAGTAGGAGCTACTACACACCCTCATTCATTTGACTTCTTCTTGTGGCTGTGTATTGTTTAACAACATATGCTATCTCATAGTATGCTATCACAGTGGGTCACTGCCCTTCCAAAGCACACTATTTTGAATAAGATTGTGAAAGTGCCAAATATGGTTATTCTTTATGAATTGGGCTCATGGGCATGCAATGGTGCTGAAAATCATGCTACCCGTAGTGTTCTGGATGCAATGCAATGATGCAAGTTACTTTCAAATCTGTGACATAAATGCTAGACATCGTCCACAAGGCTTTGTGAGGCCTGGGCCCACACTAATCCAACTCTCTCCTCTAAAATACCTTCCTTCTAGAGCCCTTTGCTCAGCTTCCTCCAACTCTCTGATCGTCAGGCACTTCTCCTTTCAAGGATTAGGGGTAGATTTCTCTCCTCTGCAGGTGTCTCCCTCTGGAACAGCCTCCCAGCCCCTGTCAAACTTGAGCCGGACCACCTGAAATTCTGGAAGCAGCTCAAGACCCTCCTTTTCTCCTCTGCCTTCGCTATTTCTCTTCACGGCTAATTTAACTGTCTGCTCGGCTGACTGGTTTGCCTGGTCCTCAGGGTCTGGCTGGGTACCTGGCTCCTCCATGACCAGTATTCCTGCTCTGCCTTCTAGTCTACCATGAACTTAGGGGCTGTAACTGTAACCCTACTGCCCCTTGATTTTTTGCACTTCTCAGAGCCGTGCGGCACTGTCTACACTTACTCAGAGTCTAGCTGCCCTGATCGCACTTCCCCCTTCCCTCTGCCTTGTACTTCGGCATCTCCCTTCCCCCCTGCACTTCTCATTGTCACACTTGCACAATCCAAATGACACATGGCCTAGGAGGCTTGTTTGTTTTGGCTTCCCTCTGTTTTCCCCTTGTCTTGTGGTGGTTAGAAACACTTGTATACCGGCACATAATAAATAACATATCATATCATGTCACACTCAATTTCACATATATTGTCGGTGAGGAAACTGGGCATAGCTGAGGTACCTAATACAATAATTAGATCAGAGAGCAAATGTTGCTTGCAATCTCTGCGCTGTGTGCTGTAGCAATCTGGGAGGTTATTGTGCTGCTCATATAGCATAAATAAGATTAGCAAAGTAGAGTTTCAATGGGTGGCAACTGAATTTGTCAGTATGTTATGCATTTGTGGTTGGCACAGTACATTTTTGATATGCTAACCCTCAATGAAAAATGTGCTCATTATGTAGATCACAGTGACCATTTCTTTCACAGACTATGAATCCATGAGAAAGCATTTACATATGAAGTGAAAGATATCTACAAACCATGGGATTTGCAAGGTCACACCTATACAAAAAGAGGCAAGGACATTTGACGGATTACTGCCGAAAAGCCGAAAGACTATGAGGCCTTAGCCACTGTAAATTCACCTCCTTCACTTTGCTTGAACCCCCAAAATACTTTTGTAGCACCTACTGTAGCCATAACCTCAGTGTATAATTCCCAAACACTTTGCAAGGGAAGAAATGTTTACTAGGAACTTTTCATTGGCGATTATCTTTTCCTGTAATCTGGTAGCATTCAGAAATATCCACAAATAAGTAAAAGAAAATTTTCCAACATCATAACCAACATAGCATATGTCAGAAGAGTGGGTAGTTTTTTTCATGGTACTTGTCATTTGTAAATGGAATGTTGCAGTAATGAAAAAGACGTACAAGGAACTTGCTTTGTTAGAAATGTGATTGTGCAAAAAATATTCCCGAACACTTGAATCCTCACAAAAACACACTACTTGTCAGAGGTTCTCAAACTGTTGAATATGTTGCAGCTACTCCTCATATTTCTCAGGCTCAATTGAAGGGCCCAGATGTCCCTTAAGCAACAGAGGTTCTCCCACAGAGCCCAGTCGCCATTTAAGGTTCTTCAGTTCTTCCACAAGGTTCAGCCACTGATTACATTTGTTGAGTTCTACTGCAGAGCAAAGTCATCCACTTAGATGTGTGGGTTTTCCAACATGGCCCAGCGATTAATTACATTTCTCATATTTGATGTATTTAGAAATGGGCATAATAGTTAAATCTACACAGATAGCACAGGGGAGGTATTGGGATCCTGCCGGGGCTCCCCGGCACTGCCGCTGGACTTAGGGGCGGTTGATCCACATGGGAGACTGCAGCCCAAGGGCCGGGACATGACCCCTAACTATACTGAAGTTCTGGCTGGGCTGCATTACTGCTTTTCCCTACCAGGTAGGCCCGGCAGTGTTCCAATACTTTCCTGGGATGAAAAGCTGTAACATAGCCCAGCCAGAACTCCAGGAAAGTTAGGGGTGATGTGCCCGGCCTTGGGCATTCGAGTCCCATGTGGGTCTACCATCCCAAGCCCAGTGGCAGCTCCAGAGGGCCCTAGCATGGTCCCCTACCCTCCCTTAGGGAAATCCTGTAAAACAGCCCAGCCAGCTCCCCAGGATGGCCGTGTGATGTTCCTGGCCTTGGGCGGCTGTCTTCCATGTGGAATGAGTGCAGCGGCAGTCCCAGGGAGCCTCGGCAGTGTCCCCGTACTTTCCCAGAGGGAGAAGCTGTAACACAAACTAGCCAGAGCTGTAGGGGTTCATATCTGTGGCCTTGAGCGGCTGACTCCCATGTGGGTTGAATGTCCCAAAGACCAGTGGTGGTTCCTGGGAGGCCTGGGAGGCCCGGGACATTCCCCATCCTTTCCCAGAGGGAGAAGCTGTAACGCAGGCCAGCCAGAATACCATGATGGTTGGGGATCATGTACTTGGCCTTGGGCACCCATCTCCCGTGTGGGTTGACCATCCCCAAGTGAAGCGGCAGTCCCAGGGAGACCTGGCAGGGTCCCCCTCTCTTCCCGGAGGTAAATTCTGTAACGCATTCCCAGCCAGACCTCCTGGATGGTGGGGGATGTCCCTCGCCTTGGGCACCTGTCTCCCATATCAGTCAACCATCCCCAAACCCATCCTGGAGCTCTGGCTGGACTGCTGTTAGGCAAGATTGTCTGCAGTACCCTTTGGGTGCACTACAACAACCCTGACCTCCTGGCAATAGGAACCCAACCTTTGATATAAGTCTGTACTACACAGGTTGGTATCGTGTTGAGAAGCCAGGCTTATCTCAAGGAGGGGTTAATGCGAGCTGTAGGGGAGTTACACAGAGATTCATAGTGACAAGTATTCAAATAAACTCTTATACACAAGGTTATTGATTAAACAAAATATTAATTTATTTAACAGTCAGTTTGAGTAAGCCTTCTTCAGGTAGGTAAAAGTCTTGCACAATGTTTTAGAAGTCTTTGTAGAATGAGAAGAAATCAAAGTAGGACACAAGCTGATTAGGCTTGTGAGGTAAAGAAGCCGTTAGCAACTCTACAGAAGCAACCAAGGTCAAGTCTCCACTGAGAACAAGTGAAGTTACACAATAAGAGGTAGGTTCTCTTAGACCTTACAATACCTTTGGTTAGAAAATGGGCTTTCCTTGCATTTGGGGTCCAACACTCTGTTGAGGTGGCAGAGGCTCAGTCAGTCCTGCTTCCTGGAAGTCCATAGGATCTTCGTGGAGCTCTTGGCCAACTTAAAAGCAACACACACAATCTGGTGTTCCTCTCCCTGGCTCTTTTCGTTTCCAGCAGCAACTGCAGTGGAAATTCAACCAGCTTTGAGAGGATGTTCAGGTGACTTACTTTGGAATTGATTGGTCCCACCAACTCAAGGGGAGGCGCCATCCTTAAAGGCTTCTCTAGTTGAAACAAATTCAGAGCTTCAGCACAGCAGCAGGGCCTTACCGGGCAAACCAACAGTACAGGAGTTGCAGCAGGCATCTCTCCCAAGTTCCTCTTCGGATTCCTTCATCCAGTGGTTGACTCTGCCTTCCAAGCCAAAAAGCCTTACTTTTTATGCAGGTTTTTCCCATTCATTCCAGCTTAGGTGTCAGTCACCCAGCAGGGTGGTTGTCCTTGCCGGACAGCCAGACGGCCAATTATCTAAAAGTGCATTCCTGTCTCCTAGGAGACTAAGCACAGGGAGTTTCGGGCACCTCCCTCGCTTCCTGCCCCCGCCAGACACCCTGGATTCCGAGGTAGGCTTCACTCGTGAATTGCGCCAAAGACAAAATGAACAAAGGGACCAAACCTGGTATGTCGTGCGGAGTAAATCTCAAGAAGGACCTTTCCACAGAAATGGCGGAAAAAGAAGATCAGGGCCATTTTGACAAAAATGGCACCCTTGGGTGCTTTACTACAGCTGCAAATGCAACCCGCAGTAAAAGCACACCATGGTAGTTAAAAGTAAACCACTGCCACCAGCCATTCATTGAGGAAAGGGTAACACAAAATTGTTACATGAGAAACTAGACAAAGGGGATACTAAGTAATCCCTCCAGCATCCTATTGTAAGATAGTGGGCCTCATTCCGAGTACGGCGCTAACCAATGGCGCTATTAACGCCTTGGTTGATGCCATACCCGGACCGGCAGCGCCTTGGTGGATGGCGGAATCACCGCCCCATTCCAAGGTTGGCGGGCGGTGATTCCCCATTCACCAAGGCTCTTCCCCATTCCCAAATGAGCCCCCATAGGGCTCAATGGGAATGGGTAAGATGCAAATAACGGTGACCGTTCATTACGGTCATTACGGTCACCGTTATTGGCTTGCAGGCCCCTTTGCGCCCTCGACTTTAACACCTGCTCAAAGAGGGCGTTAAGGGAGAGGGCGCAGAAGGAACTGGCTTGTTACCGGTGGCCGCTATCCCTTACCGCCATACTCGGAATGAGGCCCAGTGTGTGCTGGGTCTAGAAAGTTACAAATGTAAGTAAAGTCAATTTCACTGCACTGCTCTTAGAAACAGTAGTTTATATAAGAGAAGATATTTAAACCTTGGGGAAATCTGAGAAAACTTCCCTGTGCTGTGTGGCACAATGTAAAAGATGATGGCTATACCAAAAGAAACACAGTGTTAAAATCACATTACATTTAAGATACATGAGAGAATGGGGAAAAGGCTCTCACTCTCTCCAGGTTAAACATAAAAAGTCCTAAAATCTAGCAAAGTTGCTGGTGGTCTCTAAGGTAGAGAGGAATGTGGAAATTTCTGAGAATTCTCCCTAATATCTGCGTTACAACCTTTCCCTCCAGGGAAGAATGGGGAAACTGCCGGAACTGCCACTGGACGTGCGGATGGTTTACCCACATGGGAGACAGCAACCCAAGGCCTGGCACATTAGCCCCGACTATCCTGGAGCTCTGGCTGGCTTGCGTTGCAGCTTCTCCCTCCGGGAAGGTTCAGAGACCCTGCCGGGGCTCCATGGGACTGCCGTTGCACTTGTGGACGGTCAACACTTTTTCTTTTCCACCCAGGTAGGTGGACCTACACATGTGAGGTACCGTTTTCATTGGGACATGGGTGGGAATGCATGAAGGTATGACATGTGTTGTTGACGGTGTGTTTTGGTGGGTCGGCAGTGGAAAATGTCTGGAAATTGTGTGTTTTTTCTCCAAATATCGGACTTTGCTGGGGCCTGTGGGTAATAGATTGTGGAGAGATTCGCACAACTCAGACCTTTGTGGATTCCCACGTGTGTCTTCTTTTTGGAAATTAATGGAGTCCCTGTTTTCCTTGGTGGCTCGGACACCTTAGGCCCAAATCTGTAGGTTGTCTCCCCAAACTCTTTGGGGGTGGCCAGTGGTTTAGCATGTTCCCTTTGCGCCCAGGTAGGTGCACCCAGAAATGTGAGGTACCGTTTTTGTCGGGTCACCTCTGGGAACAAGGGACAGTAGGACATGTGTTGTTGGTGGTGTGTTTCGGTGGGTAGGCAGAGGGATATGTCTGAAAATTGTGTTTTTTTGGCCATATTTTGGACTTTGCAGGGGATTGTGGGTAATACATTCCGGGGTGATTCATGCAAGTCAGACCTCTGTGTATTCCCACGGGTGTCTTCTTTTGAGAAATTCATGGGGTTCCCTGTTTTCCTTGGTGGCTGCGACATCCCAGGCCCAAATCTGTAGGTTGTCCACAAGAGCAAAATCTGCTCTGCCGAAAGACTTGGGATTAACAGTGGTTTAGCCTTTTACCTTTACGCCCCGGTAGGTACACCCACACATGTGAGGTACCGTTTTTGTTGGGACACCTGTGGGAATGCAGGCAGGCATGACATGTGTTGTTGGCTGTGTGTTTCTCTGGTTGGGCAGAGGGAAATGTCTGAAAATTGTGGGTTATTTTGCCATTTCGGACTTTGCCGGGCATTGTGGGTATAAATTCTCGGGCGATTTGTGCAAGTCAGACCTCTGTGGATTCCTACGGGTGTCTTCTTTTCAGAAATGCCTTAGGTTTCCCTGTTTTCCATGGTGGCTGTAACACCCCAGGCCCAAATCTGTAGGTTGTCCACAAGAGTGAATTCCCGCGAAATCTGCTCTGCCGAAACACTTGGGATTAGCAGTGGTTTAGCCTTTTCCCTTTGCACCCAGGGAGGTGCACCTACACATGTAAGGTACTGTTTTTGTCAGGACACCTGTGATAATGCAGGAAGGTAGGACATTTGTTGTCTTTCCGTGGTTTTCATACCGTTTTGAACATTAGCTGCTGCACTTTGGCACACAACCCTTTTGTTTCCCAAATGTGACCTACATTTAGTCGCTGCTTTAGGCACTATCCACTTTTGTTACCTGCACAAATCACCTACCTTTCAAAAAGTCTGCCTGTGCTCTTTCAAATTATGTATGCGTGCCATTCCTCACCACGTTTGTTTTCCTTACTTCACATGCTAAATATGTCTGTTCAGGCCACAAGCATAAAAAGCCTGTGTAACATGACTCCGTTTTTGGCTTTTGGTATTGCTTGTTTTATGAAACATTACACAAAATGTGTGATTTCCTAAGTGGAAGAGTCAAAGGAATGTAGTGGGGCATTGATTTTCTCCAAATTCACAGAAGCCATTTCCTTACCGGCCCAACAATGTCCACACATACCTTTTTTTATCTGTCATTTTCCCAATTTTTCTCTAAACTATGGAATTTTTCCCTACTTAGTTGTTGCCTGACCTGCACAAATCACCCCTTTGTAAACTTGGAATTTTGTCTACTTTTCAGAAATGTATTCCTTTCTGTCTTCCCATTCAGCTTTCCTACCCTCCTCTTCCATTCCTTGCATGCATGTCCTATTGGAAAAAAAGGCAGACATCGCCTACCTCTCACAAAACGGCTGGTAACCATATCAGAATATGTTTTTTGGGTTTCCACTCAATCTGCACCTGAAAGACTTGGAAATGGAAAATTCAGCACAGCAAACCATTTGTTCCTAGCTCTTACAAGCAAAAAACCACAAGCTTCTTTTTACATCATTTTATTGGCATTTTCTGACAAACCCAAAATGTTCTCCCTTTTTGGCTATTTTCTCTCACCCCACTACAGCAAACTAGGATTCCTTGGTCGTGTTATGACCACCTAACTGTGGGAAGAAAAGGGGCCAAATTTGGCCGAGATATCTCATGCAACAAAAAAGTTACAAGGGTTTGAAAAGTGACATACCGAAATCACCAAAAAAAGCCTTGGCACTGAAGGGGGGGACTCTTGGCAGTTAAGCAGTTAAAGAAAATGGCAATTTCAGATATGAGATGTGCCAGCTGAGCAAATTCATGGAACCCAGAATATATTTAGTGAAAGTGATAAAAGAAAACATTTATCAAATCTGTTAGTAGCGAGTAAAAAAACAAACATTTTTAGGAGACAAGAAAGAAAATGTGTTATCAATTTAAAAAAGTAGAATAAAGATATATATATAGGACAATGTTCCACTCTAGAGTTTTTACAAATCTTTGGAGAAGTGTGAAAGCAAAATCTAGATATGTTGTGAAGCGTTATTTGCTAAAGTAAAAAGTAGAAGTAATAATTAAAAAATCTTTTCGTATGAAAAGGAAATTGTTTATTTTTGTATTGATTAAACTTAAGAAATTACATAAGGTGATTACACAATTGTATAGAAATATAGAAACAGTTAATGTACCTACGCATGACAACTTTTGTAATGTGTATGGGGGAGAGTGGAAATACACTTCTCATACAGAAAGAATTTTTTAATGAGAAGAGTTACATTCAAGGAAAGAATGTGCCCCCTGATATTGACGAGAGTGGACGTAGCTATGAAGACGAAAAGTGTGTGATTTCTAAAAAAGATTAAATTCTAAGGTCTGATAATACGGAAATTGAAAGTTTAGGTCAGTCTAGAATTAAAACCTAAAAAGCAAAGTGAGGTATGAACGTGCATTTTTTGATACGTTTTGCACAAAAACATTAATGCTCAAAGACAGATCAAGATGCTACAGAGAATAGATGACTGTGAAGTTTGTGAAATAATAGCACTTCTGAATCACTCTCTTTCGTGTCTTGATAAAAGTATATATAAGTATTAGTTTCATCATATATGGATGCTGGCTGCACATCATACTAAAATGAGATACCTTCTAGTTAAACTATGAGTGCAAAACACCATGAATGTCTCTTGCACTTTTAAATCAAACGCGTCTGACTGGAACTGTATAAAATCCGATTTCTACACTGCAAATGATACATTTAATGCACTTAAATGTTTATGTGTATGTTGATGAAACACATACAGGAAGTGTAAATGATGATCCTATGCTTTCAAAGGATCTAATATTTCAACACTATAAAAAGTATTGCAATGCTTGTGTTGTCTTCCACTGAAAGACCTGGCATTGTTTGCGTATCTTGTTGACACACTTGTTTTTATAGGTCTCAAGTGCAACTAGTGTACATTGCGGAGAAAATTAAACACATTGTAGAAGATGTTTGGAAACATCCTTATCTGTATTTGTTTGTGGAAGAATGATTTGACACAAGTGAGGCACTTTCTGTTTGTAGACACTGTGTTTTAAAATCAAACAAGTATTCCTCCAAGAAGTGTCTTTAATGATATAGTAGGCCGTATATGCCTGTTGTGCTTAAAAACATGTACATATTTGAAGTTATTGCATTGCAAACTGTTCATTTTTTCAAGGTTATTATTGTTAGATTGCAAACAAAAATGTCAAACCTGCCTAAATAAATCATTAGTGCAAGGTCGGAGTGGGAAAGTTGTGTTTTTATCTCTTAATTTGGAAGAAAATGTAAACAATCTGGGAGTCAATCATGACATTGAAGATTCTGTGTTTGTATTATAGATATTGGAAAGGTGAAAAATGCATTGGTGTTTCTATTGGGGCACAATGATTTACACAAAGGCAGTCTGACTGTACCAGACTTGTCTATGCTTGATGTTGAGTCAACAAACAAAAGCAGTGAAGGTCAGTTCCAACACCTATCTGTTGCAGAAGGGAACAGTTTGTGGGCGGGACAAAGACTGATATGCAAATGGATATTTCCCATCTGTGAAAGGTACAGTGAGCAAAAAGCGTGTGCTGCAAACTCTCATCTCAGAACAGGTTATCATGCCATGTTCTTTCTGGAGAGGAGCGCCTGCTACCTTTTATGAAATATTTGCAAGGAACTTGGGGTTGGTCACCCTAAGTTACCTGGGGACAACCAGACGTGGACTCCCTGCTCACTGTACTCAGAGAGGCACAGCTTCATCTCACTGATGAGGCCCAACAAGGCTGAAAAATGTGTATGGGGTTGCTGTTGGTACTCTTGTTCAGAGAGGAATTGCCATAGTATTTCGGTGCTGGACTGCCCATGTGGGCGGGACAAAGACTGATATGCAAATGGATATTTCCCATCTGTGAAAGGTACAGTGAGCAAAAAGTGTGTGCTGCAAACTCTCATCTCAGAACAGGTTATCATGCCATGTTCTTTCTGGAGAGGAGTGCCTGCTACCTTTTATGAAATATTTGCAAGGAACTTGGGGTTGGTCACCCTGAGTTACCTGGGGGCAACCAGACGTCGACTTCCTGCTCACTGTGCTCAGAGAGGCACAGCTTCACCTCACTGATGAGGCCCAACAAGGCTGAAACATGTGTATGGGGTTGCTGTTGGTACTCTTGTTCAGAGAGGAATTGCCATAGCATTTTGGTGCTGGACTGCCCATGTGGGCGGGACAAAGACTGATATGCAAATGGTTATTTCCCATCTGTGAAAGGTACAGTGAGCAAAAGCGTGTGCTGCAAACTCTCATCTCAGAACAGGTTATCATGCCATGTTCTTTCTGGAGAGGAGCGCCTTTTATGAAACAGTTTGTATGAGCATTAAACTATTCATCCTCTACACTCATGTGAAGTCATGTGCGACAGTTTAGAATTGTAGCAAATGAAAGCAATGAAAGGTGTACCAATCAGTGTCTGAAAGAAGTTAGAAGCTAGTTGTTTCCGTATGCTTTTTCCTACTGGAACAGGAAGCAGATTAGGTGATGGGAAGGTTCCAATTTCTTCTTCAGAAAATCGTTGTACAAGAATGATTTCTGAAGATTCCGATCCTGCACCAATGTTGAATATATTTTTGACTTATTGTATGAAAGTGAATTTTCAATATTGTGTTATGCTGTTGCTCATACACTTCAGACCGGAACTAGATCTCAAAATCTTTCTGCGTGTGAGATGCTTCAACAGATGAAAGAAAAAAATGAAATTTTAGAAGGTAGACTTACCAATATTCTTGCCACAATGAGAGAAACCAAGGAACATTGGTATAGAAGACACTCAGATGTTAGATGCATGATCAGAACCTTGGGCCCTCCAACTTGGTTTGTGACTTTAAGTTGTGCTGAGTATGGTTGGGATGATCTTTCAGAGTGGATTTGTGAAGTAATCCACAGAAAGAAGACATAGAAAACATGACACCTGGAGTATTGTGTTCTATGGAACCTGTAAGTGTATCGCAGTTTGTTCAGCACAGATTTTTAGCCATGTTACAATTTATATGCAACAAATAAAATGGTCCACTAGGACTTGTGGAACATTTCTTTTGGAGGAAAGAGTACCAGGCAAGATGCTCCTCAGTTTAGTAAAGAAAGTGATGGCTGTGTGATGGAGTTTATAGAAAAATGTTACTTGTTCAGTTCCTGCTAAGCATGTGAACGCTTATCTACGAACAAAGTGGAAAGATGTGAAAGGCACTCATGTGGGAAGTACTGTCTGAGAAATTACGAAAGTAAAGACAAGTACAGCACTCAGCGCAGATTTGGCTTTCCAAGCCCCGTGACACCAGTTAGTTCAGTGAACAGTTTGATGTCATCTGTTCAACATCATGTTACTGGTAAATCACTGAGAAATACCGATCATTTAAAAAGAGATAAGGAATACCAATTAATTAATGATTACCATCCTATCATTGCTCAGCTTTGGAATACAAATACTGATGTACAGTATATTGCTGATGATACAACAGCTGTTGTTCATTGTGTTACAGCATACATGACTGAAAAGTGCAATGGAGCTGAAGTATGTGCAGATTTAGCAGATAAATGTCTTAGCTTTGGTCTGAAGATGCTTTCAAATAGAGTGTGTTGTAGCTATGAAGCTGCATATTGGCTAACTATTTTTCCTCTGTAGGGATGCAGCATTAATGTACTTTGGTTAAGTCTTGGCCCAGCTAGTACTAGAAATTGGGTACTGAAGCCTTTGGGCCTCATTACGACCCAGACGGTAACCATGGCGCTATTGGTGCCATAGTTGCCTCCAAAACCTTACCAATTTCACCATGGTGAATGGAGCAATTACCGCCCCATTCCGAGGTTGGCGGGGGCAGTAATTCCCCATTCACCATGGCCCTTCCCCATTCCCATTTGAGCCCCCATAGGGCTCAAAGGGAATGGGGAAGGCGCTAATAACGGTATAGCTAATTGCGGTACCGTTATTAGCTATGAAGTCCCTTTGCGGGTCCTGTCCTTAACGCCTGGTAAAACCAGGCGTTAAGGGAGGACCTGCAAAGGGACCTCGGAATAGGGCGGAATAGGGCGGTGAGGGAGTTAGCTGAAACAGTACCTGACAGTAGAGAGATTCTGAAAACTGACTTCATTGATACATATTCTCCAAATCGATCTGTAGAGTTGGAAGATCTTTGTTCAAATGAAGTAGCAGAATGCTACTCATATTGAAATATTGAAACAAACAGTGATAGAGGACAGTTTAAAGTATATGGATGTACTGGTTGTCTAGTGAGAGATGAGAAGGCAAGTCTTGTACACCATATAAACTGTCTTACCAAACTGCATTGAAAAAGGAATTATTTCATTTTTGTCTCTTCCTGTTGTTGTTTCTATAGTGTGCAGAGAGTGAGTTTCTTTGAAGTTTGAAAACTTTTGATGAACCATTGTTTTGATAAAAAAAAAGGCTAATTAAATGTCCAAAGTTTTAGCTGTACTTGGAGTTACTGGAAAAAATAACCACGTCAAGAAGGACATTTGGCAACTAGATTGGCAGTTAATATTCTGCAGCAGGAAATCAAAATGTCCTTGATGAGACAATTATTAAAACTGATTTTGAGCTTGCCATGGAAGAAGTAGAAAGTGCAATTCACCAAAGTAAGTTGCAGATCCAAATTATGATGAAATAGTAAGTAAATGTAATATAGAGTAGAAAGAAGTTAATTATAAAATCAAAGATAGGTTCTTACATGGTTTACAGCAAGACAAACATGAATGTTTTTGTATCCAATAGTCCAATACAATCCTCTATTGATGTATGTTAGTGGACATGCAGCAACAGGCTAATCTGTTTAAATTCATGCAATAAGAGCGATGATGCAAGATGTGACTTGTTGTTCTTTGTCATGTATTGTAACTGCTCCAACAGGTTTAACAGCCTTCAATATAGGAGGTATTATTTTACATCAACTATTGATGCTACCGGTGGAGTATGACAACAAACTATAGGATCAAAAACTTGTATCAAGTGCAGGACAAGATGTAGGAAAGGTTTTTAGAAAATGGAATACCTTCATTGTGGATGAAGTAAGCATGGTGTCTAACGAATGCAAATGCAAGACGTTTTGAGGACACACTACGCTATTTTGTTTGGAGGTAAACATGTGCTTGTTTTTGGTGACTTGTTACAATTAAATCCTGTGAAAGGTCAACCAGTTTTCAAGAAGCTGCAATCTAAAGATAGTAAAACAACTATAGGGAGTATCAGCAATTGTTTTGAATTCCACGATCTTAACAATAATATGATGCAATCTGCAGACTGCATAATAAGATTCATATAGGTGTTTTTAAGGAGAATATGAAAGCAGTTTTAAAGGGAAACATTATTTCTAACATGTTTCATGCAGATTGCACTGAATCTGATGTCATGTTGAAACATTTCTTGTGTTGCTTTGATATGGACACCTGCAGTGTGTAACAAGTTCAACTCTACGATGCTGCTGTCAGAGAAGCAACATATTGTGGAGATAATATCATGTGATGTTTTAGATGGTCATGTTATGCCATTAGAGTTGGAAGAAAGAGCAACAACTTGATTAGTTTAATTAGAGAATTCAATTTCTAAAACAGCAGTTATGGAAGTTTTAAAACTGCATCAATGCATGAGTAATGTTAAAGAGGAACTTGAATGTAGAAATTGCTCTACTCAATGAGTGATGGAAAGAGTGACTGCATTTTACACTTTTCCTCACAGTACAAACATTGAACATGTTGAAGTTCAGTTTCATTTTGTAGAAGAGACTAATTTGATTTCTTGGACCTCTGCACATTTCATGCTTTTTAAGGATACCTTTGTGAATATGCAATTACTATTAATAAATCACATGGTTTGACTTTAGAAGCAGCACTTATTGATATTTGTCATGCAGTGTTCAAAGAAGAAATGTCATATGTAGCTCTGTCACGTGTGAAAAGTATTTAAGATTTTATTCTTTTAATAAACTTTGATGAAAGAAAAGTGACAGCTGACATTTCTTGCACTGAAGAATATGATAAGCTACATATACTGTATGCTCCTTGAACCTTATGCCTGCACCTGCTGAACACTTAGCAAAGAAGCATAAGGAATTGGTGAAACTACATTCAAACAAAATCATTCCTCTTGAGACTAAAAGACAGCAATCTTCACAAGTTGGAAAGTCATTGAAGTATGACATTCTCCCATTGTAGATTTACTAATGAAACAGGAGTTAAATGCTATTCTAATGCAGCTTTGTTTATGTTGTTTCAAATGACACCATTGATGCAAGAAATAGTTTGCACAGCAGACAAGCAGTTATGTGTGAAGCGTGCATTTATTAAAATATCTGTAAATGAAATACCACACAGTACACATTTGGCAGTGTCAATCCTACATGTAGTAGCTGTAGCAAGAGGAAATCAACATTTTTTTCTCAAAGTATACAGCAGATTGTCACAAATGTTTAATGACTGTCTTTGCTGTATTACTGCAGGAAACGGTTAGTGTAGGTAGATATATAGGAATTAGTTACAGGTGGAATAATATATATATACACAATGTAAGAAACATTACACTATTGAGGATATTTCTGAATGATTTGTTTATGTTCCTATCCCTGATCATAAAAGAGTACATTTTTCTGATCTTCTAACTAAAGTATTACATGACATGCAATGCATTGACTGTGGTTGTAATTTACAATCTACACTGCAAAATTTAGTTTTGAATAAGTATGTATTGATTATGTTTCAAAGATACAGTGTAGATGGTAGGAAAAATGAACACATCAGTAATGAATTTTGTAAATAGTCACGTTTCTATTAGTAAGAACATTTTTAAGACGTGTGCAATTATTTTTCATGAGGGGGCATCCATTGACTGTGAACATTTCACAACATGGGTGCGTACAGAAGTAGATTGACTTTTCTGTAATGACTCTGTAGTCACACACCAAGCTAGATTGCCAAAGGTTTAAAGAATACTTACTTAATGTTGTTAGAAGCAAAGTTTAAAAATATATGTTTTATATTCTTTGTAAAAATAAAAATACAAAATAAGTCTTTGAAATTGAAGAATAGGCTAATAAGTGTTTTATGTAGCATGGAAGATAGAGTGTTACTATGATGTATCTTAAAATTAGTATGAAATAAATGTAGGAATACCATTCTGAAGATTATATACATTGGAAGACAAAACAACATTCTGCAATCCTCTTCTGTTGTATTGCGTAGAACAGTGTATATTTCAATTTGTACAAGTGTTCCCTGTAAGTACTACTTTACATAAGTGGTTCCATGTACATTATTCTGAGTGTTAGGGAGTGTAGAAAGTCATGAGGGTTTACATATGAAACAAGTAAAAAGTAGGATGTACATATAAAAAAAGTACAATGTTTCTAAAGTAAAAGAACTCTAACTACTAATAAGCATTTAGGGGATGGATTTAGATACACTGTATCTTGTTATGTGTGTAGGCAGACAAAATAAAGACATACACAATGTTTTTAGGAAGTATTCCAATCCAATTAAAAAATTAAAATAGTGTTAGTTTGTTCTATGTTTAACAATGTTCTATTTGCAGTATAGAAATGTGCAGAAAAGTCATGCAATGTATTGTGTTAATACACCATGGACTGTTTTATAGTCATTTATACAAAATTGTCATTAGCTTCTTAAGTATGTAGGTGGGCAAAAAAGGACACATGCCAATTTGAAAAGATGTATTCTAAATGTAGCGATAATTATAATATTTTAAAATTAAGTTTAATTTCATTAAAAAAGTTTGCCACACTGTACACAACTATCTGTTCAAATAGAAGTTTTAAAGAACAATCCCCATTTTTAAAACATTTCAAATAAGATGTGTAGATTTTGAAATACCATAATTAATTTGTTATGTGTGTATGTGGCCAAACCAAGGAGACACACAGGTTTCACAAGAAGTATGGAAATTACATTTGTTAGGTTCTTAGGGTCCGATTCATGGAAAAGGGAGCATTAATCCTGCAAATGCGCACCCCTCTAACACAAAATCAATGCACCCCGGCAAGATTGCCCCCACAACCAACAGGCGGGGGTGGTTGTAGTCCACTGGAATCACGCGCAGTGCACCATCAACATGCAGACCACTTAAAGTGATAGTCAACATTTGATTGTAAATATGCACGTGAACCCTTGCAAAATGCTCTTTCAACCATGATACACTGCTTATACGCACCGCTTAGTCCGATCTGACCTCCAATTGCATGCATACACTCCATAATCTGACTTACAATCTTACCTTCGAGCAGCCAAACCCATGCGCGAGAGCCTGTATGCCTCCCTTCAGGTGGCGAAAAATATGATGGCTTTGCATTGCCTTTTCCTTGCCGAGAGGTTGCACATTTGGGTCCATGAATACATGTCGTTCCGTGCAAATGTGGGCGTGGGATGGAATGCCTGTGGGCCGTCCCTCGTAATGCCCGCATGTCGATGATTTCTTCCCCAATTCCTGAGTTTCACCCCTTCCCAGCCCTGTCCTCAAGCCACGCCCATGCCCTGTGTGGAGTCTCGCGTAAGGCAGTCGCCTGCTCAGAGAGACATGCCGGCGCGAAAGCCACTCAGTCGAGGAAAAGTCCTGCACACTCGATTCCATGAATCCACGAACGGGTATTTGTGTGCAGAATGGCATGCAAATCCCTGATTTTACATGCAATTATTTCCATGAATAGGACCCAGAGTGTAGCTTGTGGTAAGTGTTAATACATTTACACACATCCACATTGTTATTGTGTACCTATTATTTGAAATATTGGTATGACTAGACTTTAAAAAGATGCATACTGAAAATAATGGTACAATGTTGGCATGTCTTCATACATTTATTTGTAAAACTGAAGACATACTTAGGTTATATGTCTAGGTTTCCTGGCTAAGGTTGCATAAATGAATCTGTAAATGTTTCATTTAATGTTTTAATAATGTTTGTACAGAATTTAAACACAGCTTCATTGAAGTGAAACGGCTTTTTAGGTGCCCAAACTATTGACTTTGTGGGCAATGTATTTTTTTCTATAGTATGACCTTTGAAACTGTTATTCTTTGAAGCTTTTTTTTTTTACATAATGTTCATGCATACAATTGGTAACACTTTTAGTAAACCTGTCATATAGAGATACTTATATAAATTGAGATGGCATATAATTTGTATCATAACAATGTATGCATTTCATTGCTTGTATTATGGTTGTTTTTTTATTTGCGTCTGTTCCGTTTTACTATTGGAACGGCCTTGCATTAGCATTTTTACTAATATCATGTAAGTTGCACAGCACCATGTATCTTGGAGGCATTTGGGTGCGGGAGCATGCCTTGTTGAGCACATAAGCATGCACTTCTGTTGTTTTACCATCTAAGTGGAGACTGCATATTGTATGCACTTTGTTTCTCTAATAATGGCTATTCTATGCATTAGCACCTTATCATTTCAATGTGTACAGTATACCGTCTAAACAGTGGCTGCATTTCAGTGGGCGCCTGTGCCACTGAGATTTTGAAAATGATTATGCATCATTACTTTAACATCATGATTTAGGGTGCACCACACTATGCACTTTATTATAACCATGTATGCATTAGGGGTGTACCGAATTTCGGCTTCGAGGAAGTATTCGGCAGAATTCCATCTGAAAAAAAGCTATTCGGCTTCAGCCGAATAGTTACTGGCTATTCGGCTCTTGCCAAATAATTTGACATTCTCATTTGAATACAATGCAACATGAACTCAGAAAGGCAAATAATATAGACTTCAGTTTGCAAAACTGAATAGAATTAGACCAGACAAATTGCTGTCACACAGCTGAAAAAGATCTTAAATTGTCATCTGCTCTTTAGGGCATGTTTTGTTACAGATTCTTAGACATAAAAGGTGCTCATCTTTTGTACTTAGCCTGCAACAATACAGGAACATCTTTTCTTTTGGCGAATGTTTATATGCAATGTGCATTTGTTTTCAGTTGGAAAAGACAAACTGAAAGACATGCGTATAGATACTTTCAGTTCCTGTCATGTCACTTCCCACTGTGTATGTCATAGTCCCCTCTTTTCTTTTTTTAAGGACTTGAGTCCTGAGTTTAACATTATCTGATTATTTTATCAGGAATGATAAGTTGCATATGCTTGTGTTTTGGCGAGAAGGAGTGGCTAGGATAAGTGAAAAGTGAGCAGCATTTGTTTGGATGGGGTGAATGGTTGTGAGATGGAGTTCACGCAATTCAGATTTCCTCTTGACTTGTGTCCTGCATGAGCTGACATGAACCATTTTATACATTTCTTGTGAGTTGCAAAGAAGTTTCAAAACTAGACTGCATCAACTTTGCAACTGGATAGAGAATGCAGTGCATCTGATTCACAAAGCAGTCCTTTTGCATTTGTGAAGCCTCCTACTTTAACTGGCACTGAATATGCAACAATCTTCTGTACATTTTGGTCCCTTCATTTTGGTTAAATCTGCTTTTTCTGGCTTTTATACTTTAAATAAAGATGCTATATTAATTACAATGAAGAGAAATAAAAGTATAGAATGCATTTAAAATGGTGCTTTATTTGTTTTTTTAATAAGTGTGTTTTTTGAAGTTTCGAACATGATTTATTAAATAAAGCAACTATTCGGCTTCGGCCAATTCGGCCGAATACTAAATATGCTATTCATTACAACCCTAGTATGCATTCCATTACTTGATTTATGGTTGTTTTTTTAACATGCACTCATGCTGTTTTGCTACTGGAACGACCATTCATTAGCACTTTACTAATATGACATAAATTGCACAGCACCATGCACCTTAGAGGCGATTGTGTATAGGAGCATGCCTCGTCGGGCATATAAGCATGCCTATATGATGGTTCACCATCCAAGTGGACATTGTATTAGCATTTTTTCACCATACTGCATGCTCTTTGTCACCTTGATAATGGTTGTTCTATAATGTATGCCCATGTTGCTCTGTCAATAGAATGAGTAAGAAGCACTATCTTGTAATCTCGATATATGCTGTATGGCATTATATACTTTAGAGATGTATCTCTCTAGGATGGATCCAGCCTATTATAGGCTTGCGCACCAGTCACTTTACTGATCACATGATGGACGTTTCACAACCAACGCACATGTGGTTGGGGTATTTAAGTGGCAATGTATTTGCTCCGTGTATGAACTTCACGATGCTCTTTGCCACCATGTTGCATTACGCATGGCAACATTAATTTTGGGTGTTCTATCATATTAGGGTAGACTATTGGGGGTTATGTCTCATTGTACGTAGCAACCCGGGATGTTCCATACCATTAAGCATTACGGCACAGCTGGACTCATGACGTGTACACACCCAGTTCATTCTGTGTTATGCACTTTTACTGGTGTGTCATGATGAGGCGCATTTACATCTCACTTAGTAGGGTGTCCGTATGAGTATACACATGCTGAGAAGTGCCCGACACTGTCACTTCTTGGGGACTGGAAATATACATTACAGAGGTTAAAAAAGGACCATTGTCCAATTAGGACAGATGTAATATGGCAAATAGGGGAATCCTCATTGCATTAGTCCACTTTCACCATGTCTTTCACCTGTTTCCTTTTTAAAGACTCACTGGTTGAATGGGAGATGGCAGTTGATGTGATCAAGCGACAAGCAAGTCACAAAATGTGTTATGGTGCCGAACATTTGGTTTACATTGTCTTTGGGAACGCCATATGTGATGGATGCAATAATAAAGATAGTTTATTTACTACTGGACTCTGACTTTCTGATGCTGCACATCGAGTGCTTCGAAGCGTGCTACTCAATGCCTGTTGTTTTTCCAGCAATAAAAGAATATATATATATATATATATATATATATATATATATATATATATATATATATATATATAGTTAAATATTTTACATAAGTGAATAGTTTTTTTTGTCTTCAACAAGAAGTTTTTTTCCTCTGTAACATGATGAATGAAAAAAACCTTTATTCGTTGTCTACTAGTAATACTTTCAATATTAACTTATTACCATTATGAAAATAAAACATGATTTTTTTTTATTTTATTATAAAATACTTTTCATTCTGTTTACGAATTATTGTTATTCAACACAGAACATCAACAACATACAAAGGTATGAGGTAAGACATTTTATAAACATAATGGGCCTGATTCATGGAAGTGTTTCAAATTGGCGCAATCCCATTTGAAAACGTTCCATGAATCAGGCCCAATCTATGTATGTACAGTGCACCTATGTATAAACAAATATTTTTTTTTAAACATAAATATATATACCAGCACTGAGAAGCAGATATTTGTAGGCGTGGCTAAGATGAGTAATGACTGGAGTCCAGATAATCAGCTATCCCTAACTAGCTATCCCTCCCGCCTGTTTTCCTGGATAATTAGCATCCTCGTTGTCTCCTCTTTATATTAATGTCTGTCCGTCTTTGTGAGCACTCTGAGGCGTTTGGCCAAATGCGCTATGTAAATATAAATGTAGGTAGATAGATAGGAGTGCTTTTATCTGCGGCCTCAGGACCATCCGGCAACATTGCAACCGGGTTTATAAGTGAAACGTTTGGGGAATTTTAGTCACTCAAACTGCATAAAATAAATCACAATAGATATTGTAATACATTTTTGCAGTCTGCGTTTAATTTCATTTATTTTTGTAACTTAGAGGGTGGCTCTTAAAAGGATCGTTTTGGATAAAGTAAAAGGGGGCATGGAACAGGGAAGGAAAACACATAAGGATGAAACATATAGCAAAAGGAATTAAAATAAAAAGGATTTTTTTTCTAAAAGGGGGAAGGAAATTGCCATAAAAAAACTAAGGATGGCAATTAAACTAGTGTTCAGCTATGAACTTGTCCCAATCCTTAGTTGTGGCACCTCGCACTGCTACCCGTTGGTGGTGTAGAGAACACACGACTCTCATAGCTAGAACAATTGGAACAGGTGGATTTGACGCTGCTACAGAAGTTGAGAGTTCATTCAGTGTCTGTGCCATCCCACTGGTGGATACAGGTGATGGAGGTGGTGCTGATTCTCGTGCACGAAATGTATGAACCCCATGCAGTTTAATTGTGTCGTGCTAGTGTGATTTCTGATATGTGTCATCTACATCCTCCCAGTGCACTCACACCAGATGATTGATCATCACAGATTTTCTAAAGGCTTTGCAATGGAACATTTGACGGTCCATGTCCTAGAGTCTTCTTGCCCAATGTGCATTGTACGTCCTCTGCCTCCTTTTAAGAGAAGTGTTCCTTCACCTTGAAATATCTCCAACAGTCTGCATGTGTTTATTCCTCTGGCTTTCTTCCTGAGTGGCGATGGATTGGGGACCCAGAAGACATTGTCCTTGCTGCTGCTGCTGCTCTCATGGTTAGACATGTTGAAATGTGCAACTAGGGTGGAAAATGTAAAACAACAAAAATTACAACTGTAACAAGACAGTGCCACAAAAAACTAAAAGGTTTTTTTTTAAAAAGAAAACAAAAGTAAAACAAAAATAGCCAAACTGAACAAATCACAAGAAAATGGAAAAAAGGACTACATTAAAAGTGGGTAAAAAGGAGAAAGAATTAAAGGGTTAAGGTGCCAAAGGTTCTTCAACTTCCTAGATAACTTTTCACTAATAAGTACTGATAACAATGATCAATATAAACTTAATTTCTGTGGGTGTGGTGATTATTCTCAGCTACGTACCGGTGCACGCCCGGATTGGTCACTTTCGCTTGCGCAGATCCTATCATATGGCGTGGTTGTAGCTGCATAAATACATTGCAGCATGTGATTGTCCCTTTTGTCAACACAGATAGGAGACATGTGTAGGCGTGCAACCACAGTATGTGATCTGATTGGCTGATGTGACAGTCGCGGAGATGCGTACCCACGTCATTGAATCACGATGTCTGATTGGGCCATTCTGCACGCGTAGATTTCATCATATCGCGTGGGTGTAGCCGCATTGAGAAACTGCAGCTTGTGATTGGTTGATTTGTTGACACGGCCAGGACTCATGTGTAGGCATGCAACGGCAGCATTTGATTTGATTGGCTGGCGCAACAGGCGCAAAGATACGTTGCTGCATCGATGAAGCACGACATCCGATTGGGTCACTTTGCAGGGCAAGATTTCATCCCAGGCATGGGCATATCCACATCAATACACCATAGCATGTGATTGGGCCATTAGTTGATGCGGCTAGGTGGGTAACTGCAGCCCATGATCCAATTGGCTGTAAAAAACAGGAGCAAAGCTGCATAGCCTCGTCAATGATTCTTTCATAGTGATTGGACCTTTCCTCGATGCAGCTATGGCCATGTGCGGTCGTGTCTTCTCATTCACCAATGAGATTGGTCAATAATGTATGCGCAAACATGTCATTGCTTTTGGGAAACACATTTCAGTTGGCTATATCGTGTAACCATGGTTATACCCCTCTCCCAAACACCTCTTTTATGTTTTCTGTCATTGTTTTTTGTCTCTTGGTGGGTGAACTTCATTGTGAGCCTTTAGGAACTTTTCAAAAGCAGTATCACATTTTATCCATTCCTTTTTTACCTTTCTTCTTCCTATACCTTTGTTCTTTATCTTGTGCTTTGCAGTTTGTCATTTTTCATTATTTTAGCTTTTTTTTTAAAGGTTTTTTGATATTACCTGTCAGAGTCCTTTTTGTGTTTTAAAAAAAAATAGTTCTAACTTTTCCTTCACGGTCTTGCATTTTTAAATGACTACGACCAGCAGCCATGATGAGGTGCTGTGGGTACCTCCACGGAAAAAGCAATGTGCAAAGAAAGAATTGCTGATAGTTGCCAATATTTTCAGATGAAGGACCAACACAGCAAGAAGGAGTTTGAGGAAGGGATGGGCAACTCTGTGCTAAGGCTTTGTGGAGGGGACCTTCAAACAAGCCATCATAAAGTTTGGGAACTTCCACATTAATTCAGCATCTTGTGCGCATACATCTGTGCCACATTTTTCAAATACGATTACAACTTATTTTCCCCCAACTAACATCCAGTCTGTGCCCATCCCACCTGCACCCAATCTTTCAAACTTTTTGGTGATGTGGAAAAACTGTCATACTCTTATCAAGGTGGGAGATGGCACCCTAAATGATTTGGGCAAAGCTTTTACAGAACACAGAGCCAATTGCTAACACTCAGAATATTTTTAAGTTTCAATTTTCTTCAGAAAAAAACACACAAAAGTAAAAAATATAAAATGCAAAAAAAATCCTTTTTTACCCTTTGTTATATTTATGAATCCTAATGTTTTTCCCTTCCAAGTTCCTACCTCTTTTTTCCCTATCCCCCAAAATGGTTGTTTTCAGGGCCAACTTTTCAATTATAAAAATAGACAATAAAAACACATACTGTATATATGGATCAAAGACCTTTTATTGCTTCTTTCATTTCAGTGGGTGTTAAAAAAAACGACATACCCGTATGTATTTTATTATAGCTGTGGTTATTCCTCATGGGAGCTGTGGGCAAACACCCCACCAGTCATTGCCGCACTTAGCCGTGCATGCATTTGTACATTTAAATGTGGGCAGCAGTCCTGTAAAGATCTGTTTTAATATATAATGAGTGTAGTTTTTGTCCACAGTACTGTAACACTTTAATAACTCACTATTCATCAATAGTGCATATAAATGCAAAGACTTTAAAAAGTTAAGTAAATAGGCAAACAAAGGTTTATAAGAACAGGTTTATTTGGGAGGAATGTGTTTGCACGATTTCTTTTTATTTTACTTTTGTCATCTTCATTAGCCCAATTATCTGCATCATTATTATCAATTATCTATGGAATAATAAAATCCTTGAAATTCAAGGAAAAAAATCTTTAGTTGCTGGAACTTTCATCTGTGATGTCATCATTGTGGTCATAGGTTGTGCAAAAGGGGGCACAACGTTATGGTGGCGTTAGCTGCGTTTCAGAGGATTTGTAGCATTAAGTTCACACCTTAACGTCCCTGCAAACTAAAACTCTGTGAATTAAATGGCCTGCGGTAGAGGGTGTGTAGTTAAGGTTAAGTTGCTAAACCCATAGGAAGAGCACTTTTTGGGTGGCTTATAACTTCGCTCCTCTTAGTCGAATCCTCACCAAACTTTGCTAAAAAAAAGTATATGGCCTGCTCTGAATTTAGTTGCACAGTTTGGTGAGGTTTTGTCAAGGGGGGGGGAGTTATTGGGGAGGTCCCACATTTTTTTTCCCATAGACTGAATGGAGAAAAACTTTGCTCATGCCTACAGACGAACCAGCCGGATGGATTTTCACCAAATTTGCGGCCGGAGCGGTGGCTTGGTCCTGAAAGCGTGCTTTTGTACATTTGGTGGAAATCCGTCCAGTAGTATTTTTTAAAACGACAAAAAAGTAGGTCCAAACAAATTAGTGATATCTGGGTCTGCTCCGCGGACACACTTCCCTGTTCGCTCCGCGGACAGGACACCAATTGACTAGTGGGGCTACGTCATGTCCGCGGACAATAAACGTGTTCGCTGATTGGTTGGAGTGAAGCATGAAGTGTGTCACATTTTCCCAATGCGCTCTCCATGTTGGATCCATGGATATCCGTGGACAGCGCGGCGTGGAACAGAGAAGAAATCTAATTTTGAGGAGTGTGTTGGTGTGGAAGACTGGCTGGAGAGGGTGGGGAAGTAAGAGATGGGTCAATTGATGTATTTGTTTAGGTGGAAGAAGGCGTATTGTGGTCGCGGTTGTCCACGGTCACTGCGGTTGTCCACGGACATACTAAACACTGGCCACACTACTGGGTATTTTACTATGCTTGATGTATTGGTTTTGGGTAGTTAGTAGAGTAGTGGGTGAAAAAGGTATGTATTGAAGAGTTTGTGCATTGGCTGTAATTATTATTTTAGGATGTGAATTGAAGTGGATAGGTCTTGAGGTGGTTGTGTTATGTTTTTGGGTTGTGGTTAGTGGGCAGGTGTTTGCTTGCATGGGTGTGTTATGCTGTGGTGGTTGTGGCCAGGGCCTAGAGTCTTGGGTGCAGAGCCTCAAGCAAACATTTTTGGTTGTGGTTAGTGGTTAGGTGTTTACTTGCATGGGTGTGTTATGCTGCAGTAGTTGTGACTCAAATCATTGTATACTTACTGTTTGCTTTGTTGAGGCAGTATACAGTATTTTGGCCAGGTCATTTACCAAAGACTCTAGGCCCTGGCCACAACCACCGCAGCATAACACACCCATGCAAGCAAACGTTTTGGGATATAGTTAGTGGTCAGGTGTTTGGTTGCATGGGTGTGTTTTGTTGCAGTGGTTGTGACTCAAATTATTGTATACTTACTGTTTGCTTTGTATAGGCAGTATGCAGTTTTTTGGCCAGGGCATGCACTCAAGACTCTAAGTCCTGGTCACACCCACTGCAGCATAACATATCCATGCAAGTAAACAATTTGGATTGTGGTCAGTGGTCAGGTGTTTCCTTGCATGGGTGTGTTATGTTACAATGGTTGTGACCACAATCATAGTATACTTACTGTTTGCTTTTTTGAGGCTGAATGCAGTTTTTTGTATAGTATGGGAAAATGGAGCAGATATTTTTTTTCATTCTCTGTGATAAAAGAAAATATCACATGTTAGTGTAGGTAGTTTATAATTAGTTATTGCATTCCATAGCAGACATTTCTGTACTGTGTTGACCCTCATAGTACTTTACAAGTACTATGCTTCAAACCAGTGCACTGTGCAATTTTCCTGTGCAGTTTTCTGGTTGTAGTTAGATACAGGTTGGCATTTTCAATTTTTTTATAGTTTTTCACTGTTAGATAGCTGTTGAGTTATTCTATTAGTTTATGGATTTTAAGGTAATTGAATACATTTTGTAGATGTTCATACTGAGATTAGTGAGTACATTTTGGTTTTAAGAATATTAAGTAAGTGTTTACAAGATTTGCTGGTAATCTCTGTTTCAGAGTAACGGAAGTATCATTACATTCGAACCATCCAAATTTCTTTTTTATGTGTGCAGTGTAGTGACCTGCATTGGTTGTGGCTCCGGCGTAGTAGATTATGCCTACTATTGTGAAGGTTTTCTTGCCAAGTGATACTTGTCCATGTGTGAATCCAGTGAGCTTGCAGTTGTTTTTGGTACCTTCTGCATTGTAACGCAAAGCATTACTATTATGTATTCACTATTTGACGGTATTTGTAATGTGGAACGATTATCGGAATTGCAAGTATGATATGCTATGATATGGCATTTGTAACGCGCCTATACACAAGTGTTTCAAGGCGCGACGAGGCAAGGAGGGGGGAACAAGGGGAAGACAGACAACGATCCTACTAGGCCAGGAGGCATTTAGATCGCGCAAGTGCAGGGGTAAGGGCAAGGGAGAAAGTGCAAGGGGAGGGGGGCAGGTGCAGTACAAGGTAAGTAGTATAAAATAAATAAAATAGGGCCAGCTGGTGGCAAGTGCAAGGTAAGTGCAGACAAGTGCTGGGAGGGGGGGCTGTAGGGATACAGAGACAGTCCCGCTGTGCAGGGGTTTCCAGGGAGGCAGTGCAAGTGGAGAGTGGCTGGGCCCAGTACCGAGGTCGGTGAGAGTGGCCCAGTTGCAGATTCAGTGCAGTTTAGTGAAGAATTTAGCAGGGTAGAGGGAGAGAGAAAGCAGAAGCAAAGAGGAAGGTTTTGAGGTGCTTCCAGAACCGGATATGGTTCTCCTCAAGTTTCAGGGAGGCAGGAAGGCTGTTCCAGAGGGAGGCCCCTGCCGCAGAGAGAGATCTACCCCCAGCTCGTTGCTTCGAGAAGCGGCTGACCCTGAGGGAGTTGGAGACGGATGAGCGAAGGGCTTGGGAAGGAAGATATTTAGGAAGAGAGAGTTGTCGGTATTCAGGCCCCAGGCCCCAGCAGGCCTTGTGGACAATGCAGAGGGTTTTGAACTTAATCCTCACAGCCACTGGGAGCCAGTGTAGAGATTTCAGTCCTGGAGAGATACGGTCCCTGGGTTTGGGGCCAAGGACAAGTTTCGCAGTCCTGTTCTGGATGAGTTGCAGAGGGCGTAGAGTGGATGCAGGCAGATTAAGATAGAGGCTGTTACAGTAGTCCAGCTTTGAGAGAACCAGAGCTCGGGAGACAGTGAGCTTCTGGGGGAAGGAGAGGAAGGGAAGAATACCTCTGAGGAGGTGCAGTTGGTAGTGTGACTTCTTAGAGACGTCAGATATATGAGGAGAGAAGGAGAGTGTGGAGTCGAAGATGACCCCGAGGTTTTTTGCCTTACAGGTAGGAGCAGGAAGAGGGCCAAGAGAGGCTGGCCAGGGAGCTGCAGGGAAGGAGGGAGTGGGTGTGCCGATGAGTAGAATCTCAGTCTTACTGGCATTAAGGCAGAGGTCATTGGCGGCACACCATTCCTGGATAGCAGACAGACAGTCAGAGATGAGGGAAGGAGAGGAGGAGGCCGAGGGTAGCCTGAAAATGAGCTGGGTATCGTCCGCATAGCACTGAAAGTTGGGGCAGAGAGTGGTGATGTGGTGGGCAAGGAGTCCCAGATACTGGTTGAACAGCCAGGGAGAGAGATTAGATCCCTGGGGGACACCACAGGTGGAAAAAAAGATGTCAGAGAGGAAGGACCCCAGTTGGACCTGGGAGTGTCAATTGGAAAGGAAAGAGGTCAGCCACGCCAGAGCCTGACCAGTGATACCCAGGTTATCACGGAGACGGTTGAGCAGGATGGCATGGTTGACCGTGTCAAAGGCAGAAGAGAGATTGAGTAGAATGAGAACACACGGAGTGTTGGAGTCGAGGTTCGAGAGCAGGTCCTCACGGATGTTCAGGAGAGCAGTTTCCGTGCTTCTGGCAGCTCTGAAGCCAGATTGATGGTCATGAAGACTACCAACAGATTCAGCATGGAGGTTAAGCTGGGAGATGGCCAGTTTCTCCAGGAGCTTGCCCAGGAAGGGAGTGATGGAGATTGGGCGATAGTTAGCCGGGCAGGAGGGGTCGGAAGAATGTTTCTTAAGAAGAGGGTGCACAAGGGAGTGCTTAAGGGGGGATGGGAAGACTCCAGAGGCGAAGGAGTGGTTGCAGAAGTCAGCCAGGGAAGGTGCCAGGGAGTCGATGTGGTCCTTTATAGTTTTGGAGGAACAGGGGTGAACCTGTTTAGACAAGACTTTCATAGATCGGACTTGTCTGGAAACCTCGTCAGCAGAGAAAAGGAGAAAGGCAGAGAAGGAGGGAGGGGGGGTGGCTGCAGAAGGGCCAGAGGAAGAGCAGGGAAGAGAGGGAGGGAGGTGATAGGAGGAGAGTGAGGACAGGATGTCCTGAGTTGTAGAGATGAAGTGAGAGGCCAGTGCAGTGCAGAGGGCCTGGGAGGGGACAGGAGAGGTAGAGACTGCTGCAGGGTTGGCAAGCTCCTTACAGATTTTTGGCCGAGTTGTTAGATGCCGCAGAGATGTAGGCTTGGATAAGGGCTCTCTAGTAGTACATAATCTGCCATGGTTTGCATTTTGTACAAGCTGCTGAAATGGAATGGATTCACAGTTCGGCATGGATACATATACAAAGCGTTCATTAGGGATTGTTCTTGTTCCACATGGCTGCAGAGAGTGCATGTATGTTTCCACATGTATGAAATCTTGAAGATTTCATTTATAGGTATGTTTTTTTTTTCCAGTACTTGTAGTAAGTACATTAGAAATTATTGTGGATCTTATTGTATTGTGTGTTTATAGTCCAATTCCTGCCTTAGTCCAGAAACACTGTAATTGTTGTCAGGATTGTTGGTTGCATTTCTGTGAAGGACTAACATTTGCAAACAAAATTGGTCTGTCCCGTTTAAGTAAATGTTTTCAACAATTGGTGGCAATTGGAATAGAATATTGATTGCTACATTCGCATAGCAATTTACACCAGTTGTATTGGAAAAGTAATTTGATGGAAGTCCACATTGTTTCTATGAAGAGGTAGTTGCTTTTGTTTGTGCAGTAGATCCTTCTTTGTTTGTGGTCATTAATGAAGTATTAGCTTCTTTTAATTTCTTTGGAGGTATTGTTGTGAGATCCAGTATAATTTGAGTCTGAACTAGTTTTCTTTTATAAACTTTTGCTTTTTGAGGAATAGGGTAGGGTGGGAGATGGGTTTTGTAGAGTGCATGCAGTCTATTGTATTCTACAATGCAAGGAATATCAGCGTTTACTTGCATCAAAGTTGACTAGAAATAGTACTTCAAGTGTACGTAGGCATGACAGTGCTACATAGCCCATGCCTTCTTTAAACACTGTGCTGCCAATATCTATCAATGCTTGATCTAGGGTAGGACCTTCTGATTTATGAATGGTGACTATGTATGCTAGAGATAGAGAAAATTGTTCTCTGCGTACATACATGTCTTTGAAAAGAAGCAATCTGGCTGTTGAGTGTCCTATCCTTTTAACTTCTGACAATTTGTCAAAGTGAATATTGACAAACTGAATGATGTTGTCATGTGGGTATGCTTGAAAGCCAACAAATGTACCAAGTGCTCCATTAACTAGTCCTTGCTCCACGTCGAGGTTACATTTGAGAAATGCTCTACAGTTTAAAGATAATTTTAATGTTTCTCTAATCCAGCTGTGTTAGAGATAGAGTTTAGGTATTTAGTCATGCTGTGGCGTGTTCACACATGGGTAGTGTGATACCATGCACTTCCAGTTTGTCTGTGGAGTAAATTTGAACTATTGGTTACATTTCTTTTTTCAACATTTTTTCATTGAATTGTGCAATGGGTGAATTGTATAATGGTCTAAAATATTGGATTCTGTAGCAGGATCTAGAAGTTGAAATTGGCCAGTTCCTGACGAGTCTTGAATTATTTTGGTGGTTTCCCTCAGGTTTTCTTCAATGTCTATTTCTTTGTAGTGTTCATTGTTGTCTTTTAGATATTGCAGGGCTTCTCTAACCTTATGTAAGTCTACTAGTTGCTGCCAATTTCTTTTGTCTTTTGTAGGTACGCCATTTACTAGGATAATCAAAGATTGATCTATTGGACGTTGCACTCCAAGAGTGTGTACATTTTCTTTGAGATCTAATGGCAAATATACTACTTTGCCACAAATGCCTTTCAGTAATTCAGAGGGAAGTAGTTTTGCTGTTTTTGGATGAAGGAGTATTGTTGCTTGAAATGGGTGCACTGTTTGAATTATAATGCTCTCATACAAGTTGTTGCAGTGGTTTTGGCAGTGGGAACATTTCCAAGTTATTAGTGATAGCACCTGAAGGTATTTGGTTGTAGTCAAGTTTTGCAGTGCAGTATCTGCAAATATTGAGGGGTTAGTAATTTTGTATTTGTTTTCTGCTATAAAATAGTGAGCTAATTGGAACCACTTGGAGTCTTCATTGTCTTCTATTTTGTACATTATGTCTACAGTTTTTGTGCTATTTTTATTAAACGTCCTGCAGCAACACACACACACACATGGTTTGGTGCTTCAGCAGATGTGCCTTTAAATTTTAGTATTTATTTTATGTATGTGTGTAGTAGAAGGTTGCCATCTGTAAAGTTGTTGCTACTCTGTTCTAAAGATATTTAATTTTGTAAGTGGGTTTCACTTCCGAAATATTTTCTCTGGATGTGCTCTATTTCTTCAAGTAGTTCTTTGGCTGTACCATGTAGAAGAATGTTATTTAAATTGTCCAGTGCTAAAGCAGGACTTTTGACATAATGCAGTTTATGAACAAGATTTCCTACAGATGAATGGTGTGTTCCGATCATTTTGATATGGTGGAAGGTGCTTTTGCAAGTACGTCCAGAAATGCAGGCTAATGAATGTCCTTGTAGTCCTGTGTATTTGGGCACTGGACAGGAGTCCATAGTTTGTAATAGTTTTATTTTTAATTTGTCTTTGGCTTTCACATACTGATTGAGGCACTGGCGCAAAGATGTGAAAGATGTTTGCATACGTTACACGTTGATGTGCACGGCCATTTGTAGACTGGACATATTGGTTCAGTGGAATGGAGAGCTGATGCTAAGTTTGCTGGGGATATTTTTGTGAGCAGCATTTCTTGTTCCATGATGGTATTATTAACCTTTTCATACCCTCGTCCACTGCTATGTGTGTCAATTTGGTTTGTTTGCTTTTGTTTGTATGCTTCTTCATTGAAATATGGTTCAGTGCTGGTGGTGTGACTCCACTCACCTGCACAGATGTTTGTGAAGCTATCTTTGTTGATATTCCATTTGTTGAGAAGTCCTTGTTGTAGTTTAGTACTAAGTTTTGTTAGTGGTTTCATCCTGTTTAAAACTAATATAAATAATTTCCTCTTGCGAAGGATTGCACTGTCTATGAGAACTTCCAGGATTTGTTTTCTGTGGTAGGTTTTAAGGGTTGAGCGTGATTTCTCCCCTGTTTTTATAAGTCTATGAAGGACTTGTATTTGAGTGTTACTATACTGGTGTTCAGATGACAATACAAAGTGTGTACCTGCTGAGGTGCAATCAGTAATACTGAATCTAATGTTGTAGGGTTGATACAATTGTTTGTTCTACAATATGAGAATACTACTATGTTTGAGTAATAGTTAGAACATTATGACAGTATTGCACTTACTTTGTTGAATACAAAGAGTAGGTTTCATCTGGGTTCTGTCTTGTACTTCAGACACTACTGGTTTTCAGGAGTGTGGTCTTCATTGCAATTGTGAAGGAAGGATGTTAGTACATATGTGTGTTAATGGCACAGTAATTCCCCTTGAAGAATAGATTACTTACATTTGCAAAAGGAATTCTTTCTAGGAAGAGGTACTGTATATGTTAAATTGCATAGCTTTGTATATGAATGGGGATTTTGGAGAATTAGCTTAATCGCTAAGGGGGTAAGTGGAGTATTTATAGGTGTGTCCTATGAGGTGCGCTTTTGAAAATGTTTGTTCCTGTTGCACTGTTTAGTTTGGTAATAGATTAGTGAAAGTTGTAGTAGTGTGAGAAAAAAGCTTTGAAAGATGTACAGATTGAAAAGGAGAATGTTTTTGTGTGCGGAAAATAAGTGAAAATAAAAATAAAATAGAAAGCTGTTTTTTTAGAAGCACTTTTATAAAACAAAAAAGGATCTTTTCAGAGCCACCATCAAAGGGGAAATGGAGTACACTGCTTAAATTTTCATTGCCCACTCTCACAGATTTCACGATTTTCCGCAGACACTGCAGCTGTCCGTGGATCGTGCCTGTTACATACCGGGATGTTAAGGCTGTCAGGCATGCAAATGAGACTGTGCAGGCCTAGGGATTGGTCAATAAGTTTTACTGGGTGTGATGTGTAAGGAGGGACTTTGGTAGAAAGTCTGTTTCCTGAGAGGAGAGCAGATAGCAATGGCTGTTTCAGAAGGCAGGGTGACTGAAGTGGCTGCACGTCTTGGATTTCCTCATGTGCATGTGCACTGGCATGGAGTGGGTGGAATGAAGTGGCTGGATTTGGTTCCTCTTTGTGCCACTTTGATGACAGACATTATTATTATTCATTGTGGAGGGAACAGTTTAGGAAATGTCTCTGGAAACTCCTTGCAGTTTGCAATGAAAGAAGGACTTGGGAAAGTCAAAGACATGTTTCCAAACTCCCCAGTAATTTTTTCTCGTATTTCACAGAGACAAATGTGGCTGCGTTATTCTTCATTTGGATCAGAAATGGAGAAAGCGAGGTGCAATGTCAACAAGGCTGTTTGTGCTTTTTTGAGAGATGTTGGCATGTCCTCTTTTCACAATTGAAATATTATGTTCCATAGCACAAGATGGAGTCCATCTTAATGATGCTGGGAATCAGATTTTTTTGTGAAATATACAAAATGGATTGCAAACCTTTTTGGAAGTATAGTAATCCTTTTTTCCAGTAGGTATTGACCAGTTGAAGTGTTCGAAACACCATAAAACACCACAAAAAGGCACTTTTCAGAGCCACCACTTCCTCCTGGAGAAGAGTGCAATGGTTTTGATAGCGCAACACCACAAAAATGTCAATGTTCACTTACTTCTAAAAATGCACAGGGTCCTGCAGCATTTCATTGGCACTTCTATTTTTAAATTGTGAAAGGTGGCTCTGAAAAGAGACTTTTTGTTGTTTTGTATTTATTTGGTGTTTTTTAACAAGACACACAAGGAAAGGAAGGGAAGGGAAGTAGGGGGCACCAACCACAGAGATAAGAACGGGCAGGTGGAGAGAGGAAGATGTTGGGTGGGCCTCACTTAGGTAGATGGCAGAGTTTCTCATGCTCCCGGACTGTAGCCTCGAAAGCACTTCGAAGTGTCTCCGCCTGCAGAGTACCGCATTGCATTACATACACAATACAGTGACCTTCGAAAGGTAAGGGTCTACTGTGTCATATATGGCAAGCGAGGCTGGTTCAGGGATGTACTGGCCCACAGGTGTGTCTGGCAGGAGCAGATACGGAGGATGTTGTAGAGGAACTCAACCTACTACTTTGATCAAAGGGGACGACCCTCCGAACTGCCGCCCTGTGGTGTTGCCGCATGGAAGTGATCCCGTACCTGTTCAGACCTGGTTTGCCATGACTGAGCACAATGTTGCACTCAGTGTAGCACACCTTGTCTGCACATACCTTGGGTACCCTTCCAACAGTGGTAAACAGACTCCACACCCAAGACTCACTTTGGCTGGCAGTAATAGGGACATCCACTACTAACTCATTTTGATTATCCTCTCCATCCCTCTCTATATCTCCATGCCTGTTCCCCTCTCCAGTCCCTTGGGAAGGTGGAGGTGGTGGAGGGGTTGGGGGTGGTGCTGAAGCCGAGGCAGCTGCAGAGGGTTAAGCCATGGTTACCATCGGGGATGTAGCACAGGACAGCACAGCAGGCAGAGGAATGTTTTTCTCCAAATGTGACACAGCACACACAGACCGGGAGACAGAGGTCAGCAGCCAATACAATATAGAGTACCAGCAACATTGAGCAATGCTCTCTCTGGTAGCCAAAAACAGAATGAGGAGCAGCTCTAGGGGGTGGCCATTTATAGGGGTTCTGGGGAGCGCTTTGTAGACAGCCACGCTGTCTGCAGACACTTCGAACACCAAAAGGGCTCCGAAAGTTCAAAAACATATCCAGATTTGTAGGGGCATATTTTGGGACCTCTACAAGGGTGAAGTTTGATTGAAGAAATCTTGGATTGCTCAAAATGTTTTTCCGGTGTCCGGGGCCCGGACCCTATCCGCGGTCACGGGCGTACACTCAGCGTGGGTGCGGTCACATGATGACATTGTGGACACGTTCGCGAATGGGATGGCTGTCTGTAGGACATCTATTGTGCGGGATCGGTTGTATGCATGCGTACGGGGGTTCTACAGAAAGGGGATGGGTCCCCAAACTAATAAAAAGTGCAACACACGTGCGGCGGACAGTTACAGGTAGGCATGATGTTTGTAGGACTACGAGGATGGGATGTGCATGCGCACAAGTGTCTGCCGGACAGGGTTAGAGTCCACAAACTAATTAAAGGTGCGTCACAACTTTGCAGACATGCAGACAGGTTATGTGCTCTACGGACATCTCCGTTTTGATTGCAGACAGTATGAACATGCAAACTGTCCTTAGGACACCCCCATTTTGGTTAATTGTGGACATTCCGGACAGTCACGCTGACAAAACACAGACACACACAGGAACAGTATACATATCACTTTATTAATAAAGGAAAATATAGAAATTATGAAACAGTGGGGGAAGCAGAAATGGAGACATATAACGGGAATTAGGGTTTTCTACGTGTAGGTTGGTAGGGGAGGAAGGGATTGAGGTCCCATCATAACGTTTTTGATGATGGGTAATTTTTAGGTAATTTTTGGGGATGATTGACTAGACATGGAGAAGGGGTACAGGTGCACGTGGGGCAGTGATATTTAATTTTTTCCACAATATGGTTCTCTACAAAGTTCCTTCAAAATAATGAAATTGGTCAATAATTGATCATTTTTTTCTTTTAAGTGCCCTAGATGATTTTCCACAGTGTCTGTTTGTTGTTACATCACTACATGATGTTCTGTTTTTGGAGTTTTATTCTTATTTTCTGTATGTACTGTTAACGAAAAAGAAATGTGTTAGGTACATGTGAAATAATGTGTATTACTTGGCTTACTTTGAAAACTGCAGTGTGTACCATTAGTATCACTGCCTTGAATAATTTCATCCCGGAGAAAATGTTCTTCAAGCCAATCCATAGTGCTAGCCATTTCTGTGTGAAGAAAAGAAACATTATGTGTTAGTGTATCTTGCTAAAGAAAGTTTATAACTATAGGAATTAATGTAGTGCACTTACCTGTATAAAGCATAAGTGAGGTAATTCTGCTGGAGGCATATGTTATTTTTTTTTTGGTGTGTTCCATTATGTTTCATATCCTATGTAATTGCACTGTTGGTGTCTTGCGTATATAGTTTGTACTTCTTTTTTTATGTAATTCATTTATATGCTGCTCTTTGAACATGTTCAGTGTGTTTGTTGTATGATACAACAATGTAAGATACCCCTGAGCTTTTGGACAGTGTTGATGTTGCCCGAGTTCGAGGACATTCGCCCATTCCATGGATATTGCAGCAATTAGCATGGGCCAGGGGTTCAGTATGTTGTATGGTATATCTATATAAACTAAGGGTATCCTGGTAAGAAACCTATCAAATTAATGAAATCTATTTCTATATATAGTGAAAGAAATGTGTTTAAGGGACATTAAGGTTAAGTTGCACTAGTAAAAACCTATCAAATTCAGTGCAAAAATATTGTTAGAGGGACGTTATGGTTAAGTGCTTTACTAAAAACCTATCAAATTCAGTGAAAAATCTTTGCTAAAGGGACGCTATGGTTACGTTGCATTACTAAAAACCTATGCAATTCAGTGAAAAAACTTTGTTAAAGGGACTTTATAGTTACAAGTAAAACGGAAAAAACCCTGAAATTCGCCAGTTATGGTAAGATAAGCAACTATAACTTGTGCCACCACCACGATAGTTCAAACCAGTGTACTGTGCAATTTGCTAAGTTCCTGTGTTTGTTGATTAAATCATTGGGTGTGTGGGAAAAAAAACATGCTGGATTAAAAAAAAAACTTTTCTATGTTGTGGTACAATACATTTCTTTCATTGAGCTCAGTAGGAGGAATTGAATATGTGTATGGTTTTTGATTTGGAAGTGGTGGTAGTATTGTTGCAGTTAGATACCTGTTGGCGTGTTGTAACTGTTTATTTCTTATGTCATATTAATGTATTCATTTATTTGTTTGGATGTTGCAGAATCTTGGGGCAGTTAGCTACCTGTGGGTGTTTTTTAACTGGTTATAATTTTGAGGGTCAAGTTTTGTTTAAGTACATACACAGATTAGTTAGTAAATTTTGGTTTTAAGAATATTAAGGAAGTGTTTACAAGATGTGCTGGTAATCTCTGTTTCACAGTAATGTTAGTATCATTACATTTGACCCATCCACAATTTTTTTTTTATACATGCAATGTAGTGACCTGCATTGGTTGTGGCTCCTGCATGGTAGATTATATCTATTGTTGTGAAGGCTTCCTTACCAAGTGATACTTTACCCTGTGTGAATCCACTTAGCTTGCAGTTGTTTTTGGTACCATCTGCAGTATAACGTAAAAGTATTACTATTACGTATTTACTATGTGTCTGTATTTGTGAGGTGGTAAGACCCCCACACCGTTCACCTCTGTAGTTACCCAAAGTGGGATAGTACAAAGACATGTGTGCAAATTATAGGCCTCTTACACATAACTGCAGTTATGGGGTCAGGGGACCGCGGCTGGAGGGTGTTGGAGCAGGGCTTCCTCGGACATTCTCGTATGAGCACATTTTGTCAGGGCTCGAGATTTGCTGCTTGTGGAAAATGTTTACATGCTTTGCCGTGTGAAGAGGAAATGGGCAGAGCTGACAGGTGGTGTGGCCTGGCTGTGGGAATCGCTGGGAGAAGTTCTTCAGAGGAACAAAGTTAATCTGCAGAAATGTGGCCTGCATTGGTAAATGGTAGCAAACAATTCATATCTTTTAAAAAAATATTTCTAATGCCACTATGATCTAAAGGGCTATTGGCTGCCATTCTGAGTGAAGGTCAACACCGTTGAAATTTTGTTTCTGAGCTCAGTAAAACCCATGCATCGTACACAGTATAAGGTTTAATTGTTGTTTGACCTTGAAACAAGGGGAGGATTCCAAAAGGAATGCTTGCAGGGAGGGATGTAACACTGTCAAATATGATAAGGTTCACCATTCCAAAACTGGACAAGGGAACATGTAATTTCATTTCATGAAAATTTGTTGACCTGAACGCGTTACGCCGAGAGAATGGAAATGTCAAATATTATGTACGTTTTACTTTCTAAGATTGTATAGAGCAACATGTCAACTCATCATTCATCGACCGTTATTGCTGGCTCACATTGTACGCGGTTGCTGTTTGTGTCATATTGGAACGACATGCAAATACAACCTGTGTATGTCCTTGGCTTTGACCCGGGCTCCTAGGCAGTGTAGCATCAAGATGCGTTTAATCCACTAGTGGGTTTCCCCAGGTTCCACAAACGCGTAATTCAATGCTAACATTTATTTAAAATTCCATCTATGTGTTCTTCGTGCCTTTAGCTTGCCCCCTGATTGTGGCGTCAGCATCCCATTTCGAGGTGAACATACTGCATAGCAGTAACCTTTGAAGTAAAGTGACTACTACTTTTAACATTGTTTTCTCTGTGTTCCCATTGTTTCACATAAGTGTTCATCATTAGTTTAAATACGGGGCCGAATGAATGGGTAAAACGATAAACTGTACTAAAGATTGGCTACTGAGACCAATTTCTGTTATCGTTTTTAAACAGGTACATTCTGCCTTTCTGTGATTGTCATCGATTCCAGATACCAATTGATGGGTTTTTCAACCGGCAGCTGCTTATACACGTGAATGGCTGGATAACAGTGACTTTTTTATGGGACGATCGCCACAGGCCGATATGCCCTTACGCGGCAGCAGTGATAAGGCGCAACCTGACATGGTTTACGGTGGCCTAGCGCCATGCTAACGCCACAGCCTTGCGATTCACAGTGTGTCCAATGCGCTTTTTATACCTAAAAGGAACACCGCGTGACTCATGATAAACATTTGTGGATCGAGAATGAACAAAAAAAATACCCATTTGCTTGATTATGGCAATCGCCGGATGTTCTCGGAGCTTTATGGTGAAATAAAAGTACTTGTACAGTTTTGCTATTTCCTTTAAAAGTATGGTTTTAAATTCAAAATTGGGACGCGCTGTGTTGTGAGATGATGTGTGTTGATATTCCGGGTTCTGAGTCAACTAACATCATCACGTAGGTGATGACTGCTTGCATTTGGCTACGCTGCCCAGTAACGTTCTGCAGATAGGAGGAGAATATCAATACGTTTGGTGATGTCAGCCTCATATGAATTAGTGCCGCCAGGGCAGTCTACCTTGAGCGATGTAGCAACGGATAAGATTATCACAAGATGGCCACACCCTGCTGCCTGATTTCGCATGTGTAAAATAGAGCAAAACTATGGCAAGCTGCATAGGAAATGTTTGTACGATCGATCAAAGTATACTTATAAAGACATGCCCGAACCCTTGGGAAAATAATATTTCTGAGCACACTATTCCTTCAATAGATCCCTTTTTTGCTCCATTTGCTGAAGCTGATTTCTAAGGTCTTTGTTTTGTATTATTTTTAATGTTTGTATGGTGTTTTAAAAAAATTGGTAAGTACACATAAAGTAATGGGTAATAATTGGTTTATATAGAGAAGTGTAGTGTCTACCATTAATATCACTGTTTTCACTTATTTCATCACGAGGAACATTTTCTTCCAGGCCTTTAAAAGTACTAGACATTTCTGTGTAAAAATAAATATATACATTATTTTTACTGAACCTAATACTAAAAGTTTATAAATATATAAAATAAATGTATTGTACTCACTAGTTTCTTGCTAAGTTTTGCTGTTAATGCTGCGTAGGTGTGCTGCTGATTTTTGCTCTCCAGTTTGCGTGAGGTAATTCTGTTGGAGGCATATTTATTTTGTTTTGGTATATAGCATTATTTTGTATATGGTATGTAATTGGACGGTTGGTGTCTTACATATACAGTTTCCACTTCTTATTTAGTGTTGAATGTAATGTATTAATGTGCTGCTTTTTGAACATGTTCAGTCTTTCTCTTGCATGATACAACAATGTAAGATACCTCCTGAGTTTTTGGATAGAGGTGATGATGACCGAGTTGGTCCATGAACATACGAATGGTCCACAAATATCAGACCCACTAGCGCAGGTAGGGGGTTCAGCATGTTCTATGTTACATGTATATAAAGTAAGGGAATCCTAGGAAACATTTATCCAATTCATATTGTCTATATCTATATTCAGTAAAAAACGTTGTTAAAGGGACGTTATGGTTAAATTGAGCTACTACAAACCCATGAAATTCAGGGAATAAAATGTTGCTAAAGGGATGTTATGGTTCCAAGTAAAACCGAAAAACCCCTGAATTTCGCCAGCTATGTTAGGCTAAGCTACCATAACTCACACCACCACCGTGCACTGCTAAGACTAACACCCAGAACATGAAAGATGACATCACTGATGACATCACATGTGCATTTACTTTTCATGAAAAGTCTGTACAAGAAGGTTCTCATTGTAATGTTGATAAATAAGTGTCAAGGTTCATTGGAATAAATATCATGAGGTAAGTAGTGCATTAATCAATGCAGTGATACAGATAGCATTCTACTATGAAGTTCTTTAGTATACTAAGATACTCATGTAGAAACATAAGCATGATATAGGTATAGGTAAATACATGATGGAGGTGCAATATTAATAATCTTGCCATGTTGAATAGTCAAATGATAAATGCTTTCTTATTAGAGTTTTGAGTACTGTGAAACATTTTATAATTAGGCAATAAAACCCAGTTACTACAAAATTGCATTATTGCAAACAAAACAGAAACAGACAACAACACATACAAATATGAGCATATACAGGGAGAATGAAGTAAACAACAAAACAGCAGTATTACCAGACAATCTTCATAACCTAACTGATTATCTTCAGGCACAGAAATGATTGCTCTGCTTCAAAGCTACTACTCCCTATGTACAAGTATCACATAATGTGGCTGGACACTAAGGAAAGCAGTGTGAATATAATGTATACAAATATGAGCATATCCAAGTACAGTAATAAAAAAACAGCAGAACTATTTAAAAAAAAGTGATGATAAACTTACTGATCATCTTCATGCATGCAAGTCTGTGTTTTCCCATATGTATATGTTTCATATGCTGTGAGTGAACCCCAAATGAATTACTGTAAGAACATATTTGAAGTATAAGTCTACAAATATAGTACTCTTTGAATTTTTTTTGTTCCTGACTGTTACTGGCCTAGATATGTCAGTAAAGGAAAAAAGAGGGAGCGAGACATGTGATGTCATCAGTGATGTCATCAATGATTTTTGTGATGTCATCTTTGATGTCCTGCGTGTTAGTCTTAGCAGTGCACGGTGGTGGCGCGAGTTATGGTTGCTTAGCTTACCATAACTAGTGAATTTCAGGGGTTTTTCAATTTTACTTGTAACCATAACGTCCTTTTAACAATGTGTTTTACTGAATTTCATATGTTTTTAGTAGCGCCAATTTAACCATAATGTCCCTTTAACAAAGTTTTTTTAGTGAATTTCACAGGTTTTTATTAGTGCAACTTAACCATAACATTCCTGTAACAACGTTTTTTTCACTGAATCTACATATATATAGGGTAATTCATAGAAATTCGCACAAAAGTGGCGCCAGCCGCGTGCGCTAAAATCGATTTCCGCACACAGCGTATTCATGGATTTTCGCATCCAAAACCAGCCGTGGTGCAGCGTGGCGCAGCGACCCTGCAACAGCGCCAGTTACACCCCCAAGAACGCCCTCGCGCAAGGAAAAGCCTTCAAAATCCCCAAATAATCGCAAAGGGCTGCGCTAACCCTCGACCAGTTCACAGGGCTGGCAAACAGCAAACGCCAAGCGGGGAACGTGTATTTCAGTGGTTCGCGGGAAGTTCCACACGTGATTGTCCTGTGTACGTGTGCATTAGGGGTGCGCGGGAGGTATCACATGCAAAATCAGCAGGGTACGTGTATTTCAGGGGTGCGCGGGAAGTATCACACACGATTCCAGCAGGGTACGTGTATTTCAGGGGTGCGCAGGAAGTATCACACGTGATTCCAGCAGGGTACGTGTATTACAGGGGTGAGGGTGAAGTTCCACACGCAATTTCAGCAGGGTACGTGTATTTCAGGGGTGCGCGGGAAGTTCCACACGCGATTGGCCCCGTGCGAGCAGGGTACGTGTATTTCAGGGGTGCGCGGGAAGTTCCACACGTGATTGGCCCCGTGCGAGCAGGGTACGTGTATTCCAGGGGTACGCGGGAAGTTCCACATGCGATTCCAGCAGGGTACATGTATTTCAGGGGTGCACGGGAAGTTCCACACGCGATTGGCCCCGTGCGAGCAGGGTACGTGTATTTCAGGGGTGCGCGGGAAGTTCCACACGCGATTTCAGCAGGGTACGTGTATTTCAGGGGTGCGTGGGAAGTTCCACACGCGATTCCATCAGGGTATGTGTATTTCAGGGGTTCTGGGGAGTACTACACGTGAATTGGCCGTGTGGGTCCTCCCAGGTGTTCGCTCTACAACCTCCACGGCCCCTGCAGGCAGCCCACACCACGGGGGACTGCCCTGCACCCCTGCCCATGTCCCGCAGGCAGCCCATCCACCATGGGCATGCCCCCCAGCCAACCCACATGTCACCTCTCACTACTGATCAACAATGCATGTCTCCCAGCACCCCCACCCCCCAGCAGTCAGGGGCACCCTCCACCAGGCTCCCACTCCTGTCTCCCACCACCCCCACCCCCAGCAGTGCAGGGGCAGCCTCCACCAGGCCCCCACCCATGTCTCCTACTAGCCCCACCCCCCAGCCACCAGAGGCAGCCTCCGCCAGGCCCCCACCCATGTCTCCCACCACCCCCACCCCCCAGCCACCAGGGGCAGCCTCCACCAGGCCCCCACTCCTGTCTCCCACCACCCCCACCCCCGAGCAGTGCAGGGGCAGCCTCCACCAGGCCCCCACTCCTGTCTCCCTTCACCCCCACCCCCAGCAGTGCAGGGGCAGCCTCCACCAGGCCCCCACTCATGTCCCCTATTACCCCCACCCCTCAGCAGTGCAGGGGCAGCCTCCACCAGGCCCCCACTCATGTCTCCCACCACCCCCACCCCCCAGCAGTGCAGGGGCAGCCTCCAGCAGGCCCCCACCCATGTCTACCACCACCCCCACCCCCCAGCCACCAGGGGCAGCCTCCACCAGGCCCCCACTCATGTCCCCTATTACCCCCACCCCCCAGCAGTGCAGGGGCAGCCTCCACCAGGCCCCCACTCATGTCTACCACCACCCCCATCCCCCAGCCACCAGGGGCAGCCTCCACCAGGCCCCCACTCATGTCCTCTATTACCCCCACCCCCCAGCAGTGCAAGGGCAGCCTCCACCAGGCCCCCACTCATGTCTACCACCACCCCCAACCCCCAGCCACTAGGGGCAGCCTCCACCAGGCCCCCACTCCTGTCTCCCTGCACCCCCACCCTCCAGCACTGTGGGGCACCTGCCAGCAGGTCCCCACTCATGTCCAACTCATGTTCCCCTGCGCCCCCACCCCCCAGCACTGTGGGTCACCTGCCAGCAGGCCCCCACTCATGTCCAACTCATGTTCCCCTGCACCCCCACCCCCCAGCACTGTGGGGCACCTGCCAGCAGGCCCCCACTCATGTCCAACTCATGTTCCCCAGCCAACATGTCATCACAATCTAGATCCAAGGTCCCTATGGTCAGCCTCCAAATGCAAAACACCCACCCGAGTATTGCATCCACCCACTCAGAAATGGCAATAACATGATAGAACATCAATTGCAAGTTTGGAAACGAACACATTTCCCTCACATACACCCAATGGGTGTCAGTGAATCTCAAAACCCATATCATGATATGCATGAAACCAATGAGATGATACTACACATTGAAGTTTGATCAAAAAATATGTATTCAAGGAAACATGAATTGAATCAAAAATAAACTAACAGAAATGGGAATGTAAAAAAAAGTAAAAAGAAGCATGTCCGTGAAAAAATGCAAAACCAAAAATCAGAATCCAAAGGAATGGTGTCCAAAGTCACAGTCCACAAAAGAAAATCCAATGGGAAATTATAATTGAAAGCCATTGCTCCATGGGTAAATTGTAAAAAGAAAAGAAAATCCAACAGTGAACTATGTACAGGTGAACAAGCCAGAGTCCATGATCCCAACAAAAGAAATGAAACCTATCTAACAACACTTCCTAATAAAAAATAACTATATACAAAAATGTGGCCCATTGTCCAAAAGGTCCAAAGAAAATGCAAAAACAAAGGAAACCTAACACTAACTACATAACTATTTACATGGGCAGCAGGCTAGTCCAACAGCTCACTGGATGTTGTCATGGGCCAGGGCATCATCGAACTCCTGTTCAATGACTTGGAGGCGGGCATGTTCCCTGGCCCCGAGGTCTCGCAGGGATAAAGCAGTGTCCAGCTCCAACTCCCTGCGAAGACCCTCAAGGCACTCAGCCCGCCTCAGAGCCCTCCGCATGGAGTTCTCCGCCCTGACCATTGTGAGCTGTTCCTCCTCTGCCCGCTGCCGCTCCGCACCTATCTGCTGGCCCAGCCACTCCCATTCCAGGGTTCTCCTGCCCTCCGGCCGATGCCTGCACCCCTGATGTTGATGGCCCCGAGCCATGATGCCTCCCACGTCGAGCCTGCCGCTGCCTCCGACGCAACTGCCTGTGTCAGCACAACGGCATCCAGGCTGATGGAATCCACCGACGCCGTCGTGCACGTACCCTGCCCGATGATGGCGTCACATCCTCCATCTGCTGGGGTCCAGTTGCTGGTGTGTCCACCCCTGCTGGACCTCCGACTCCCGACTGTGGCAGGGATGGGATCCCCACCGAGCCAGCTGCATTGGTCGGGGCAGGTCCACAGGGGGCCCTGGTGGCATCTGTGCCGGAAGACGGCATGGAGAACGACTAGTGCATAGTCTCCACAGAGGAGGAGAGGGTCGCCAGATTGGCCGTCATATGTAGGAAACCCCGAACATGGCCGATCCCAACTGGGCCACGTCGGCACGGTGCTCTCCGTGATGACGTGCATGCTCCTGCCGGGAAGCACGCACCTCATCACGAATTGCACCTGTGCGCAACGCGACACCAATCAGGACCTTCTCCATACGGCCAGGGGTCCCCTCGTCCGCAGGTGGAGGGGAGTCAGATGACATGGACATCCCCCCTACCTGCGGACGGGCCTGGGATGGGGCATCCCTGCTGGTGCATGGTGGTGCAGTCACAGTGTCAGGGACAGTGACATGCACAGGCCCCTCCACGGCGACCTGTGCTGCCTCCTGCCCCTGCCCCTGGACTGCAACACTTGCACCAGCAGTGATGCCCCCACCACGCCCCATGGCCGCCTCAGTAGCGGCCTCCTCCTCCTCTGTGGAAACCACCAACCTGGATGGCTCCACCCCGTCTTCTGCCGTTGCAAGCCCCTGTAGGGGCTCACCCACCCCTTCCGCTGCAGCCGTGGGGGCATCCCCGCTGCTTTGCTCCACAGAGCCGTCTCCGCCCTCTTCTTCACGTGGCGCTGTGTTGAGGGAGACATAGAACACAAGCATCAGGGTACTGTACAATGGTCCCCTAGACAGGAAGCAATAGCAGATGAGTGGCACTGTCAAAGATCACTTCCATCATGTCCCTCCACAACACATGGCTCAGTGCAGGTAAAACACATGCGGTAACAGGCATGGCGCATGCTATGGACATTATCATACATGTCCAAGTGATTCTTGAAACATACACTGTTGTTTTGGAACTCACATGCATCATGGGCCATGCCTATCACATGCACACACTTCACCCTAGTTTCATCCATCTGACCTCGTACACCACAGACACAGTGGATACAAGGATGACTAGGCTGCATCAGTGAACCTGAACATTGTGACAGACATGTGTCATGCATCCCTGGCATTCACAAGTCACAGACACGCAGGTCAGACACACAGACATGGACAGCATACATGTACATGGCATCAGCACCCATCCCTCACCCAGACTGGCATGCTTTCATGTGGCCATTCCGCATAGGGCAACCCATGTTGCATTTGAACACATGCACCAACCGTGTGGTTCACACATTACTGGTCTCACATGCATGACGTCCCTGCACACACACATGCATACATGGCCTATGTCACACATACAGGCAAGTATCAGACAACCAGCACACTGCGACATGCCCTGTCTCACACAGCAATGCTTGGCCACTTACCGCTCAACTCCAGACGGGTCTGCCTCTCAAGGATCTGGGCATGGAGCACTGGGCCTACGCGTTCCAGGACCCTCATCTGGATGGTACTCATGCGGCCCCGGCCCCCCTCCACGAGGTGCTGGGCCTTCAAGAGGGTCCTGGACCTGCAGTCATCCCAGCGCTTCTTGACATGTTGGTAGTTGCGGACTGCCACCCCCTCCGCGTTGATGGCACTCACGATGTCCGTCCAGATCCGAGTCCGTCCTTCCTTGTTGGCGCGCTTACTTCCGAAGAGGGCATCATACTGCCCCAGGATTTGCTCCACCAGGACACCAACTTCGGTGGAAGTGAAGCTGGTGCCCCTCTGCCTCTCTGGCCGGGGGTTGCCAGTGGTGCCAGATGTTGCAGTGCCCGACATGGCAACCCCAGAGGCAGGAGTGGGTGGGCAACTGGGTCCTGGGTCTGCGCTGTGGAGCGATGGTATCCCAGTCGGGAGTCTTCTGTTCCAGCAGGGGTGGACACAGCAAATGGACCCCTGCAGATGGCTGTTGTGCAGGCACCAAATGGCAGGGCACGGTGGCAGCAGGCAGGCAGCAGCAGATGGCTCGTGGGAGGCTGCTCGGGGCTTTGGGGGGCAGTAATTCGGCCTTTTGGGCAGGAGCGTGGTCTTCCGTGTGCTTACGCGTGGCCAGCTGGATACGGAGTGATTTGGCACGTGAAAATCCTGCACGTCTGCGTGTAAATCGAGGAAAGGCCCTTAGCGCATATGCACGTCAGCACCCATATACGATTTCATTGGACCAAAGGCCCTTAGCGCGTGAGCGCGTCTGTGACGTGAGGCGCGCGGGTGTTTCCCTCATTACACGTGATGACAGAGCACACATGGATTTCCACAAATCGCGTGTGGAACTTCCTGCGCACCCCAGAAATACACGTACCCAGGCCAATCGCGTGTATGCTCACTTCCCTCCGATTACACGCGATGACACTCGGACGTGCAGTTTTACCACGTGTGCTCGCATATGCGATTTCATTGGCCCAAAGGCCACCATGTGCAGCTGTGACGTCACGCGCATGGCCGAAGAGATACACGTCCGAGTGTCAAAGCGCGTAATTGGTGGAAATGGCCTTATCGCGTATGCGCGTCTGTGAGGTGTGTATAAAAGGTATGTGTAGAACGCCATTTCCTTGCACGTGCTTTTTGTGGAGAGCGAGTGGGTGAAATCTGTACTTCTTGTCGGTTCACATGCGATTTACTTCACAGCGTTTCCAGTTCGTACTCCCTGTTACCTCTGACAGCTTTTTCTCTTTTCCTCTTTTTCCTGGGCCTGTTTCCTCAAACAGCGTTCCCTACTACTGTTGTCCTGTCTCCTCAGACAGCGTACAATTCTTCTTTTGGCGGGGGTGTTGCCAACGTGCACACGCGCATATTTTTCATGATTTTGTTCCTGGCAGACGGTGAGTCGCGCACGTATTTAACATCTGTGCTTTCCCCATGTGTCGCATACCCCTTCAGAGGTCATTCTAGGCTGCATGTGACACGCATACGTTCATTCTTGTGTTCCTGGGTGCCACAGCGTAGTGCAGGTTTATTTCTCCACGCACGTGGTCTAGGAGGGGTTGCGTGCACCTTACTTCGCTTTTTTGGGGTGCCTGTGCATTGCGTGACCCGTCATCTTTCCCCAGGGGTGACATACAGCCTTGCTAGGGTACGATTACCATCTGGTACCCAACCCCTTTGACCCCAATTGCCCAGGACAATAGTTCACATCGACTCCCATACGCACAATAACATCAGTGCCATGGCTGGGAGGCGACCAAGCCGTAAGGGTGGCAAAGGTGGCCGAGCCCCAAGTGGTCGCCGTGGTGGATCCAGTAGGGGACGTGGCCATGACTTGCAGGGTGCCCCTAGCCCCCCATGTGTGGAGGAGCAGACAGGGACACCCATGCCCCCCCCCGGTTGAGGTTACCGTGGCTGACACCATCCATGCTCAGCCCTTGTTGGACCAGCCCACTGTGGAACCAGAACTGGCACAGGGTGACTCCATGGCTGACTTCCAGGTCAGCAGGTCTAGGCCACGTGCGCCGGTGAACGTTGGTGTCATCAGGCCACGTGGATCAGGGGCAGCTAGGTCATCTGCTGCCCTGCGTAGGCAGGCTGGGGAGGCTGCAGGGGCAGCTGTGGCTCCATCCACCCCACCTCTCACACACCCATCCAGGACAGTGTCGGTCCAAGTCCATCATGCTGACATTCCCCCTGACACCATAACACTTGAGATAATGCCTGCACCAACTCCCATGCTGAGTGTGCAATCCCACGCTCCTGCCCCTAGTGTCCAGAGCGGCGTAGGACACTCAGGATCCCCACCACCTTCCAAACGGAAGAGGAAGAGTGCTCGTCCAGTAGAGGCTGATGCCCCAGACACGGCTATACAGTCCGGCCCGTCAAGGAAGCCCAGCTTCATTGAGGCCGAACTGAATGCACTTGTAGAGTATGTGTCCGCACATGACCACGAAATGGTGATTGTTGCAGGATCCAAGACCACACCTGCACAACGTCGGGCACACTGGCAGACGATTGCGGACATCATAAGTGCCCTTGGAATCGTGAGGCGCACAGCTAATGAATGCTACAAGCGCTGGAATGACCTGAAGCGCAGGGCAAAGAATAAGCTGGCCTCAAGTCATGCCGCAACTCTAGTGACTGGAGGTGGGTCTCCAGCAGACGACATAGAACTCACTCCACATGAGCAGGTTGCTGGGACCTACGTCACGGAGGAACAGATCGAAGGCGTGGGAGAACTGGCAGATTACGAGGCATTGTCTGGTGAGTGCACATGCATGTGTGTGTCATCCATGTGCATGGTGTGTGTGGAGGGCTTCTGTTTGGGTGCCAGGGGAGGGTGTGTGTGCCTGAGTGGTTCGGCTCACCCATGTGCCTCTTCCTATACATTCTTGGCAACAGCATTTGGGTATAGCAGCATCCCTTCGGCCAACATTAGACATCCAGCCCAACACCACGCCAGTTGCCCTTGGAGTGTCATCTTGCCACAACACTGTTGCTTATTTACCTCTGTTTATTCAGGCAGATTGTTTGCATACCACCACTTTTACTCAGGATTTCTCAGTCCTATTGTCACATGTCTGACATGGTTATGGTACAGTGGACTGGCTCAGTTTCGTGGACATGATTAGTTTGGACATGTCCCTGTGCTATAGGACCATTTTTGACTGGCAGCTGCAGGTTAAACATTAGAACCATTACAATGAAAATAATCAATTATATGAACAAACTGGACTGAATGAACAATTGGTGACCTCCTCTCCCTCTTCACTTCATGGCTAGGGTACATGCCATCTGGGGGATGGCATGTGTATTTGACCTGCCAATCACTGGCCAATGTGTGATGCCACTGCTAGGCAGCATGCAGCAAATGTGTTCATCTTCCATCTTGGTGTATAAATATGTGCCATCTGCCTCCCCATCACACGCAGTGACGGTGCATGCATGGGAGTGTTTTCGTCATGTGGGACATGTGTCAATCAAGTACTGTTTCTGTAGCCTCTCAGCCCTAATTGTGTGCCATAGTGCTAATGCCTATTTCCATTTGTTTTCTTTTATGTCTTTGCAGGGGAAGACGCACTTGATACTGCTGGGGTTGTGGAGATGGTGCAGACCCAGGAAGGGTCTGAGGGCCGACCGACCACCAGTGAGGGACGTGGTGTGGTGGTGGGTGAGAACCCACAACTGCTGCAGGTCGTGCTCTCAAGGGGTGTCTCTGGCTGCACCTCCCCCGAGCTGTACTCAGGTGTCGATTCGGATGATGAGACCTACGTGCCGTCACAGGTGAGTGTTCCTGGGAGGGATTCTGTTCTGTCGGACCCACCTGCACCAGGGTTAGAACCCTCAATGGGGATGTCAGTGTTGGCAGGAACGCCTTTGGTGGTTACGGATGCAGGGTCACACTCCGCGACATCTGATCCTGTTCCTGGGCCAGCAGATCAGATGGGGAATGCAATCCTGCAGCTTCAGGCAGTGCCGGCACAGCAAGGCGCAGTTCGCCTTGCCCCAGACAGGTGTGGTGCCCGCCGACGTGGTGGCCGTACGCCACCTGGCAATACCGCATGGGAGCAATCCATTTATGGTATGGCAACCCAACAGGCAGCATCATCAGAGATGATGGCTCAGGCCATGGATAGGGTGGCCACTTCCATTGTCCCGCCCGAAAGGCTGATGGAGCGACTACAGCAGGCAACCAACTCCATCTGCCAGTCACACAGGGAGGACATGTTGGCGTCCGACAGGGACAGGCGGGCGGCACTGGCGACTCTGCAGGAAGCCATCTCCATAGAGTCCCAGGGCCACAGGGAAGCCCTGAGGCTGGAACTACTTCACCTCAGGATGACTCTTGTTGAGCTTGAGGCTTCAACAAACCGAAGGACAGAACAGCAGCTGGAGCGTCTCACCCGTACGCTCTCAGCTGAGATGCAGGCAACTAGGGCGGAGGTCCGGGCATCCCGTGAGTTGTTGCATGGGGACCTCCGCACACTTATCCTCCAGAACCAGACCTACCACACCCGCATGCTTGCAGCCATGGAGGAACAGACTAGGGCTTTGCGTGGGCTGCCTCCCATAGTGCCACCACCTCCTGATGCAGCTGCAGAGGGTGAGGATAGCGACAGCAGTGATACTCCCACAATAGGGTAGCCGTGTAGGCCATGAGCCCATTGAGGTGTTTTTTTTTTTCGCAAGATCCACACAGGTGGGTTTTGGTGTGCACCCTGTCCTCGGACCTCCTGGATGGCCTCCCCCACCCCCCTGGGCCCATTAATGGCCATTTTTGATTTATTTTTTTGTATTTTTTTTTGGGACAGTGTGTTGCCTTGTGTGGCTCCCGTGGGCATACGCTGCATTGTGGCTGGGTGTAACGCTCACCTGATTCTCGCAGAGGCGCCGGTCTTGACTGGGCGACTACCGTATCTTCAAAGGTGATGTGTAGCACCCGGTTGGCTCTTTGGGCTGGACCTCTGTGCACTGTATGCCTGACGTGTAGAGTAAGATGTCTTAGGTAAGTGAATGCCGAGCTCTCCATCTGCCTCGGGGCAGGGTGCTGTAACCAGTTTCTTCACTGGATAGGTAGCGCAGGCCTCTTGACTTCAGAGGACTGCTGTCCGTCGTTTACTGCACGAACGGTAAGTTTCGAGTCATTCAAATGTCTTTAAAGTCTTTAGTAATGATGTCTCTTGTTTTGCAGGGTTCCGGCGATGGCGGATGACGGGCTGAAGTGAGTTGAAGATGGAGCCCGTGTGATGAATAGAAGTGCCTGGAAGCACGTAAGTAAGCGCTTGTTGCCTGCTTCACTATGCGCTCTAACTGTCTTTTTATTTTGCAGGTACGAGTTCGGAGCGGCTGCAGGGTGCCGGAATACCCACTGGATTAGATGTGGAAAGGAGTCATGGCACGTGAGTATTAAAGTTCCCCAATGTCTTTAAACGCACCTTGTTTTGTCTTTCAGATGCGGGATGCAGCGCCGAAGAGTAGGTAAGCCTTTGCCTTTCAGATGCCGGAATGCTAACCTGTTCTTTCTTGTCTTTATAGGTGTTGCTGAAGACTGGATTCAGGATGGTAAGCCTTTGCCTTTCAGATGCCGGAATGCTAACCTGTTCTTTCTTGTCTTTATAGGTGTTGCTGAAGACTGGATTCAGGATGGTAAGCCTTTTTCCTTAGGCCCAGGACCGGATGCAGAAGACACGATGAGCGTTCTGCTGCAGAGGTTGCAGAATAACGCAAAGCAAGATTCATCCACCGGGTGTGGTTTAAATAGCCTCCTGTAGTGCTTAGGTGTCTCCTTCCACAGCCACGCCTAAGTAAGAAAAGAAGCGAACATTCGGGCTTTTCCCCCGAAGATAGGGAAAATGGAGATTCCGCGCTTATTGTACGCTGACGATGTTATCCTCATCGACCAGACCAAAGTAGGATTGCAAAGAAAATTACAGATCCTGGAAAAGTACATCGAGAAAAACCACTTGGCAATTAACAAGACAAAGAGTAAAATCATGGTAATGGAGAAAGTGATCAATAAAGGACCAGCCAAGTTAAATATTTTCCTTGAAAAAACCAAATTGGAAATTGTACAGTCTTTCAAATACCTAGGGATCGATTTGGATAACTCACAAACGGATAAGAGCCTACAAAACCAACTATGGGAGAAAGTCAAACGGCTCACAGCCCAAACCAGAGCAATTGACCGTAAGTACGGCAAATTCTCCCTTCTTCCGGCGTTAACTTTCTACAAAGCCAAGGTAGTGCCAACATTAATCTATGGAGCAGAGACCTCATTATACCTCCAAAGGACGATTTGGGCCAAATTGGAAGGATATGTATGGAAAACAGTACTAGGGCTCCCAAAATCCACCTCCATGCCGGCGATCAGGAGAGACTTAGGGCTGCTTTCCTTGGCGTCTATGGTGGACCAAAGAGCGATGAGCCTATATCGAAAAATCATCATGGCCGAGGGACCACCCATTCTGGCCTCCATAGGTGAGGAAATCGCAACTGGGAAGTGCACGGCCGTGAAAAACTGGGTAAAATGGAGAAAGGACGATCTGGCTAAAATTCTATGTTCAGAAAAAGAACTAAAAGAAAACCCCGACAAAATTAAAAAGAAACTAGAAAACCTGGACTGGATCACGACCATAGAAAATGCCACCGGGAACAAACTGTTAAACCATCTCCCGCCCTCCTGCAATAAGGCAAATAAACCACTACAATACTGCGCCAAGTTCCCTAATAAAGGATTGAGAATCTTGATAATGAGAGCAAGACTCAACCTCCTCCCAACCAGAGAGATTAGTGCCATCAGAAGAGGCGGAGGGGATAAACGTTGTAGACTATGCAAGAAGCTTGACTCCATAGAAACATTGAAACACTTGGTGATGGAATGCGTCAACATGAAGGATTCAAGAAACCTATATCTCCCTGCCCTTGATGAGAACTTATGGAGATTCCAAACAGACGAGTTGTGGAACAGACTGATTGCCGGCGAAAACAACAAATGGTCGCAAGCCTTTGCTAAACTCATAGACCGGGTGTTTGACCAAATTAGACGATTAGACCTCCAAGATGGCCCGCCACAGCAGTAGGCGGGTGGCTAGTGACCATTGTTATTGTAATTGATATTGTACTCAAGGAACATCTGTACTTTCCACTACTGTCAATTTTGACAAAACTTGGTTTTTACCGAGTAAAGTTCAAATAAATAAATAAAAAAAAGAAAAGAGTTCCTGGTAAGAAAAGAGTTCCTGCCTTCCAGAAGAGTTCCAGTGTTCTGAATCTAGGGAGTGGCTCCAGCCCCACCCAACAGGAAAAGTAGTTCCAAACAGAAGAGGATCAGAGGCTCAACTGGCAGGCAAGTAAGCAGCATGGTCTGCTGAAGGTAAGTCCACCCAAGCATTATGAGCCCGGCGCTTCCAGCGCTGGGACTGGGCATATTTATGAGCCTGGTGCCACTGGCGCCAGGACTGGGTCCAAAAGGTCCCAATTGGGACTGGTTGGCACTCGGAACCTGGGTTATGGATCTGCTTCCAAGGGAGTTGGGAAAACCCTGACCTTTTGGAAGCAGAGATCATGACAGTACCCCCCCCTCAAGGCCCCTCCCAAACCGGGCTTCTCCGGGGGTTTTGGCTTGTCAGGAAATGTTCGGTGAAATCTTTTGATTAGGCGAGGAGCGTGGACATATTCAGCAGGTTCCCAGGATCTCTCTTGGGGGCCGTAGCCTTTCCAGTCAATTAGGTAGAATAGTTTAGATTTGGAGATCTTGGAGTCCAGAATGCTTTTGACTTCAAACTCGAGTTCTCCATCCACTAGGATAGGTTTTGGAGATTTGGTTAGTCGGGTTTGAGGTTGCACGGGTTTTAATAGAGAGACGTGGAAGACCGGATGTATCTTCATGTGCGGGGGCAAGTCCAACTTGACCGCTACTGGGTTTACTATGGTAGTGATGGAATAGGGACCAACGTATCTTGGGTTGAATGTGCGTGGCCCTTTTAGAGGTAGATATTTGGTGGATAACCAGACTTGATCCCCTACTTGATAGTGAGGGGCTTCCTTCCGATGTTGATCTGCTCCTTTCTTGTATTGTTCTTTAGCCCTTTGAAGGTGAGAAACAGCTTCCTTAAAGGCTTGGGTGATTGTAGAATGCAGGTAGTCTACTGCTGGTGTTTCAAGATCTTGGAGGGGATCCAACTCCGAGGTTCGAGGGTGACTGCCGTACAAAAGAAAAAACGGGGTTTTCCCAGTTCCCGAATGGACAGAGTTATTGTAGGCATACTCGGCTATCCAAAGGATATCTTTCCAAGTTTTTTCAGTTTGTTGCAGCATGCAGCGTAAATACTGTTCCAGAGTTTGATTGGTCCTCTCGGTTTGTCCGTCGGTCTGAGGGTGGTGACTGGTCGATAGTCTCACATCAATTTCAGCCGACCGACAGCAACTTCGCCAAAAATGAGAAATAAATTGACTACCTCGATCCGAAATTAGAACCGAAGGAAAACCGTGCAGTCGGACGATGTTTTCGAGAAATTCTCGGGCCAGAGTTGCTGCTGTTGGCAAGCCTTTGAGCGGAATGAAATGCGCCATCTTGGAGAATAAGTCCACGATTACTAGAATCGTATTGTATCCGGAGCATGGAGGTAGATCGGTGATGAAGTCCATAGAAAGCGTATGCCAAGGGCGAGGTGGGATGTCAATAGGGCGTAAGAGGCCTGCTGGTCTTTCCTTTTGACTCTTGTTTTGGGCGCATACTCCACAGGACATTATAAAGTCTCTGATATCTTTTTTCCAAGACGGCCACCAGAAGTAGCGCTTGATCTTTTCTGAGGTCTTGGCTATACCGGGATGACCTTCCATTAAAGAGTCGTGATAACAAGAGATTACTTTTTTCTGTAAATCTGTGCTGGGTAGGTATAATCGTTCTTGGAAATACAATAAGTTGTCCTTTACTGCAAAGTCCTTTCCCTGCAGATGCCAATTCTGTATGTCTGCTGGAGTTACAAGTTGCCTGGCTTTATCCTTAACTTCCTCTATGGATTCTGTGGCGATTACACCCAGAATTCTTTGTTCGGGAATGATTGGTACAGGTTTAGGGTTGACCAAGTGTTCTTCCACTCCCATCCGAGAAAGGGCATCGGCTTTACCGTTCTTTGTACCAGGTCGATAGGTAATTATGAAGTCAAACTCGGCAAAGAATAATGCCCAACGGAGTTGTCTAGAGGATTGGGCTTTTGCGGTCTTCAAATATTGCAGGTTTCGGTGATCCGTAATCACAGTAACGGTGTGTCGGGCCCCCAGCAGATAATGCCGCCAAGCCTTAAAGGCAGACTTGATAGCCAGAAGTTCCTTGTCAGTAATCGTGTAATTGATTTCAGGAGGCGAGAATTTGTGGGACCAAAATGCCACGGGATGCAACTGATTGGTTACCGGGTCCTTTTGTGATAGAACTGCCCCCATGGCAAGGCTTGAAGCATCAGTTTCCACGATGTAGGGGAGTTCGGGGCGAGGGTGTTTTAAGATTGGTGCAGAGATAAATTTAGCCTTCAAATCCTGGAAAGCTTGTTCCGCCTCGGTAGACCATTCAAAACGTTTGTTTTTCTTTAACAAGGCAGTGATGGGCTGGACTATTCGAGAGAATTCGGGGATAAACCTGCGGTAAAAGTTAGCGAAGCCTAACATGCTTTGCACACCTTTTACGGAGGATGGTGATGGCCATTTGAGAACTGCATCGACCTTCTTTGAATCCATACGCACTCCGCCAGGTGATAATATGAATCCCAAGAATTCAACTTCAGTCACGTTGAAAACACATTTTTCCAACTTAGCGAAAAGTTTGTGTTGACGCAATCTTTCGAGGACCATTTTCACGTGTTTCCAATGTTCAGATTCCGATGAAGAATAAACGAGGATGTCGTCAATGTAAACAACAACACATACATCTATGAGCTCTCTGAGGACATCGTTCATAAAATATTGAAAGGCGGCCGGGGCATTGCAAAGTCCGAAGGGCATGACCTGATATTCAAATAGCCCATACTTGGTGCGGAAGGCCGTCTTCCATTCATCGCCCTCTTTTACTCGTACCAAGTGGTAAGCTCCTCTAAGATCCAGCTTTGTATATATGCATGCTTTTCTGACTTGGTCCAGGAGTTCAGGGATCAAAGGTAACGGATATCTATTCTTAACGGTGATCTGGTTCAGGGAGCGATAATCGATACAAGTTCTAAGGTCTCCTTCCTTTTTTGGAACGAAGAACAAAGCTGAAGAAGCAGGGGACTTGGAAGGACGAATAAACCCATTTGCCAGGTATTGATCCAGGTATTGTCGAAGGTGAAGGTTCTCAGGCTCCGTGAGGGCATAAATTCTACTACAAGGAGGAGTAGATCCAGGTATCAGGTCTATCTGGCAGTCATAAGACCTATGAGGAGGTAGAGAGTTAGCCTGATCCTTCCGGAAAACATCTTGGTATTCTAGGTATTCGGGAGGTAACTGGGGAGTCTCTGAAGAAATTGCGGCCAGTGCAACACCAGGTGGAGGGTGACAAGTAGAGACACATTCTGGAAACTGGACCGTTCTTGCTCGCCAATCGATCAGAGGATTGTGTTTCTCTAACCAAGGTATTCCTAGAATAATCTGAAACTGAGGGGCCTTGATCACATCGAACACGATCTTCTCATGGTGTCCATCTTGACTTACTAGCGTCACCTCTTGAGTGGTATGCGTTACTGGCCCGGAGGCTATCTCCGTACCATCCACCGTAGTAATGACGTCCTTTACAGCCTTGGGACAAAGAGTTAGATTCATCCTCAAAACCATTTCATGATCCACATAATTGCCGATGGCACCGCTGTCGACGTAAGCTTCAATTGCATGTAATCGATCCGGATTATCAGGGCTAATGAGGACCATAGGTATCACGAAATGCGAGGTCACGGAACTGGTTTTCACGCTCGGCAAGAGGACCTCTATTCTTGTCGGGCGAGGTCGTTTCCCTGCTCAGAGTTTGTAACTTTGGTAACTGCAGCTCCTACTGCCTTCTTGGCAGGTTTCACCGGACAGTCTCGAAGAAAGTGCCCTGAGTTTCCGCAATATAGGCATAATTGCAACTGTTTCCTCCTTTCCCGCTCCCTTTGTGTTAGAGGACCTTTCAGACCCCCTATTTGCATGGGTTCCCCGGAGTCTACTCCTTTGGAAGGAGTTGGCGGTTTGGAAAATACTCGAGCATCAAACTTGGAACGATCGGCCTTCCTGTTCTGCAGCCTGTGATCTATTTGAACGACCAAGTCTATATAATCCGAACAGTCTTGTGGGGGATTCACTACTTGGGCTAAAACGTCTTTGAGCTCTCCACGTAGACCTCTATAAAACAGCGTAATCCTTTTGTCCTCAGGCCATTGAGTTTCCACTATTAGCCTATTGAAAGATGCAATATAAGCCAAAAGGTCTTGATTACCCTGTCGCAATGAAAGAAGCTCATTGTCCAAGGCCTGCCCCTGTGAATGTCTTGCGAACAGTTCTTCCATACTAAGCTGAAAGGCTTGAAAATCATGGAGAACCGGATCATCTTGATTAACTAGAGGGATCGACCAGTCTGCCGCATTGCCACTAAGGTACGAAAGTACAAAAGCTACTTTTGCTTGATCAGTTGGAAAGGCTGCTGGCCGGCATAAGAAGTGCAACCGGCACTGATTGATAAATACTGCAAACCACTTTGGGTCACCAGAAAATCGTTCGGGCGGAGCCAGAGGTACATTCCCAGGTAGATTGATCTGCACTGGATTCATAGAGGATGTTGAAGGAAGATTTGCCCCTGATGCGGGTAACGGGGTCTGTCCGGCTTGTGACTGTAGCACTTGTCTAGCAAGATTGTCTGTTCTCTCCTTGGAAATAATTAGTTCCCTTCTTAGAGCATTCGTTTCCTGACGAGCTGCGTGCACTTCTGCCCTTAGTTCCCCAAGTAACCGGGCTAGGGGGTCAGTATCCGAGGTTTCCATAGCGCCTGGGCGAGAGTTTTGCGGTAGGCTTTGCGTTCTGTAACGCTCACCTGATTCTCGCAGAGGCGCCGGTCTTGACTGGGCGACTACCGTATCTTCAAAGGTGATGTGTAGCACCCGGTTGGCTCTTTGGGCTGGACTTCTGTGCACTGTATGCCTGACGTGTAGAGTAAGATGTCTTAGGTAAGTGAATGCCGAGCTCTCCATCTGCCTCGGGGCAGGGTGCTGTAACCAGTTTCTTCACTGGATAGGTAGCGCAGGCCTCTTGACTTCAGAGGACTGCTGTCCGTCGTTTACTGCACGAACGGTAAGTTTCGAGTGATTCAAATGTCTTTAAAGTCTTTAGTAATGATGTCTCTTGTTTTGCAGGGTTCCGGCGATGGCGGATGACAGGCTGAAGTGAGTTGAAGATGGAGCCCGTGTGATGAATAGAAGCGCCTGGAAGCACGTAAGTAAGCGCTTGTTGCCTGCTTCACTATGCGCTCTAACTGTCTTTTTATTTTGCAGGTACGAGTTCGGAGCGGCTGCAGGGTGCCGGAATACCCACTGGATTAGATGTGGAAAGGAGTCATGGCACGTGAGTATTAAAGTTCCCCAATGTCTTTAAACGCACCTTGTTTTGTCTTTCAGATGCGGGATGCAGCGCCGAAGAGTAGGTAAGCCTTTGCCTTTCAGATGCCGGAATGCTAACCTGTTCTTTCTTGTCTTTATAGGTGTTGCTGAAGACTGGATTCAGGATGGTAAGCCTTTGCCTTTCAGATGCCGGAATGCTAACCTGTTCTTTCTTGTCTTTATAGGTGTTGCTGAAGACTGGATTCAGGATGGTAAGCCTTTTTCCTTAGGCCCAGGACCGGATGCAGAAGACACGATGAGCGTTCTGCTGCAGAGGTTGCAGAATAACCAAAGCAAGATTCATCCACCGGGTGTGGTTTAAATAGCCTCCTGTAGTGCTTAGGTGTCTCCTTCCACAGCCACGCCTAAGTAAGAAAAGAGTTCCTGGTAAGAAAAGAGTTCCTGCCTTCCAGAAGAGTTCCAGTGTTCTGAATCTAGGGAGTGGCTCCAGCCCCACCCAACAGGAAAAGTAGTTCCAAACAGAAGAGGATCAGAGGCTCAACTGGCAGGCAAGTAAGCAGCATGGTCTGCTGAAGGTAAGTCCACCCAAGCATTATGAGCCCGGCGCTTCCAGCGCTGGGACTGGGCATATTTATGAGCCTGGTGCCACTGGCGCCAGGACTGGGTCCAAAAGGTCCCAATTGGGACTGGTTGGCACTCGGAACCTGGGTTATGGATCTGCTTCCAAGGGAGTTGGGAAAACCCTGACCTTTTGGAAGCAGAGATCATGACACTGGGCACATGCAGGCTTGTCATGGATTTGGTTCAGATGCTTGGGTTTTTGTCACACACACCCCTCCTGCTTCCCGTTTCCATGGGCTTGCAAAGGGTGTGCCCAAGTGACATTGACGTACATGGTGACATTGGATCCCCATGAGCTGTGTGGGCAGTCTGTAGTCAATACTTTGTATACATTCATAGTGCATATTGTTGTTGTATTGTACACTGCGTGGTGTATTGATATGTGCCTCTGCATCCATCTCATCCTCCATATTTGCAGGTCCATTCCTCATGTCTTCACATTGCGGTCCACCTTGGAACTGGAGTCCATGTTGTAAGCAGTGCACCTACACTCTTGCGTGGCGCTAACACTGTATACTTGGAAGTGTTCGGAGGGCTGTCATCATCAGGTGGTGAGGCTAGCTAATTTTTAAGTCTGTAATGTCATGTTTAAGGTAGGTTGGAGGTTGTGTAGGTGATTGGTATTCTTGGTAAGTATTTGGTAATGTGGGTTGTAGGTCCTGCATTACTGTGAGCATTTCATGTGTGGACATGTTTCCATTAGGGACACTGTAGCTTCTGACACTTGCGGCATGTTGTGGGCATTCATTTCTTTCCTCTCACATTGCATGACATGCCATGGTGTGTTGTGTGGCCGTGCCGGGGAGGGGGTCGGTGACATGGCACTGTTTTCATGTAGTATTTTGCAAGTGGGTATTCATTTCTGCAGCAGGGAAGTGCCTTTTCATGACACTGCATTGGTGGTGTTTGTGTAGGTAGGGATGACACTTCCACATGAACAATCTCAGGCTGCTATGGTTCTGACAGTGACAGTCCCTTTGTTCATCTTAATTGTCAGGTCGAGTCATTATTGCTTATCAGATGGTATGTGCACTCCACTGGGGTGTGATTTCTATGTGAAGTAATTAGCCACCAGCTGTGTATGGGCTGCCTCACCCCGTGCCCTCTCCCCTCCCATGCGCAGCGGCCGTGCATGTGGTTGGGGATGTGGGGGCACCACCATGTCCACAGCCAGGCCCCGGCGTGTTGCAACATTGTGCAGGACACATGCTGCCACTATGATCCTGCACACTACTGGGGGCGCATATAACAGCTGCCCGCCAGAACGGTCAAGGGAGCGAAAGCGTGACTTGAGCACTCCGAATGTGCTCTCCACTATGCCCCAGGTTGCAATAAGGGCTGTGTTGTATCTTACCTCGGGAGGCGTGATGTCTGTTCCGAATTGGCATCATCATGTGGGTGCTCAGAGGGTATTCACTGTCCCCTGGTGAGGAGGTGATGGGTATCATTAGTGGGGTAGTGACATAACTCTGCATCTGACATGCATGCATGTCTAGTGGCATTCATACTCACCAAGCAGCCATGTATCGCCATGCCGCCCAGCTTCTAGGTCCCGGTTTAGGGTAGACATTCGGTAAATGAAGCTGTCGTGGGTGGACCCTGGATAGTTGGCATATACTGAGGTGATGATTCCCTTAGCATTACATACTACCTGCACGTTGATGGAATGCCAGTGCTTGCGGTTCCTATAGATGTGCTCAGATGCCCTGGGGGGACGTAGTGCCACATGGGTGCAGTCAATGTCACCTAGCACTTTTGGGAATTGTGCCACACCGTAGAAATCGAGGGTGGCACCCTGCCTTTCTGCAGGTGTCCTGGGCAGGTATATGTGCCTACGGACTGATGGGCGTGCAGTGATGATGTTCAAGACCTGGTGACACCCCACCCACTATGGCACTTGTCCGCTGAAATGATCGTGTGGCCAAGAAGTGCAGTACATTGAGGACCTTCTCCAGGGGGCTGAGTGCTTGGGAGCACAGGGTGGGTGATGTGAGGTCATCCTCCCACTCACTGACCAGGTCCAGTATTATGTGTGGGGGAAACCTGTACCTCCCATACACCTGGTCATCAGGCATCCGAAAAAGGCTGGTTCTGGGAGTGAAAATTCGGGCCCTCACTATCCTTCTCCTCCTCCTTTGGTAACCCACAGCCACTGCTGCTAGGAATGGTATATTCATCCTGGCGTATGAGCTTGTTTGTTGTTTGCGCGCACTTTTATGCTGCCCGGGTCGACGAACGCCTGCTACATGCTGGCGTACGTGTCTCAGGATTGGACCATTTATTTTTCGGCACGTCGTAGGCGAACGTGTGAATCTTCCCGCCCACCCCAGGAATACACGTAGCACACTCTCACAGGCACAGTCGCGGGTAAATATTCCCGCCCACCCTTGGAATACATGTACCCCACTCTCACCGGCCCAATAGCGTGTGGAAGTTCACGCGCACCCCGAAGTACACGTACCCAGGCCAATCACGTGTGGGACTTCCCGCGCACCCCGAAGTACACGTACCCAGGCCAATCGCGTGTGGGACTTCCCGCGCACCCCGAAGTACACGTACCCAGGCTAATCGCGTGTGGAAGTTCACGTGCACCCCGAAGTACACGTACCCAGGCCAATCGCGTGTGGGACTTCCTGCGTACCCCGAAGTACACGTACCCAGGCTAATCGCGTGTGGAACTTCCCACACACCCCGAGGTACACGTACCCAGGCAACCGCGTGTGGGACTTCCCGCGCACCCCAAAGTACACGTACCCAGGCTAATCACGTGTGGAACTTCCCGCACACCCCGAGGTACACTTACCCAGGCCAATCGCATTTGGAACTTCCCGTGCACCCCGAAGTACACGTACCCAGGCCAATCGCGTGTGGGACTTCCCGCGCACCCCGAAGTACATGTACCCAGGCTAATCGCGTGTGGAAGTTCACGTGCACCCCGAAGTACACGTACCCAGGCCAATCGCGTGTGGGACTTCCTGCGCACCCCGAAGTACACGTACCCAGGCTAATCGCGTGTGGAACTTCCCGCGCACCCCGAGGTACACGTACCCAGGCCAATCGCGTGTGGGACTTCCCGCGCACCCCGAAGTACAGTTACCCAGGCTAATCACGTGTGGAACTTCCCGCACACCCCGAGGTACACGTACCCAGGCCAATCGCATTTGGAACTTCCCACGCACCCCGAAGTACACGTACCCAGGCAAATCGCACGGCTGGGGGGTGGGGGTGCAGGGGGACATGAGTGGGGGCCTGGTGGAGGCTGCCCCTGCACTGCTGGGGGGTGGGGGTGGTGGGAGACATGAGTGGGGGCCTGGTGGAGGCTGCCCCTGGTGGCTGGGGGGTGGGGGTGGTGGGGGACATGAGTTGGACATGAGTGGGGGCCTGGTGGAGGCTGCCCCTGGTGGCTAGGGGGTGGGGGTGGTGGGAGACATGAATTGGACATGAGTGGGGGCCTGGTGGAGGCTGCCCCTGCACTGCTGGTGGGTGGGGGTGCATGGGGACATGAGTGGGGGCCTGGTGGAGGCTGCCCCTGGTGGCTAGGGGGTGGGGGTGGTGGGAGACATGAGTTGGACATGAGTGGGGGACTGGTGGAGACTGCCCCTGCACTGCTGGGGGGTGGGGGTGCATGGGGACATGAGTGGGGGCCTGGTGGAGGTTACCCCTGGTGGCTGGTGGGTGGGGGTGGTGGGAGACATGAGTTGGACATGAGTGGGGGCCTGGTGGAGACTGCCCCTGCACTGCTGGGGGGTGGGGGTAATAGGGGACATGAGTGGGGGCCTGGTGGAGGCTGCCCCTGCACTGCTGGGGGGTGGGGGTGGTGGGAGACATGAGTGGGGGCCTGGTGGAGGCTGCCCCTGCACTGCTGGGGGTGGTGGGAGACATGAGTGGGGGCCTGGTGGAGGCTGCCCCTGGTGGCTGGGGGTGGGGGTGGTGGGAGACATGAATTGGACATGAGTGGGGGCCTAGTGGAGGCTGCTCCTGCACTGCTAGGGGGTGGGGGTGCATGGGGACATGAGTGGGGGCCTGGTGGAGGCTGCCCCTGGTGGCTGGGGGGAGGGGGTGATGGGAGACATGAGTTGGACATGAGTGGGGGCCTGGTGGAGGCTGCCCCTACACTGCTGGGGGGTGGGGGTGCATGGGGACATGATTGGGGGCCTGGTGGAGGCTGCCCCTGCACTACTGGGGGGTGGGGGTAATAGGGGTCATAAGCGGGGGCCTGGTGGAGGCTGCCCCTGCACTGCTGGGGGGTGGGGGTGGTGGGAGACATGAGTGGGGGCCTGGTGGAGGCTGCCCCTGTACTGCTGGGGGGTGGGGGTGGTGGGAGACATGAGTGGGGGCCTGGTGGAGGCTGCCCCTGGTGGCTGGGCGGTGGGGGTGATGGGAGACATGAGTGTGGGCCTGGTGGAGGCTGCCCCTGCACTGCTGGGGCGTGGGGGTGGTGGGAGACATGAGTGGGGGCCTGGTGGAGGCTGCCCCTGGTGGCTGGGGGGTGGGGGTGGTGGGAGACATGAGTTGGACATGAGTGGGGGCCTGGTGGAGGCTGCCCCTGCACTGCTGGGGGGTGGGGGTACATGGGGACATGAGTGGGGGCCTAGTGGAGGATGCCCCTGCACAGCTGGGGGGTGGGAGTAATAGGGGACATGAGTGGGGGCCTGGTGGGGGCTGCCCCTGCACTGCTGGGGGGTGGGGGTGGTGGGAGACATGAGTGGGGGCCTGGTGGAGGCTGCCCCTGCACTGCTGGGGGGTGGGGGTGGTGGAAGACATGAGTGGGGGCCTGGTGGAGGCTGCCCCTGGTGGCTGGGGGGTGGGGGTGATGGGAGACATGAGTGTGGGCCTGGTGGAGTCTGCCCCTGCACTGCTGGGGGGTGGGGGTGGTGGTACACATGAGTGGGGGCCTGGTGGAGGCTGCCCCTGCACTGCTGGGGGGTGGGGTTCATAGGGGACATGAGTGGGGGCCTGGTGGAGGCTGCCCCTGCACTGCTGGGGGGTGGGGGTGGTGGGAGACATGAGTGGGGGCCTGGTGGAGGCTGCCCCTGCACTGCTGGGGGGTAGGGGTAATAGGGGACATGAGTGGGGGCCTGGTGGAGGCTGCCCCTGCACTGCTGGGGGGTGGGGGTGGTGGGAGACATGAGTGGGAGCCTGGTGGAGGCTGCCCATGCACTGCTGGGGGGTGGGGGTGGTGGGAGACATGAGTGGGGGCCTGGTGGAGGCTGCCCCTGGTGGCTGGGGGGTGGGGGTAATGGGAGACATGAGTGTGGGCCTGGTGGAGGCTGCCCCTGCACTGCTGGGGGGTTGGGGTGTTGGTAGACATGGGTGGGGGCCTGGTGGAGGCTGCCCCTGCACTGCTGGGGGGTGGGGGTGCATGGGGACATGAGTGGGGGCCTGGTGGAGGCTGCCCCTGGTGGTTGGGGGGTGGGGGGTGATGGGAGACATGAGTGTGGGCCTGGTGGAGGCTGCCCCTGCACTGCTGCGGGGGGGTGGGTGTGGTGGTAGACATGGGTGGGGGCCTGGTGGAGGCTGCCCCTGCACTGCTAGGGGGTGGGGGTGATGGGAGACATGAGTGTGGGCCTGGTGTAGGCTGCCCCCGCACTGCTGGGGGGTGGGGGTGGTGGGAGACATGAGTGGAGTCCTGGTGGAGGCTGCCCCTGCACTGCTGGGGGGTAGGGGTGCATGGGGACATGAATGGGGGCCTGGTGGAGGCTGCCCCTGCACTGCTGGGGGTGGGGGTTATAGGGGACATGAGTGGGGGCCTGGTGGAGGCTGCCCCTGCACTGCTGGGGGGTGGGGGTGGTGGGAGACATGAGTGGGGGCCTGGTGGAGGCTGCCCCTGCACTGCTGGGGGGTGGGGGTGGTGGGAGACATGAGTGGGGGCCTGGTGGAGGATGCCCCTGGGGGGTGGGGGTGTTGGGAGACATGAGTTGAGGCCTGGTGGAGGCTGCCCCTGCACTGCTGGGGGGTGGGGTGGTGGGAGACATGAGTGGGGGCCTGGTGGAGGCTGCCCCTGGTGGCTGGGGGGTGGGGGTGGTGGGAGACATGAGTTGGACATGAGTGGGGGCCTGGTGGAGGCTGCCCCTGCACTGCTGGGGGGGTGGGGGTGCATGGGGACCCGAGTGGGGGCCTGGTGGAGGCTGCCCCTGGTGGCTGGGGGTGGTGGGAGACATGAGTTGGACATGAGTGGGGGCCTGGTGGAGGCTGCCCCTGGTGGCTGGGGGGTGGGGGTGGTGGGAGACATGAGTTGGACATGAGTGGGGGCCTGGTGGAGGCTGCCCCTGCACTGCTGGGGGGTGGAGGTGCATGGAGACATGAGTGAGGGCCTGGTGGAGGCTGCCCCTGCACTGCTGGGGGGTGGGGGGTAATAGGGTGCGGGTGGTGGTAGACATGGGTGGGGGTGGTGGGAGACATGAGTGGGGGCCTGGTGGAGGCTACCCCTGCACTTCTGGGGGGTGGGGGTGGTGGGAGACATGAATGGGGGCCTGGTGGAGGCTGCCCCTGGTGGCTGGGGGGTGGGGGTGATGGGAGACATGAGTGTGGGCCTGGTGGAGGCTGCCCCTGCACTGCTGGGGGGTGGGGGTGGTGGGAGACATGAGTGGGGGCCTGGTGGAGGCTGGAGGCTGCCCCTGCACTGCTGGGGGGTGGGGGTAATAGGGGACATGAGTGGGGGCCTGGTGGAGGCTGCCCCTGGTGGCTGGGGGTGAGGGTGATGGGAGACATGAGTGTGGGCCTGGTGGAGGCTGCCCCTGCACTGCTGGTGGGTGGGGGTGGTAGGAGACATGAGTGGGGGCCTGGTGGAGGCTGCCCCTGGTGGCTGGGGGTGGGGGTGATGGGAGACTTGAGTGTGGGCCTGGTGGAGGCTGCCCCTGCACTGCTGGTGGGTGGGGGTGGTGGGAGACATGAGTGGGGGCCTGGTGGAGGCTACCCCTGCACTTCTGGGGGGTGGGGGTGGTGGGAGACATGAATGGGGGCCTGGTGGAGGCTGCCCCTGGTGGCTGGGGGGTGGGGGTGATGGGAGACATGAGTGTGGGCCTGGTGGAGGCTGCCCCTGCACTGCTGGGGGGTGGGGGTGGTGGGAGACATGAGTGGGGGCCTGGTGGAGGCTGGAGGCTGCCCCTGCACTGCTGGGGGGTGGGGGTAATAGGGGACATGAGTGGGGGCCTGGTGGAGGCTGCCCCTGGTGGCTGGGGGTGGGGGTGATGGGAGACATGAGTGTGGGCCTGGTGGAGGCTGCCCCTGCACTGCTGGTGGGTGGGGGTGGTGGGAGACATGAGTGGGGTCCTGGTGGAGGCTGCCCCTGCACTGCTGGGGGGGTGGGGGTGCATGGGGACATGAGTGGGGGCCTGGTGGAGGCTGCCCCTGCACTGCTGGTGGTGGGGGTAATAGGGGACATGAGTGGGGGCCTGGTGGAGGCTGCCCCTGCACTGCTGGGGGGTCGGGGTGGTGGGAGACATGAGTGGGGGCCTGGTGGAGGCTGCCCCTGCACTGCTGGGCGGTGCGGTGGTGGGAGACATGAGTGGGGGCCTGGTGGAGGCTGCCCCTGGTGGCTGGGGGTTGGGGGTGCTGGTTGACATGAATTGAGGCCTGGTGGAGGCTGACCCTGCACTGCTGGGGGGTGGGGGTGGTGGGAGACATGAGTGGGGGCCTGGTGGAGGCTGCCCCTGGTGGCTGGGGGGTTGGGGTGGTGGGAGACATGAGTTGGACATGAGTGGGGGCCTGGTGGAGGCTGCCCCTGCACTGCTGGGGGGTGGGGGTGCATGGGGACATGAGTAGGGGCCTGGTGGAGGCTGCCCCTGGTGGCTGGGGGGTGGGCGTGGTGGGAGACATGAGTTGGACATGAGTGGGGGCCTGGTGGAGGCTGCCCCTGCACTGCTGGGGGGTGGAGGTGCATGGGGACATGAGTGAGGGCCTGGTGGAGGCTGCCCCTGCACTGCTGGGGGGTGGGGGGTAATAGGGGACATGAGTGGGGGCCTGGTGGAGGCTGCCCCTGCACTGCTAGGGGGTGGGGGTGGTGGGAGACATGAGTGGGGGCCTGGTGGAGGCTGCCCCTGCACTGCTGGGGGGTGGGGGTGGTGGGAGACATGAGTGAGGGCCTGGTGGAGGCTGCCCCTGGTGGCTGGGGGGTGGGGGTGATGGGAGACATGAGTGTGGGCCTGGTGGAGGCTGCCCCTGCACTGCTGGGGAGTGGGGATGGTGGGAGACATGAGTTGGGGCCTGTTGGAGGCTGCCCCTGGTGGCTGGGGGTGGGGGTGGTGGGAGACATGAGTTGGACATGAGTGGGGGCCTGGTGGAGGCTGCCCCTGCACTGCATGGGGGGTGGGGGTGCATGGGGACATGAGTGGGGGCCTGGTGGAGGCTGCCCCTGCACTGCTGGGGGGTGGGGGTAATAGGGGACATGAGTGGGGGCCTGGTGGAGGCTGCCCCTGCACTGCTGGGGGGTGGGGGTGGTGGGAGACATGAGTGGGGGCCTGGTGGAGGCTGCCCATGCACTGCTGGGGGATGGGGGTGGTGGGAGACATGAGTGGGGGCCTGGTGGAGGCTGCCCCTGGTGGCTGGGGGTGGGGTTGATGGGAGACATGAGTGTGGGCCTGGTGGAGGCTGCCCCTGCACTGCTGGGGGTGGGGGTGGTGGTAGACATGGGGGGGCCTGGTGGAGGCTGCCCCTGGTGCCTGGGGGGTGGGGGTGATGGGAGACATGAGTGTGGGCCTGGTGGAGGCTGCCCCTGCACTGCTGGGGGGTGGGTGTGGTGGTAGACATGGGTGGGGGCCTGGTGGAGGCTCCCCCTGCACTGCTGGGGGGTGGAGGTAATAGGGGACATGAGTGGGGGCCTGGTGGAGGCTGCCCGTGGTGGCTGGGGGGTGGGGGTGGTGGGAGACATGAGTGGGGGCCTGGTGGAGGCTGCCCCTGAACTGCTGGGGGGTGGGGGTGGTGGGAGACATGAGTGGGGGCCTGGTGGAGGCTGCCCCTGCACTGCTGGGGGGTGGGGGTGGTGGGAGACATGAGTGGGGGCCTAGTGGAGGCTGCCCCTGCACTGCTGGGGGGTGGGGGTAATAGGGGACATGAGTGAGGGCCTGGTGGAGGCTGCCCCTGGTGGCTGGGGGGTGGGGGTGGTGTTAGACATGAGTGGGGGCCTGGTGGAGGCTGCCCCTGCACTGCTGGGGGGTGGGGGAGGTGGGAGACATGAGTGGGGGCCTGGTGGAGGCTGCCCCTGCACTGCTGGGGGGTGGGGGTGTATGGGGACATGAGTGGGGGCCTGGTGGAGGCTGCCCCTGCACTGCTGGGGGGTGGGGGTAATAGGGGACATGAGTGGGGGCCTGGTGGAGGCTGCCCCTGCACTGCTGGAGGGTGGGGGTGGTGGGAGACATGAGTGGGGGGCTGGTGGAGGCTGCCCCTGCACTGCTGAGGGGTGGGGGTGCATGGGGACATGAGTGGGGGCCTGGTGGAGGCTGCCCCTGGTGCCTGGGGAGTGGGGGTTATGAGAGACATGAGTGTGGGCCTGGTGGAGGCTGCACCTGCACTGCTGGGGGGTGAGGCTGGTGGTAGACATGGGTGGGGGCCTGGTGGAGGCTGCCTCTGCACTGCTGGGGGGTGGGGGTAATAGGGGACATGAGTGGGGGCCTGGTGGAGGCTGCCCCTGGTGGCTGGGGGGTGGGGGTGGTGTTAGACATGAGTGGGGGCCTGGTGGAGGCTGCCCCTGCACTGATGGGGGGTGGGGGTGGTGGGAGACATGAGTGGGGGCCTGGTGGAGGCTGCCCCTGCACTGCTGGGGGGTGGGGGTGGTGTGAGACATGAGTGGGGGGCTAGTGGAGGCTGCCCCTGCACTGCTGGGGCAGTGGGGTAATAGGGGACATGAGTGGGGGCCTGGTGGAGGCTGCCCCTGGTGGCTGGGGGGTGGGGGTGGTGGGAGACATGAGTGGGGGCCTGGTGGAGGCTGCCCCTGCACTGCTGGGGGGTGGGGGTGGTGGGAGACATGAGTGGGGGCCTGGTGGAGGCTGCCCCTGCACTGCTGGGGAGTGGGGGTGCATGGGGACATGAGTGGGGGCCTGGTGGAGGCTGCCCCTGCACTGCTGGGGGGTGGGGGTGGTGGGAGACATGAGTGGGGGCCTGGTGGAGGCTGCCCCTGCACTGCTGGGGGGTGGGGGTGGTGGGAGACATGAGTGGGGGCCTGGTGGAGGCTGTCCCTGGTGGCTGGGGGGTGGGGGTGATGGGAGACATGAGTGGGGGCCTGGTGGAGGCTGCCCCTGGTAGCTGGGGGGTGGGGGTGGTGGGAGACATGAGTGGGGGCCTGGTGGAGGCTGCCGCTGCACTGCTGGGGGGTGGGGGTGGTGGGAGACATGAGTGGGGGCCTGGTTGAGGCTGCCCCTGGTGGCTGGGGGGTGGGGATGGTGGGAGACATGAGTTGGACATGAGTGGGGGTCTGGTGGAGGCTGCCCCTGCATTGCTGAGGGGTGGGTGTGCATGGGGACATGAGTGGGGGCCTGGTGGAGGCTGCCCCTGCACTGCTGGGGGGTGGGGGTGGTGGGAGACATGAGTGGGGGCCCCTGCTGCCCCTGGGGGCTGGGATTGATGGGAGACATGAGTGGGGGCCTGGTGGAGGCTGCCCCTGTACTGCTGGGGGGTGGGGGTGGTGGGAGACATGAGTGGGGGTCTGGTGGAGGCTGCCCCTTGTGGCTGGGGGGTGGGGATGATGGGAGACATGAGTTTGGGCCTGGTGGAGGCTGCCCCTGCACTACTGGGGCGTGGGGGTGGTGGAAGACATCGGTGGGGGCCTGGTGGAGGTGGCCCCTGCACTGCTGGGGGGTGGGGGTGCATGGGGACATGAGTGGGGGCCTGGTGGAGGCTGCCCCTGGAGGCTGGGGGGTGGGGGTGATGGGAGACATGAGTGTGGGCCTGGTGGAGGCTGCCCCTGCACTGCTGGGGGGTGGGGGTAATAGGGGACATGAGCGGGGGCCTGGTGGAGGCTGCCCCTGGTAGCTGGGGCCTGGGGTGGTGGGAGACATGAGTGGGGGCCTGGTGGAGGCTGCCCCTGCACTGCTGGGGGGTGGGGGTGGTGGGAGACATGAGTGGGGGCCTGGTGGAGGCTGCCCCTGCACTGCTGGGGGGTGGGGGTGGTGGGAGACATGAGTGGGGGCCTGGCGGAGGCTGCCCCTTGTGGCTGGGGGGTGGGGGTGATGGGAGACATGAGTGTGGGCCTGGTGGAGGCTGCCCCTGCACTGCTGGGGGGTGGGGGTGGTGGGAGACATGAGTGAGGGCCTGGTGGAGGCTGCCCCTGGTGGCTGGGGGGTGGGGGTGATGGGAGACATGAGTGTGGGCCTGGTGGAGGCTGCCCCTGCACTGCTGGGGAGTGGGGATGGTGGGAGACATGAGTTGGGGCCTGTTGGAGGCTGCCCCTGGTGGCTGGGGGTGGGGGTGGTGGGAGACATGAGTTGGACATGAGTGGGGGCCTGGTGGAGGCTGCCCCTGCACTGCATGGGGGGTGGGGGTGCATGGGGACATGAGTGGGGGCCTGGTGGAGGCTGCCCCTGCACTGCTGGGGGGTGGGGGTAATAGGGGACATGAGTGGGGGCCTGGTGGAGGCTGCCCCTGCACTGCTGGGGGGTGGGGGTGGTGGGAGACATGAGTGGGGGCCTGGTGGAGGCTGCCCATGCACTGCTGGGGGATGGGGGTGGTGGGAGACATGAGTGGGGGCCTGGTGGAGGCTGCCCCTGGTGGCTGGGGGTGGGGTTGATGGGAGACATGAGTGTGGGCCTGGTGGAGGCTGCCCCTGCACTGCTGGGGGTGGGGGTGGTGGTAGACATGGGGGGGCCTGGTGGAGGCTGCCCCTGGTGCCTGGGGGGTGGGGGTGATGGGAGACATGAGTGTGGGCCTGGTGGAGGCTGCCCCTGCACTGCTGGGGGGTGGGTGTGGTGGTAGACATGGGTGGGGGCCTGGTGGAGGCTCCCCCTGCACTGCTGGGGGGTGGAGGTAATAGGGGACATGAGTGGGGGCCTGGTGGAGGCTGCCCGTGGTGGCTGGGGGGTGGGGGTGGTGGGAGACATGAGTGGGGGCCTGGTGGAGGCTGCCCCTGAACTGCTGGGGGGTGGGGGTGGTGGGAGACATGAGTGGGGGCCTGGTGGAGGCTGCCCCTGCACTGCTGGGGGGTGGGGGTGGTGGGAGACATGAGTGGGGGCCTAGTGGAGGCTGCCCCTGCACTGCTGGGGGGTGGGGGTAATAGGGGACATGAGTGAGGGCCTGGTGGAGGCTGCCCCTGGTGGCTGGGGGGTGGGGGTGGTGTTAGACATGAGTGGGGGCCTGGTGGAGGCTGCCCCTGCACTGCTGGGGGGTGGGGGAGGTGGGAGACATGAGTGGGGGCCTGGTGGAGGCTGCCCCTGCACTGCTGGGGGGTGGGGGTGTATGGGGACATGAGTGGGGGCCTGGTGGAGGCTGCCCCTGCACTGCTGGGGGGTGGGGGTAATAGGGGACATGAGTGGGGGCCTGGTGGAGGCTGCCCCTGCACTGCTGGAGGGTGGGGGTGGTGGGAGACATGAGTGGGGGGCTGGTGGAGGCTGCCCCTGCACTGCTGAGGGGTGGGGGTGCATGGGGACATGAGTGGGGGCCTGGTGGAGGCTGCCCCTGGTGCCTGGGGAGTGGGGGTTATGAGAGACATGAGTGTGGGCCTGGTGGAGGCTGCACCTGCACTGCTGGGGGGTGAGGCTGGTGGTAGACATGGGTGGGGGCCTGGTGGAGGCTGCCTCTGCACTGCTGGGGGGTGGGGGTAATAGGGGACATGAGTGGGGGCCTGGTGGAGGCTGCCCCTGGTGGCTGGGGGGTGGGGGTGGTGTTAGACATGAGTGGGGGCCTGGTGGAGGCTGCCCCTGCACTGATGGGGGGTGGGGGTGGTGGGAGACATGAGTGGGGGCCTGGTGGAGGCTGCCCCTGCACTGCTGGGGGGTGGGGGTGGTGTGAGACATGAGTGGGGGGCTAGTGGAGGCTGCCCCTGCACTGCTGGGGCAGTGGGGTAATAGGGGACATGAGTGGGGGCCTGGTGGAGGCTGCCCCTGGTGGCTGGGGGGTGGGGGTGGTGGGAGACATGAGTGGGGGCCTGGTGGAGGCTGCCCCTGCACTGCTGGGGGGTGGGGGTGGTGGGAGACATGAGTGGGGGCCTGGTGGAGGCTGCCCCTGCACTGCTGGGGAGTGGGGGTGCATGGGGACATGAGTGGGGGCCTGGTGGAGGCTGCCCCTGCACTGCTGGGGGGTGGGGGTGGTGGGAGACATGAGTGGGGGCCTGGTGGAGGCTGCCCCTGCACTGCTGGGGGGTGGGGGTGGTGGGAGACATGAGTGGGGGCCTGGTGGAGGCTGTCCCTGGTGGCTGGGGGGTGGGGGTGATGGGAGACATGAGTGGGGGCCTGGTGGAGGCTGCCCCTGGTAGCTGGGGGGTGGGGGTGGTGGGAGACATGAGTGGGGGCCTGGTGGAGGCTGCCGCTGCACTGCTGGGGGGTGGGGGTGGTGGGAGACATGAGTGGGGGCCTGGTTGAGGCTGCCCCTGGTGGCTGGGGGGTGGGGATGGTGGGAGACATGAGTTGGACATGAGTGGGGGTCTGGTGGAGGCTGCCCCTGCATTGCTGAGGGGTGGGTGTGCATGGGGACATGAGTGGGGGCCTGGTGGAGGCTGCCCCTGCACTGCTGGGGGGTGGGGGTGGTGGGAGACATGAGTGGGGGCCCCTGCTGCCCCTGGGGGCTGGGATTGATGGGAGACATGAGTGGGGGCCTGGTGGAGGCTGCCCCTGTACTGCTGGGGGGTGGGGGTGGTGGGAGACATGAGTGGGGGTCTGGTGGAGGCTGCCCCTTGTGGCTGGGGGGTGGGGATGATGGGAGACATGAGTTTGGGCCTGGTGGAGGCTGCCCCTGCACTACTGGGGCGTGGGGGTGGTGGAAGACATCGGTGGGGGCCTGGTGGAGGTGGCCCCTGCACTGCTGGGGGGTGGGGGTGCATGGGGACATGAGTGGGGGCCTGGTGGAGGCTGCCCCTGGAGGCTGGGGGGTGGGGGTGATGGGAGACATGAGTGTGGGCCTGGTGGAGGCTGCCCCTGCACTGCTGGGGGGTGGGGGTAATAGGGGACATGAGCGGGGGCCTGGTGGAGGCTGCCCCTGGTAGCTGGGGCCTGGGGTGGTGGGAGACATGAGTGGGGGCCTGGTGGAGGCTGCCCCTGCACTGCTGGGGGGTGGGGGTGGTGGGAGACATGAGTGGGGGCCTGGTGGAGGCTGCCCCTGCACTGCTGGGGGGTGGGGGTGGTGGGAGACATGAGTGGGGGCCTGGCGGAGGCTGCCCCTTGTGGCTGGGGGGTGGGGGTGATGGGAGACATGAGTGTGGGCCTGGTGGAGGCTGCCCCTGCACTGCTGGGGCGTGGGGGTGGTGGTAGACATGGGTGGGGGCCTGGTGGAGGCTGCCCCTGCACTGCTGGGGGGTGGGGGTGCATGGGGACATTAGTGGGGGCCTGGTGGAGGCTGCCCCTGCACTGCTGGGGGGTGGGGGTGCATGGGGACATGAGTGGGGGCCTGGTGGAGGCTGCCCCTGGTGGCTGGGGGGTGGGGGTGATGGGAGACATGAGTGTGGGCCTGGTGGAGGCTGCCCCTGCACTGCTGGGGGGTGGGTGTGGTGGTAGACATGGGTGGGGGCCTGGTGGAGGCTGCCCCTGCACTGCTGGGGGGTGGGGGTAATAGGGGCATGAGTGGGGTCTTGGTGGAGGCTGCCCCTGGTGGCTGGGGGTGGGGGTGGTGGGAGACATGAGTGGGGGCCTGTTGGAGGCTGCCCCTGCACTGCTGGGGGGTGGGGGTGGTGGGAGACATGAGTGGGGGCCTGGTGGAGGCTGCCCCTGCACTGCTGGGGGGTGCGGGAGGTGGGGGACATGAGTGGGGGCCTAGTGGAGGCTGCCCCTGCACTGCTGGGGGTGGGGGTAATAGGGGACATGAGTGGGGGCCTGTTGGAGGCTGCCCCTGGTGGCTGGGGGTGGGGGTGGTGGGAGACATGAGTGGGTGCCTGGTGGAGGCTGCCCCTGCACTGCTGGGGGGTGGGGATGGTGGGAGACATGAGTGGGGGCCTGGGGGAGGCTGCCCCTGGTGGCTGGGGGGTGGGGGTGGTGGGAGACATGAGTGGGGGCCTTGTGGAGGCTGCCCCTGCACTGCTGGGGGGTGGGGGCGGTGGGAGACATGAGTGGAGGCCTGGTGGAGGCTGCCCCTGGTGGCTGGGGGGTGGGGGTGGTGGGAGACATGAGTTGGACATGAGTGGGGGCCTGGTGGTGGCTGCCCCTGCACTGCTGGGGGTTGGGGGTGCAAGAGGACATGAGTGGGGGCCTGGTGGAGGCTGCCCCTGCACTGCTGGGGGTGGGGGTAATAGGGGACATGAGTGGGGGCCTGGTGGAGGCTGCCCCTGGTGGCCGGGGGGTGGGGGTGGTGGGAGACATGAGTGGGGGCCTGGTGGAGGCTGCCCGTGCACTGCTGGGGGGTGGGGGTGGTGGGAGAGATGAGTGGGGGCCTGGTGGAGGCTGCCCCTGCACTGCTGGGGGTGGGGGTGGTGGGAGACATGAGTGGGGGCCTGGTGGAGGCTGCCCCTGGTAGCTGGGGGGCGGGGTGGTGGGAGACATGAGTGGGGGCCTGGTGGAGGCTGCCCCGGTGGCTGGGGGGTGGGGGTGGTGGGAGACATGAGTTGGACATGAGTGGAGACCTGGTGGAGGCTGCCCCTGCACTGCTGGGGGGTGGGGGTGCATGAGGACATGAGTGGGGCCCAGTGGAGGCTGCCCCTGCACTGCTGGGGGGTGGGGGTAATAGGGGACATGAGTGGGGGCCTGGTGAAGGCTGCCCCTGCACTGCTGGGGGGTGAGGGTGGTGGGAGACATGAGTGGGGGCCTGGTGGAGGCTGCCCCTTCACTGCTGGGGGGTGGGGGTGGTGGGAGACATGAGTGGGGGCCCCTGCTGCCCCTGGGGGCTGGGATTGATGGGAGACATGAGTGTGGGCCTGGTGGAGGCTGCCCCTGCACTGCTGGGGGGTGGGGGTGGTGGTAGACATGGGTGGGGGCCTGGTGGAGGCTGCCCCTGCACAGCTGCGAGGTGGGGGTGGTGGGAGACATGAGTGGGGGCCTGGTGGAGGCTGCCCCTGGTGCTGGGCGGTGGGGGTGGTGGGAGACATGTGTTGGTGATCAGTGGTGCAAGTGACATGTGGGTTGGCTGGTGGGCATGGCCATGGTGGATGGGTTGCCTGTGGGACATGAGCAGGGGTGCAGGGTAGTACCCTGTGGTGTGGGCTGCCTGCAGGGGCCGTGGAGGGTGTAGAGGGAACACCTGGGGGGACCCACATGGCCAAATCACGTGTAGCATTCCCCGGCACCACCGAAATACACTTACCCTGCAGAAATTGCGTGTGAATCTTCCGCGCACCTCGGAATACACGTAGCCAGGCCAATCGCGTGTGGAACTTCCTGCGCACCCCGTAGTACATGTACCCAGGCCAATCGCGTGTGGAACTTCCCACGCACCCCCACCTACCCAGGCTTATCGCGTGTGGAACTTCCCGCGCACCCCGAAGTACACGTACCCAGGCTAATCGCGTGTGGAACTTCCTGCGCACCCAGGAACACGCGCACACACTATTTTTCACACAGCAGGTGTCCGTGTTTGTCGGTGCCCCTTTGCACCTCATTTGTCCTATAGGGCCACTGTATGGGCCATTCATCATGGCTGTATATGGGTGCTTTTTGTTAGCGCACATTTTGGCACACATTTTTTTCAGTCGCAGGGGCGCTACCGCCTGCTTTCTTGTGGCATACTTGTTTGGCCCTGTGCGCGTCTTTGACCGTGCGCTGGTTTGCCCTATTTGATTCCATGAATACGGGTTGTAGGCGAGCGTGTGAGCGTTCCGCGCACTTGCCTCCTGTACTTCCTCCGTGACGCCCATATTTTCACGCGTTGTTTCCCATTCCGAGTGTTACGCCCCGTGTTCCGCCTACTTTTGTGATGTGCGCTGCGCTATGTGCGATTTCGCAGTGGCCGTGGCGCACGCTGTTGGATGACCTGTGCACCGGCGTGCGCGGTGCACATTTTTAGCGCACATCCAATGTTTTTCTCATGCACGGACTTCCATGAATCGCTGTGCGCTGGTTTTCCTGCGATTTTCGCACTTGCACTGCGATTTTCACACTTTTCCTGCGATTCGCACGTTTTGGCACCTGTGCGCGGGAATTTTCGGTGCACATTAATTCCATGAATCGACCCCAAAATGTCAATTTTATAAATGTGTACTGGGTTGCCCTTACTTTATATACATGTAACATAGAACATACTGAACCCCCCACCTGCGCTAGTGTGTCTGATATCCGCGGACCATGCACCTGTTCGCGGACAGACTCGGACAACATCAACACTATCTAAAAACTCAGTGGGTATCTTACATTGTTATATCATCCAAAAAAACACTAAACATGTTCAAAAAGCAGCACATAAATGAATTGCATTCAATAATAAATAAGAAGTGAAACTGTGCATGTAAGACACTAACAGTCCAATTACATAGCATAAGCAACATAGTGGAATATATCAAAACACACAATGCATATGCCTCCAACAGAATTACCCCACATAAATTGCACAGCAAAAATCAACTGGACACCTGCGCAGCAATAACAGCAAAGCCTAGCAAGAAACTAGTGAGTACACTACATTTATTGTATATATTTACAAAGTTTCTGTATTAGGTACACTAAATACATTTTTTTTATACAGAAATGTCTAGGACTTTGGAATGGCTGGAAGAAAATGTTACTCGGGATGAAATGAGAGAAAACAGTGATATTAATAGTAGACCCTACACTTCTCTATTTAAGCCAATTAATAACCAATTACTTTATGTGATCTTAACAAATTTCTTTTTTTTAACATACAATACAGACATTAAAAATAATATACCAAGAGAGACGTTAGAAAATCCTCTGCAGCGAATGGAGCTAAAAATTGTTCTCTTAATTAAAAATGTCAGGACCATATAAAAGAAAAAAATAAATATCACTGTCTCACATGTACCTGTACTCCCTCTCCATGTCCCAACCAACCATCCCCAAAAACTCCCCAGCAAGAAAAATGTTACGATAAGACTTCAATCCCTTCCTCCCCTACCTTCCATCATGTCCAAACCCCTAATTCCCCTGTTTTTGTAACAGTTTCTGCTTCTCCTTCTCTTTCATAATTTCTATACTTTTATACAATAATAACATATTAAGTGTGTTGTTAGTATATTCCTCTGTGTCTTATTTTTTTTTAAAAGGCAGTTAGGGTGTCCGGGGACAGCGCGGCTGTCTGGCATGTCCTCAATTAACCAAAATGGGGGTGTCCTAAGGACACTATAACTGTTTGTATTGTTGGCCATCAAAATGGAGGTGTCCTTAGGACATACAAGATGTCTGCCTGTCCGTAATTAACCAAAATGGGGGTGTCATAAGGACACTATACCTGTTCGTATTGTTGGCAATCAAAATGGAGGTGTCCTTACGACACACAAGATGTCCGCCTGTCCGTAATTAACCAAAATGGGGGTTTCCTAAGGATACTATACCTGTTGAAATTGTCCGTAGTCAAAATGGGGGTGACCGCAGAACACTAAATACGTCCGCATGTTCGTAGCGATGCAAAATAAAGTGTCCTAAGAACATATACCCTGTTTGCATTGTCCATAACTAGAATGAATATGTCCATAGAACACATAGCCTGTCCGCCTGTCCGCAAAGTTCTGACGCACATTTGTTTTGTTCGGTGACTTGAACTCTGTCCGTAGAACACCCGCATGCATGCGTAGCACACCCTTGTCCCTACGAACATCGTGCCTGTCCGCAACTGTCCGCTGCACATGTGTCACACTTTTAATTAGTTTGCGAACTGGAACACTGTCCATAGAACACTCACACACATGCGTAGAACTGAACCCGCGCATTTGGTGTCCTACAGACAGCCGTCCCATGCTCCAAAGTGTCCTCGACGTCATCATGTGACCGCACCCGCACCCGCACTAAGCATAACGAACGCTGTCTGGGCCCCAGGACACCTAAAAAGTGTTTTCAGCAATCCAAGGGATTTTCCTGGGAAGTCCACCCTTGCACTCTATGTCCCTGGTGATCTGCATACTTTTTTTAATTTGTTTAGCCCTTTCTTGGTGTTCAAAATGTTCGGGGACAGCGCGGATATCCGCGGACCTCTAAATTCTTTGCGGTGCTGCCCTGTCACAGCCATTGCACTTTTCGCTGGGAGGAAGTGGTGGTTATGAAAAGAGCCTTTTTTGGTGTTTTTTTGTGTTTCGAAAACTTCAAATGTTCAACACCTACTGCAAAATGGATTGCTGTAATTCCAAAAAAGGTTGCACTGCATTTTGTATATTTCACAGAAAAATCTGATTGCCGGCATAAATAATATTTATTCCATCTCTGCAAAAAATGGAAAAGGCACAGAAAGCCTTGTTAACATTGCACCTTCCTTTCGCCATTTGTGGACCAAATGAAGAAGAAAGCAGCCACATTTGTCTCTGCATAATACGGGAATAAATTACTCTGGAGTTTGAATATATGTCCATGACTTTCCCAAGTTCTTCTTTCATTGCAAATTGCAAAGAGATTCCAGACACATGTCCTAAACTGTTCCCTCCACAATTAATAATAATAATAATAATGTCTGGATGACAATGTGTCACCAAAGTAGCACAAAGAGGTACCAAATCCAGCCACTTCATTCCACGCACGCCATGCCAGTGCACTTCCCCATGAGGGAATCCAAGATGTACTGCCACTCTGCAGTGATCTACATGCACCTATAACCAATTTATCCACGAATCTCCCAAAATCCAGACAATCTGCTTTCTGAAATACACAGCCATAGCTATCTCATCTTCTCTCAGAAAAAAGACTTTCTAACAAACTCTCTGCTCACACATCACACCCAGTAAACCCCATTGACCAATCCCGTGCTGTGCTATGTCTCATTTGCATCCCTCTCAACCTCAGAAATCCCACATGTAATATGCGCTGTCCACAGACAACCTCGTATCGAGCGTGGGGAATTAAAATTGAAATAGCGTGCCCCATTTCCCCTTTGAGGTTGTCTCTGAAAAGAACCTTTTTTTAGTTTTTTTGCAGATGCTTCAGAAACACCTTTTATTTTGTATTTTAGTTTTTTTTCTCTTATTGTCCTCCAAAAATCTTCACATTAGCTTCTCCAAAGCAACCCTTATGTTTCAAAACAGCATGGCTTTTCCCTCCAAAAATCTTCACATTAGCTTCTCCAAAGCAACCCTTATGTTTCAAAACAGCATGGCTTTTCCCATAAAAGATAAAGTCATGCCATCTTCTTTAAACTAATCAACATTACCAGAGTCAATGTTGTCATTGTTGCAAAAGAACATGCCAGCTCTAAGCCTAAAAGCAAACATGCCTCGGTTAATTAAACACCTACCAATATTTTGCTGAGGACAAAAAACAGTACTATTGTCCCATATTGCCCTAGGTATCAAACCAGAAAAATAACCTTGGCATTTGGAAGTAGTTTCATTACTGCCTGAACCAAGTTTTCTAGATCTTTTAACAAAATAGGTGCACTGACATAGCCCAAATGCAAAGCACCACAGTGCAGGACAACCACACGTGGACCGTTAACCCTAGCCATATCTTGGCAAACTTCTACCATTGCCTGCAAATTGAAACCAGGCACAATGCTCCACATCACCTCCACTCATTTTACATCAAAATTGTTTCCCACATTCCTACATTTTGCATACTGATCCAAACCATTCACAAACATATCTCCAAGCACCACCACTCTGACTTTCTCCACCTCCGCCATCTTCAATACACACAGCCTCTCGCAATACGAAGCAGAACCTCAACACCTGATTGGCTAATCCTCAAAATACACTCCCATGTCATACTTAGAAGCCCTGGATGTGCATGCCCTATCTGCGAACAGCCGCGCTGTCTGCGTAGCACGTAAGTAACACTGGGGCAGCCCTTCTACCCTTTCCACTTCACTCTCTGCACCGTTCCCTCATTGGCTACCGCTAAGCAGTCACACAACCATCCACCAATCACATGCAAGACCTCTACATCTAACTCCATCATCACAATTCAGCACTTTAGATGTACTGTTGATCAATCCTAGTATAATTGTGCTGTAACTGCAAAGCACCTACAGCAAATACTAGTAAACTCTCCAACATTTCTACTTGCAGATTCATACACATCCACATGCAAGAACACAAAGTACAGGTATGAATATTTTTTGCACAGTACATCATACATGCCAACATTTCGACCCACCTAGAAGGGACATTTCCTCCAAGAAATTGGGAGACAACACTTGTGTCATAAGAATGCATTGGGCAAAGATGTATTTTTGGCGGGAGAACATGAAATAAAATAACAATATTTTTCACTGAAAAATCGTGAGCCGAAATCAGGAGGATTGGCATGTATGGTACATGTACATCTCTTCTATTAGTGCATATAAACAGAGTAAGTGCCACTCACTCTGTGCAACCTGTGAAACAAGCTTACTGTCATTTCTCCCATCTGCTATGATGAATTGTCACTTGCAAAGTTGTCTGCACTCCAAATTTTTATTTACCCATATTATCAACTGCAATGTGCAAACTGTTATCATTTCTGTAACCACTGCCACATATTTAACCACATTACAACCAGGATAGCATTTAATGCATTATAGTGCATATAACGTACATAAAATTTCCTTCATATACATTCTGCATATTTCACATACATTCTATCATTTCAACTTCCTTTACAAATGACTATATTAGTAATCAGACACAACACACAAAGCTATCTAACAAAGTGTCATTTCATGCTAAAGGATGGGGGAAATAACAGTATAATTATGGAAAAAGGCTTTCTAGTGTATTATAAAATTACACACATCCAGGATGAGTACATGCACCTTTATATCCAGTTGAAACAACACCACTGCCTCTACAACTGCTCTTCCAATCTAGACAGCTCTCTCATTCCAGCTGGTTGCCCATTCTGTTCTAGATTTCACAACAGCATTCAACTATGCACAGGTGCAGTCATATCTATCACACCATCTACAATTATGTACAGTGTTGCAAAGCAAGACATACATCATCTCCCCCCTTCCCTTCAGTCTGCAACACAAGCACCAGGTCCTTCTTTGCAACCCTTACTTTATTTCAGACTCTCCCATCTCCAAGCACCACAGAAATCAGTAATCACATTTTTTAATACATATCCCCTAAGCAGCCCACATTTCACAATCAAAATGTTTGGTAGCATTGTAGAGTTATGTTGCAGTGCTTGTGGCCAGGGCCTAGAGTCTTTAGTTGATGGCCTATGGCCTTGGGCCAAGCACCCAAGACTCTAGGTCCAGGCCACAACCACCGCAGCATAACACACCCATAGAAAAAAACACCTACCAAATGACCAAAACCCCAAAACATAATGCATCCACCTCAAAACTATCCACTTCAGTTAACATTCTAAAAAATAATTACAACTAAAGTACAAACTCTTCAATACATACCCTCTACACCCAATGCTCTGCTAACGACCCCAAACCAACATCATACTAACGTAAAATAGTCAGTAGTGTGCCCAGTGTTAGTATGTCTGAGTGTTAGTATGTCTGCGGACAACCACAGTGACCACGGACATTGCAAACACATTGCGGCCTTCCCCCACCTAAACAAATACAGCATTTAACCAATCTCTTACTCCCCCACCCTCTCCAAGCACTCATAAACACCAACTCACTCCTCAAAATTGGATTTATGCTCACTTCCAGCACATGTCCGCACATCCAATTTGGCGGGCGCATCAAAACAATTTGACGCACCTCACGCCTCATCCCAGCCAATCAGACAACACGTTGCATGTCCGCGGACATGACGCAAACTGATTATCCATTTTCTCATTACATTTTGAACGCTTATATGAGTAAATCTGAATATATTCCAGGGTAATATTTTGAGGCAGCCGACTGTAATTTGAGATTTCTACATGAACGACTTCATAATTTAAATATGTTTTTCTTTAATCACATTCTGAACAGCTTTTAACGTGGAAATAATTCTGCCCAAATATCTCAAAATTTGCCGCTTTGATATTCCCATTTTTTTGCAGATGCCTAGATTTTAGGTGGAATTGTTGCACTAAAAAAAAAATTGAACATCGACTTAGCCAATTTTAATACATTAACCATTGAAGATGTATCTAGATATGATGGATACACAATGACAAGTAGGCTTTTCAGTGAAAAAATATGAAATAAGTTAAAATAACCACAACCATGTCACCCATGTGCACAGAAGCAATTAGCACACCCATCATAGGCACACACCCCATTGGGTACACATTACAGAAAAACACTCAAGCAGGACAATACACAATTCAAGCAACAATTCAAAGCCATCATTGTCATGACCCCACAGAACATACACACTCATCCACACTATGTACACATTCCAACATACACTCAAGCAAGGAAATATATCATTCCAGCAACACTATGCAGCCAAAATGATCATGACCACACACAACATACACACCCATCCCCACTATGTACACCCTCGAACATACACTCAAGCAAGGAAATACTTTATTCAAGCAATACTAAACAGCCAACATTATCATAACCACACAAAGCATATCCACCAACTCCTACTGCGTACATATTAAAATTATGCACTCAAACAAGGTACCTTTAAGTGTGCAGAAAATTACTTACCACTGTGTTGCTCTGAAGTGAAATGAAGGAGCACAATCTAAATTGCACGTGGAACAGTACACATTTCTCCTTCCATAAGTGTGGGGCTGGGGCTGGAGATCAGATAATAACATAGGCTCCTGTCTCCTGTTGCTGGTGTGAGCATTGAAGGAGCCGAGGAATGCAGTCATCATAAAACATGGAGTTTCACAAAATCTTGGCTATGTTGGTCTGGTTTAACATGGCGACATCTTCCTTGTATTGTTGAAATTCTTTTTGCTCACAAAGGTTTGGCAAAGGTTGTGTCTCACTGGGCTAGTGGTTTAGCCAAGAGAAGACCACATACAAACATTTAGAACAAGAAGGAAAACCCAGGATGAGACTGCGCCCAGTTTTTCAAAACATGGTTTAATATGTAAATGTCCTTTCAGATGACACGTGTTTCAGTCCCATTAGGACCTTCTTCAAATCAGGGCTGATTAAGTACATTACTGAAAATCGTTTAAATATATTCCAACATTAACAAAAAATGGTATGTTCATTCACATATTAACAAAAGAAATGCCAGTGATATAATGATATATGTTTAGTTGACAGAAAATAATAATTAGAAAGTCAAAAAAACAAAGTGCCAGACAAAAATGGGTTTGGGGATAGGGAAGGATAAAGACGGTCAAGAGATAGACAGAAACACCTTAATTAGTCAGTGCTGAATATATTGTCACATTCTTATTCCAAATATAAGAGTAAGTGTTTCTGTTTTACCTTGATTTCTCCTAATGCCCCTTATTGGGTTAAGCAGACAGTATCCGCTCTTCAAATCTCGGGTTAGATCCCTTTAAGAAAATAAATCAATCATGGTATCACCTTTAGCATTTTTAGAGTCATTTAAAAGTCTCATATTATTTGGTGGTAAAACGCATTTCATCCTTATCCAAGGGTCCATCAGTTCAATTGAAATGGTACCGGTGTCCTGATGCGCATACTCTAAAATTAGATCCTAAAACATGGTGCTCAGTATCCATCAAAGTTTAAAAAATGTTCTCTACTCTACAAAAATAAGCCTTCATTTTTGGCACGCATGCAGTTTTCACTGTGAACCGGCAAAGTGAATGCATGTAATTCTAATAGCATATTATAAAGAGCCTTTAATCATTGTTTTTGGTTCCTTAAATACATTCAAAAATAAGTGTTCATTCCTCTTTACAGTACTGTGTGTTCTGGAAGAGCTTCTTATCTGTAATGTTTTATGAAGGTATTGTGTTCTTGCGCGCGGGAACGCCATGCTGGGCAAGATAGTGGTAATGCCAAAAGCGGTCTTAAACGCACACACGGACTCGCAGCAGGAATTTATACAGAGAAAACAGTGCGCCGCACTTCAGAGACGGTCTCTTGCCTAGTAACAGTGGTCTCGCGTACAATTGAGTGCTACCGAATGTCCAGAGGGGGCGTCAGTAGGCATTCTCTCCCTCATTATTGTGTTTCAGTTGCCATAACAACGGACCCGAGCACTAGTCCATTTTCCATCGTAAAGGCAACTCCTCCCTTGTAATAATAGAGCTGCCATTTTTAAGAGATGTAATTAACCATTCTCTATAGTTCAAAGCGTATTTGAATCTTGGTACTTTCACTTTATAAACAGTTAAGTGTTCAGAAATCTTATAGGTGTCAAATTGTAACATATGCTAATGCGGAACAACATTTTATATGGTATTTGCCTCTTACTGCAAAGTGTTGTTTGTACTCTTCTAGTGTGAAAAAATCAAAATCCTAAAATCACGCTTGATCCGTAGTGCCTAATATAGTATCTCACAGTGGTCTGGTGCATTCGTAATGAGGTGAAATATACTTAGCTGCACTATCAAGACGCTTGCCAGATGGTCCTGAGTGTTACTCTGTTATATGTAATTGATACATTTCATCCCAAGGGTATGCTTTGATATTCACTATTTTCTAAGGAGCAAAGATTAACGTTACAAAGTCATGAATAGTTCAAATAGAGATAGTGAGCACTGTTCAAAAATAATAATCGTTATGAGAACTTGATAAGGTTAGATACGTCCTATCCAAACTACAGAGTATACACATATTATGATCATGTTGGTTCACTTAGTTAGTTATGTACACAAAAACCATTATTGTATGATGGGTTACATTTAGATCTGAAACCGAAATGAAGTCCCTTTATAGGAAGGACACCATTTTGTTGTGCGTGTTCAATCCGAGAACTGTAGAGTTAAGTTTGCAAGTTATTCTCGCTTCAGCTTGTCTCAGTTTCTTTTCCTTGTTCCCACCTCTTTGGCCTAATGTGTTCTTCTGGAGGCCAATAAATCATATGTCCGCTTTATTGTCCATTTGATGTTTTTCCTGCCAATGGCATGCCAGTGGTAGTCTTGGATCCGGGCTGCCGATTTTGGCTAAGTGTTCTCTTACCCAAATCCTTAATTATCTGATGGTACTGCCAATATAGACCAGATTGCAAACACATATGATTCCATAAACAACGTGATTTGACCTGCAATTGATGGATTGTAACATTTTCAAGGTTTTGTTGTTGGTGGCAGTAAATGAGCCCGTTTTGTTATGCGCAAATGTGCACATTGTGCATGATCCACATTTTCTAAATCCATTATTTGGCGCTTTTAACCAGTTCGATGGTTCCTCCATGATTAGATCTGGTAAGTTCGAGGGACTTAATATATTCTTCAAGGTTTGTGCCTTTTTGTAGATAATCCTTGGTTTATCATCCACATTATTCGCAATGTTCTCATCAAGTTCAAGAAGGTAACAATGTTTAGCTAAGATTTTGTACAGGGTTCTGTGATCACTGTTATATTTGGTAATAAAGCCAATTGTTGCTTGTTCCGTCACTTTAATCTTAGTTGTCAGAGTTTGTTCTTGAGTTATTGTAGAGCTTTTGTCCAAGGCTCTTTTAACACATTGTTCTGTGTAGCCTCTTGCCAGAAATCTTGATGTTAAGAGTATACACTCCTTCTCAAAGTGTTGCATTGTCTGGCAGTTTCTCCTGGCTCTTGGAAATTCCCCTGTGGGTATATTGAGAATGGTTGGTCTGTAGTGGCAGCTTTCTGCATGTAGGTTCGAGATAACTTCCATGGGTTTCTGGTATGTGCAGGTTCTAATCTGGTTATGATCAATATATATTGTGAGGTCCAGAAAATCTATACTTGTCTCATTGCAGATGCCTGTGAATTGTATTCCCATTTCATTGTGGTTGATCCTATCCTTAAAATCTGTGAATTCTGAAGTCGTACCTTTCCATATTATTAGTACATCATTGATGTATCTCATACAGTGCACAAGTTCTTTCTCATATGCTTTGTCCTAATAGATGATCGTATCTTCAAACAGACCTATAAAGATGTTTGCTAGGGCCGGAGCATATTTGGTGCCCATTCCTACGCCCTTGGTCTGTCTAAAAAAGCTGTTGTTAAAGTTGAAGATGTTGCTTTCAAATGTTAGTTCCAACATTTCCTTTACCATTTGGATTTGTTGATAAATTGATGCCGAATCCTCCTTGAAAGTGTGATCTATTGCTTTCAAGGCCCATGTATGTTGGATCGATGTATAAAGTGCCTTTACATCCAATGTTGCAAGTTGATAGTCTCTTTCCCAATTCACACTTTTCAGTTTAAGAATGACGTTGGTAGTATCCTTTAGGTATATCTTCAATCTCATTGCTCTTGGTCTTAGGATATTATCTAGGTATTGTGAGATGTTCTCTGTTGCCCAACCTATTCCGCTAAGGATCGGTCACCCTTCTGGTATCTGATCGTATTCTTTGTGTACCTTGGGCAGAAAGTACATAATCAGTATTATAGGTTCTTTGATGGTAAGAAAACTTTTTTCGTCGTCCGTAAGGAGACCCTTGTGGTGCCAGATCTTGATTTGTTGGTCCAATTTCAGTACTATTTGTTTCGTTGGATTAGTAGGCAGTGGTTCAGAGCAGCCTGGAGTACTCAGATGCTTCCTGGCCATCTCTAGATAGTCCTCTCTATTGATGATAACAATATTCCCCCCCGTGTCCGCTTCTTTTATTACAATAGAGCGGTCAGTCTCTAGAGTCCAGAGGGCTTCTTGTTCCTTCATAGTCAGGTTCTGTTTAGCATTTGTCTGGTGTCTCTTATGGTCTGTCTGGTAGAGGTCCTGTGATAGCACTTTATAAAAGGTGTCAATAATATTGTCCGCTGCAAGTTGAGGTACAAATTTAGAAACTGGTTTAAGCTCTTTGATAGGTAGCATATCTGGTTCCACATTCAGGTCTCATAGTACTTGGCTGATGTTATACTCTGCAGGCTCTGCAATGGATCTGAGTAGATGAATTTTCTCTATTTCTTTAATGCTCAAATCACTTGGTTGTGTCTTCGTTTGTTGTTGGTAGGTCCCTGGTGCATTAGTTGCAAAAAACTTTTTAAGTTTTAATCTTCATACGAATTTGAATAGATCTATGTGTAAATCCGTCTCGTTATGCTTCGATGTGGGGGCGAATGACAGTCCTTTATTAAGTAACTTGTTTTCTTTGAGGGATATCCCTCTTCTGGATAGGTTCAGGACAAGGTTCTGGGATATTTCATTCTGATAATTTCTTTTGTGCTCGCTCTAGTGAACCTTTTGTTTGTGTTTCCTTGTGATCCTAGATTTGTTGGATCTTGTACCCCCGCCCCCCCCGCCTTCCTCTCCTCCTGGTGTACTGGTTGTTGATCCTGTGTCCCCAGGTAACTGAAAACGGACCTGTTTGGGTGGAAAGTTCCTATTGACTTTCTTATACCTTTTTATTTGATTCATGAAGCTAGAGGTTAATCTCCCACTTGTGCTTTCTTTCTCAGCTATGTCTTCCACGGTGAGTGCTTCTCCTTCTGAGTCAGCATCCGAGCTTGCAGGTGATGTATTAGGTGTGATTGTCTTAGATCCAAATTTCGGAGTTTGATTATATTTAGCTTGAAAGGTATACACCCTATCCTCCTGATAGTCTCTTTCCTCTCTGTAGTGCTTTCTTAGTTTTCTTAGTTTGTCTTCATCCTGGTAGTTTTTTAAGATGTCATGCATGGTATTGTAATTTTTCTCTTTCGTTGTTTCTTGTGAATTCTTTTCTGCAATTTCTTTTTTGATTTTGTCTATCAATTCGATTGTCCTTTTATGCTCCCATGTCGCGTGTTCAATCAGAAGTTCCACCATTTTATTTGAGCTGCCAGTAAGGTTCTTCTCCTGCATCTCTGCCAAATCATTATCCACATCATTACTAAAGTTCGGGAAGATCAGGATCCTTAAGCCTTTGGAATCAATTCATTCTTACGATAATTTTCCAGGGATACTATTTCCCAATACTTGTCGATTTCCTTCTTCGAGAATCTCTCCAGTTTGTAAAATAATGCTCTCAAATCATCCTGTTTCTGTATGGGATTAAAGAAGGCATGCTTCATGTTCCCCTTTGGTGTGAATAGATTGGCAGTTTCCTCCTTCCTATTCTTCAGATACTCAGCCATGTTGCACTGTTGTATGTCTGCCGTAGACCAAACCTGAAATCACAGAGTTTCACAAAATCTTGGCTATGTTGGTCTGGTCTAACATGGCGACATCTTCCTTGTATTGTTGAAATTCTGTTTGCTCACAAAAGTTTGGCAAAGGTCGCGTCTCACTGGGTTAGTGGTTTAACCAAGAGAAGACCACATATAAACATTTAGAACAAGAAGGAAAACCCAGGATGAGACTGCGCCCAGTTTTTCAAAACATGGTTTAATATGTAAATGCCCTTTCAGATCACATGTGTTTCGGTCCCATAGGACCGTCTTCAAATCAGGGCTGATTAAGTATATTACTGAAAATCTTTTAAATATATTCCAACATTAACAAAAAATGGTATGTTCATTCACATATTAACAAAAGAAATGCCAGTGATATAATGATATATGTTTTGTTGACAGAAAATAATAATTAAAAAGTCAAAAAACCAAAGTGCCAGAGAAAAATGGGGTTGGGGATAGGGAAAGATAAAGAGGGTCAAGAGATGGACAGAAACACCTTAATTAGTCAGTGCTGAATATATTGTCACATTCTTATTCCAAATATAAGAGTAAGTGTTTCTGTTTTACCTTGATTTCACCTAATGCCCCTTATTGGGTTAAGCAGACAGTATCCGCTCTTCAAATCTCAGGTTAGATCCCTTTAAGAAAATAAATCAATCATGGTATCACCTTTAGCATTTTTACAGAGTCACTTAAAAGTCTCATATTATTTGGTGGCGATAGTCTCTTTCATCTCTGTAGTGCTTTCTTAGTTTTCTTAGTTTGACTTCATCCTGGTAGTTTTTTAAGATGTCATGCATGGTATTGTGATTTTTTTCTTTCGTTGTTTCTTGTGAATTCTTTTCTGCAATTTCTTTTTTGATTTTGTCTATCAATTTGATTGTCATTTTATGCTCCCCTGTTGCATGTTCAATCAGAAGTTCCACCATTTTATTTGAGCTGCCATTAAGGTTCTTCTCCCACATCTCTGCCAAATCATTATCCAAATCATTACTAAAGTTCGGGAAGATCAGGATCCTTAAGCCTCTGGGAATCAATTCATTCTTAAGATAATTTTCCAGGGATACTATTTCCCAATACTTGTCAATTTCCTTCTTCGAGAATCTCTCGAGTTTGTAAAATAATGCTCTCAAATCATCCTGTTTCTGTATGGGATTAAAGAAGGCATGCTTCATGTTCCCCTTTGGTGCGAATAGATTTGCAGTTTCCTCCTGCATATTCTTCAGATAGTCAGCAATGTTGTGCTATTGTATGTCTGCAGTAGACCAAACCTGAAATCACAGAGTTTCACAAAATCTTGGCTATGTTGGTCTGGTCTAACATGGCGACATCTTCCTTGTATTGTTGAAATTCTGTTTGCTCACAAAGGTAAATGCCCTTTCAAATGACACGTTTTTCTGTCCCATTAGGACCTTCTTCAAATCAGGGCTGATTAAGTATATTACTGAAAATCTTTTAAATATATTTCAACATTAACAAAAAATGGTATGTTCATTAACATATTAACAAAATAAATGCCAGTGATATAATGATATATGTTTTATTGACAGAAAATAATAATTAAAAAGTCAAAATTACATGCATTCACTTCGCCGGTTCACAGTGAAAACTGCATGCGTTCCAAAAATGAAGGCTTATTTTTGTAGAGTAGAGAACATTTTTTAAGGTATAATGGATACTGTGCACCATGTTTTAGGATCTAATTTTAGAGTATGCGCATCAGGGACAACGGTACCATTTCAATTGAACTGATGGACCCTTGGATAAGGATGAAATGTGCTTTACCACCAAATAATATGAGACTTTTAAGTGACTCCGTAAAAATGCTAAAGGTGATACCATGATTGATTTATTTTCTTAAAGGGATCTAACCTGAGATTTGAAGAGCGGATACTGTCTGCTTAACCCAATAAGGGGCATTAGGGGAAATCAAGGTAAAACAGAAACACTTACTCTTATATTTGGAATAAGAATGTGACAATTTATTCAGCACTGACTAATTAAGGTGTTTCTGTCTATCTCTTGACCCTCTTTATCCTTCCCTATCCCCAAACCCATTTTTGTCTGGCACTTTGTTTTTTTGACTTTCTAATTATTATTTTCTGTCAACAAAACATATATCATTATATCACTGGCATTTATTTTGTTAATATGTGAATGAACATACCATTTTTTGTTAATGTTGGAATATATTTAAAAGATTTTCAGTAATATACTTAATCAGCCCTGATTTGAAGAAGGACCTAATGGGACCCAAACACGTGTCATCTGAAAGGGCATTTACATATTAAACCATGTTTTGAAAAACTAGGCGCAGTCTCATCCTGGGTTTTCCTTCTTGTTCTAATCATAAAACATGGGGTGGGGTAGAAATAAGGAAGGTTTTTCTTCTGCAAACATGAAGTCAGGATCACACCACAGGGAAAGGGAATAAGAAAATGCTAGACAACATGTTAACATGGGGAGAGTCACCTGAGGCAGTGAGGAGAAAAGGGGTGAACATTGACCAGTGGAAAGGAATGACGTGTTAATGTGCCCTTTCGGTGTAAGCATAGAATGGATGTTAAGGTGTATAGGTCAAACATATGATAGATTTAGCCCATCAAGAGGGTTGTACATAAACCTGAGAGGCGAAAAAATGATGGCGGAAAGAATGAGTCTGGCAAGAGGATGACATTGTGTACTAAATAACAGATTAAATCCATCAAAGAATATGGAATACATATAAAAGATGGGGTCTAGGGAGGTGGCTGGGTGGGTAAATGGTGGTTTGAGTGCATGAAGATAGCAGATACTGGGTTGAAGGTTGACTTGCTCTACGAGATAGGTAAATGGTCATTAGATGGATTGCCATATGCATGTATATATGTACTTAAGTGCCTTTTCTGGAGGAAAGTGCTGAGGCTCCCAGGAGGAGTCCGTATCCAGATGATTAGGCATGAATCAGCACTGTTATCTTTGGAAGCAATGGTAATTTGGAAAACTCTATCCCTTTGGCGAAAATGTATAATGGAAGAAGCAGTAAGGGACCTAAAATCCTTGGGAAAGCAATTATTAAGGGAAACAATCAAATGCTGATGAAATGGGAATCTTTCTGCATTGCCCTCCTGAGTGAGTTGGATGTGAACGAAGAAACTCTGGTGCAAAATCCGATGCTAGTAAAAAAAAGGTTATTGAAAATGAATTGGGTTCAAACTTGCCAACAAAGAGTGGGTTTCAAACTCTTCTCGATAACAGCTTGGGAATCGAGAAAGAGGGATGTCTTGCCCAGGTACTGCCCTGTAGCCTGTTCCACCAGAAATTCCTAAGATTTCATTTAAATCTGTACCCCACAAAGTAAGTGCTGCTGTCAAGGAAACAATGGAGCAGCTGTGATCCAAATGTTAGATTTTGTAAAAGAAAGGAGGTAGTGGGATCATTAGAGCATGTGGTTTTGAATTGTCAAGGCCTGAATATCATCAGGACAACACATCTGGGGACATTTCTGGAGGAGGTCTCCACGCTGTGGGGGTACAGCTATGGTGCTGAGTTTGTGCGGGGGAAAGAATGTCTTTGATTATTGCCGTTTTAAGATTTCTTTGAGAAGTGTTTGACATGTCACGCTAACCGAATTAACCTAGAGTTACATAAACCTTTGAAGTGGCTACTACAGCTAAGGTTGGTAAAAGGGTCCCTCATGTGAAATGTTTGAAATTGTTAATAGTCTAATATAGTTTAACAAGGAAGAAAGTTTTAAATGATGTCAAATATTTTATTTCTTTGTTTTGTTTTATGATATAAAATGTGTTCATGAATATCTTTGAGCCAAAGTGAAGGCTTGGACAGCTATGTATTTTTTTGATATGAAGTGTTTTTAGGTAGAAGGTTTGCATTTGCAGGCCAAACACTGAGAAATAAATAAAATAAAATATATTTATTTTTTATAAGTTGACATTCATCATTCTATAGTTCCGGTGAAACCTATGAGCCTTTCACTTTGAAAATGTTCTATTGCTAAGAACTCCGCTCCCCAAATTGACATGTTTGGTAGAAATGTGTGAAACCTACCATCAGGATTGTTATACATTAGTGATGTCATCAGTGATGCCATTGTGATGTTATTTGTGATTCCATATATGTTGGTATGAGCAGTCCTGTTATGGTTGAGCAATTTAACAACATTTTCACTGAATTTCACAGGGTTTGTTTGAGCAAGTTAACTATAATGTCCCTTTGACAATATTTTTTCACTAAATTTTGCATGTTTTTATTGGGGCAGCTTAACAATAATGTCCATTTAACAAAGAGATGTTTACTGAATTTCAACAGATTTTTAAACTGAAGATGTTTCTAGCATTTAAGCAAGTAACTAACATTCCTCTCTTAAAATACCTCCCTTAAAATATATAAAAGGACTATAACATTCCACTAACACAACTTTTTGCAGTGCATATTGATGTGTGTCACTTTGAGTAGTGCATGCTGAAGGTGCAATTAATGGCAGAATTGCCTGGGGCATGAGGTGTGGCCCTGTCCCAAGCGCCACCCAGCCTCCCGTAATACCTAATAGATATGGCTAGCCACCTGGACCAGTGTCCACTATACCCCTAAAATGGGACCATTGGCCACTGTACAGGGCTTTCAGCCAACCATGTGCAGTGACACACTCTCTTGGGCATGGACTCAAGACATGTTGCAGGCTCTACCAAGCAACACACAGTAGACATTGGGCCTGACCTGCAGTCAGATCCAGTGGCCACTTTAACTTCAAAGCCTGTCCCTGGCAACTATGGCCAATGGCCAGGCACCAAAGTTATGCCACTGTTTTACTTACTTTTTGGCAAATTATGAAATGAATGCTGGTTTTATTAACATCAAATTTCAGAATGCATGCTCTCAGGACTAGACTACACCTTATTTTGCAAATTTGGTGAAAATCCATCCATTTGTTCAGGCTGTAGACACAAAACTTGTTTTTAAATCAAACTAAAGTCAAATGTGACTTCCCAAAGTTTGTGCCCTTACTGTAACCCTTTAACTCTATATTTTGTTTGAAAATCTTTGTGGAGATTTGTTATATGACCTGTGAAGAATTGCCAGGCTGAGATAGGGGAGCCCTACCTTTTTAATGTATTTTAATGGTAAAACAATTCATGTAGACTATTTCAGAAAGGGTGGTCTACTAATCATATACCCTTTTCATCAAACTCAATGCCAAAAGCATAGTGCACACCTGTGCCATACTGCATTTGTGTCCTGATATGCAGTGCCTGCTCTCTAGTGGTACAGAGCAGGTTCACAGAGTTCAACTGATTATCTGTTTGGCAGCTGCTTTTGCATTGATGTCACTGCAGCACAGAGGCTGCATTTACATCTGCACCACTGTTCCAAAACAAAATAATTTTGATAAACTATCGACCTGGTGGCAGGATAATCTGAAAATATAAGTGATACCCAGGTTTTGGGTTGGTGTCTGAGTTTTCACATAATTATTAAAAGTCACTTCTGATTTGTAACATACCCATGTCTAGCTTGTGAGGTCAGACTAGCTATGAGAGGCAATGTGAATAGCCAGCACCTCCTGCCTGTCTGAATTCCAGTTAATGGGACAAAGGACCGGTGGCCTGCCTCATTTGGCATTCTGGGAGGTTGGGTAACTCCACCATTGCCACACCTGGGACCTCCCAGATGGAGATGACATGTGAGGCTGGCATCAAATGGAAAATCTCGTAACAAAGACGTGCCTCACAATAGCAGGTTGCACACCAAAGTGTCTTTGAAGTGCAGGGCGCAGAATTAAACAGGCTGGCAGAGCAGAACCAGAGGGAGGAAGTCATCTTCCATCTTAGGTTTTCTGTTGGCGTTCCTTCTGGTCTCATACACTTCCTGCAAAGCATTTTTGGTGTGATGCCTTTATTAGGAAGGGGTTTCTGCTTTTTTGTCTGGTTTATTATTTGACTGCAAGAATAATTCATTTGGACCTCTTTTGGGGGAGTTCATTGTTCCCAGGACTCAAGTCGAGGGTACAAGCAGGGGGACAGAGTCCACCCACTTTATTCAGAGGGTGGACTCAGTCCCCGCCAGCTAAAATGAGAAACATTGAATGTCGTCTTTAAACGTATGAATTAAAGCCGACCTCAGGATCAAACTGCAGTCATCAGATTTGCAGGCGGGACACTTCACAACTGCACTAGATAACCTGATGCTAAATAAAAACAGCCAAAGGTGAAATGCCCCATTTCGGTACTGCAAGTTCCAGGGAAAACATGTGTATTGGTTCTTGAAGCTTAAAACATGCACACCTTTTAAAGTTTTCAAAAACACTATTAAAAGAAAATATTCTCTCTTGGTTTTGTGTGTGTGTTGATTTTATGAAAGGCAAATGCCATTTGTCCTATTCAATTTGGGTGGTTATGCAAAGCCAATTTAATTAAATGTGCATATTTCACTTTGATATGCTATTTTCTGGTGACGTCACATCCCATTGCGTTTGTTGATGAGTCCCCCCACTTTAATTTTTAGGACTTGACCCCTGATTGTACCAAAGCCCTCATCCATTGGGGCGAAGGAGTGCTTGAAGGCAGGGACAAGCTCTGCTGCCTCCAGACTCCGAGGGCACATTGGTGGTGACTAATTGCTGAGAGAAGACCTCCCTCTCTGCCTGCTTCACTGGTACCCAGGGCCAGACTAGCGTTGAAGGACTCCTGAAGGTGTCAGCTAGCTTCACCCTTGTTGGGTGAAGAACAACAAGGACTCTTCTTGTCTGTTAGCCCCTGGATTGGGGCCCACAGCAACTGAAGAAGCAAAGCAGCTGGTTTCCTCACTTCTACCATGACAAACCGCTGTCAGACCATTGTCACTCACGTTTAACTTCATTTTAACAAATGGTACCCAATGTGCTGCCTGTGGCACTTCTTAAAACTCTTCAAACTGCTGTTGCTGCTCCTCCAACCAGTATACCGCCACACCACACCAGCTGAGGGTGCCATTGCCCCATCTTGAACAAATAGCTAATTGCTTTGGAAGCCTTCAAACTGCCATGTCTCAAACCTCTACTCGAGCCACCAGCATTTTCATTGCTGGTCCCTGCTCAAATGCAGAACAGCCCCTGATGGATTTACCAACGTGCATCCTTCAAACACTGAATTGAACTACAGCAAGTTTCACCTCAAACCTGACTCAACATGTGCTTCTTGTCTGGATCCCTGCAACTCACTGCATGTGTGACCTGGTTCAGCACCGTCAAACAGCCAAAAACTGATTAAAGTACTGTTGGAAGGCCTCAGCCACCCTGCTCTGTTGTTTGGACCCTAAAGGCTGGTTAAGCAAAATGATTGCATCTTTTCCCCAAAGACATATTCTTTTCAATAACCTTGAAGTGATTTACTGCTTTTTCCTTCCTGCTAAGTATCCAGAGAGTTTTCATCATTACATTCTGCATTTCTCTGTCATCCTTTACAGGGGTGGGTTTTTGGTAGTGTTTTCTAGTAGAGTTTTTATTGCATTGTGGCATGCTTAATTCAGGTATATATATTTTATAGAACTTTGATTGTACATTCCTTATTTGTGGACTGTTGTACTGTTACTGTTTAGGATGCCACTGTCTCACATGTACACCCCTCTTAAGAGCATAGCCTGCCCCTGTCCCACATTATTACAAAAGCGAAGGAGGTATACTTATCTGTGTCTGTTTTGCCTATATAATTGGGATCACTTTTGTGTTGTAGAGGTCTGGGGGCTGAGTAAGCTATTTAGTCACTATTCATCCTTGTACATCTATGGGTCAGTAGACATTTTGTCACACTGGTGTGCAGTGATCGGGATTCGATGCAGGCTGTGCATAAAACTTAATTACCCTAAATAAACAACTGTGTGGTTAACAATAGACGCACTGACAGATATTTAATTGCTACAATAGAACTTGACATGAGCACCACACAGAACTTCAAAGTAAGAAAGCTGCATGAGCTTGTATCAAGACAGGGGACTCCCCTGCAGCAATAAGGTGAGGAAGCCTGAAGGGCTCAAGAGCCCCCAAGCTTTTGCAGAAGTCATGGTGATGGAGGGTTCCTATGGACCTAGTAGAGATCTTTTGCCCCCAGCTCTATATTCTGTTTGGAACCTTTTGTTCAGATTTGTTAAACGGCATGTGCATGATTGCCAGCTGTCAAGAATAGGGAAGACCTAGCTTTTTTGATTTATTTTAATGGTAAAATGATGTGGGTAATCCATCCCAGAAAGAGTTGCCTGCTAACAGAACCCCCTTTCATCAAACTCCATGCCACATGCATAGTGAACACCTCCGCCTGCTTCATCGTTATCCTGATTTACATTGCCTGCTCTCCAGTGGCTCAGATGAGATTTAGCAGTCACAGGTGACCTGTTTGACAGCGGCTGTGGCAGCAAAGTCACTGCAGCACAGATGTTGCTTTCAAATCTGCACTTCTGTTCCATAACCACATAACCATGATAATCAGGATATTGTCCTTTTGGGGGGATAAAATAAAAAATATGATCCATACATTGGTTTTGCTATTGTGGCTAATGTTTCACATAATTATTAAATGCCACATCTGATTTGTAAAATACCAGTGTTAACCCTGTGAGATCAATCTAGCACTGATGAGCAAGGTGGATTGCTGGCAACTGTCTTCACTCCAGTAAATGGAACAAAGGACAGGGGGGCGACCACTATTGATATCCTGGGAGGTTGGGTAACTCCTCCCTTGCCAGGCCTCAGCTCTTTGAGATGGATATGGCCTGAGAGGCTGGCATCAAGGAGGCAATTCCATAACAAAGCCTGCCTCACAATAGGCGTTTGCATACCAAATTGCCTTTTAAATTCATGGCTAGAGGAGTGGGAAGGTTTAGACAGGCAGGCAGAGCTGAACGAATGGGAGGAAGTAGTCATCCATCTTAGTTTTCTTTTGGTTTCTCCTTCCTTTCAGATTCCCACACTTCCTGCACAGCAAAGCACTCTAGGTATGATGCAATAAGGCACAGGTCCGTTGTTAACTCAGCAGGGATTGGACCACTTAAAGCAGGCTTGCCTCTAACCACTCCCCTGTGGTGTGTTTCCTTTATAAGTAGGTGGTACCCCTAGTTGACTGATCCATTCCTAGACTGCAAGAAGAATGTGGCCATCTTTTAGGAGAGTTGATCTTTGCAAAGCCCATAGCCACTGAGGTGAAGGAGTGTTCCAAAGGAAAGGCAAGCTCTGCTTCCTACCTCTCCCAGTACACATTGAAGTTGAATTGCTGCTGGAGCGAGACCTCCCTCTCAGCCAGTTACACTGGCACTCAACACTGAACTGGAGGTGAAAGAGTCCTGCAGTTTTTAGCAAGATGTGTGTCCCTAATCCCCTGGTGTGGCACTCACAGTAACTGAAGAAGCAAAGCAGCTTGTTTCCTGCCTTCTTCTGTCTCTAACCACAGTCATGCTATTGTTGATCCTTCTTTCGAGCACATACTAACCATCAGAACCCACAGTGCTGCATTTGGCACTTCTTTGAACCTCTTCAATTTGCCATTGCTGCTCCTCAAACCATGTGCCGCGCTAGCTGAGCACAGTGACTGCACTGGCTAGAACAAGAAGCCCACCACTGCAGAGGCCTTCCAACTGTCATGTTTCGAACCACACTTCGAACCACCAACATTTTCACCACCAATCACTGCTCAGCAGCTAAACAGACAATGGTGACCTCAAGGACACAAATCATTCAAATGCTGCACCAAACAGAAGTGAACTTCACCTAAAACCCAAATCGACATCTGCTCTCCATCTTGATCCCCATGAGTCTCTGAATCCGAACCAGCATCTACCCACTTGCACAATGATAAGAATTCTGGTTTGACACTGTTGTATTGCCATGAATTGATTAAGATATTATTGGAAGGTCGCAGTTATGGTTCCATTATTGGACCCTAGAGACCGTACAATCCCTCTTTTTCAATTTTTCCCCCAAAACATATTTTTTTCAACAAAATTGAAGAGACGTATTGGCTTTTCCTCCCTGTACCCAGACTTCTTGCATGATTACATTCTGCATTTCTCTTTCTATCTTTGCAGGGTGGGTTTTGTTGGTGTTTTCTAGTTCAGTTTTGTATTTCAAATTGATGTGTTTCATTGAAGTATATAGATTTTTGTAAAGCGTTGATTGGACATTCCTATATTTGTACCCTGTACCTTTGCTGTTGGGGTTGCTACTGTCTCACATTCTTTCCACTCTTAAGAGGACAGCCTGCCCTTGCTCCATATTACCACAAAACCTAAAGAAAGTATGTTGCTTGTCTGGGCCTGTTTAACCTTTATGATGGGAACCATTATTGTTTTGTAGAAGTGTGAGGTATGAGTAGGCACTTTAGCCAATACTCATCCTTATACTCCTGCTGGCCAGTAGTAATTTTGTGTTAAGGCAACAAAGTTACAAGCCATCCAAAGGTTCTTTCCTTATCAGTATTGCAACTTAACCATATCTATATATTATACGGCAACAATCCCACCCTGTAGTTAACATTAAATTAATGTGTCTATTGCTAATTATGTTTGACGCGCTGAATGGATTTAGTTGAAATTTTAGAGCATAAATATCTGGCAAGGGCCCCTTAACACTAAACACTAAATATTGTTAGGAAATTTGATAGGTGGTGGAAGGGAAGATAATCTTAACTCCTAGTCCCCCATTTCTCAGTTCATGAGCACACAATAGAGATGACAGCAGAGATCAACAATGAGATAAAAAATGACACCAATTTAAACATCTAGGGGAGGGACTTCGAATTAAGATAGCCGTCACTTCCCACGCCCCCTGAATTTCTTGGGTTTTTGTTGTGGTGAGTCAAATCATAATATATACCCTTTTAAATCAAGAGTTACGTTTTATCTTGCAAAAAACAAACAAAGAGTGGGAATAACACAGTTAAGGTACATAAACTATAAAAATCCAAGGTGGATTGAAACCCCATATTTTACTTTGGGATTTATTACATTTTGGGAGAATGGTAGCTAAGAGTTTGGTTAAATTAGTTAGATATATCATGGCGTATTCTAACTCTAATTTGTTAAAGAAATACATTATGCAAGTAAATATTTTTATTTGAATGTATAATTGTGTTACTTTGTTCTGTGAAATACTTTATGCTAAAGTATTTAGCTATCTATTGCTGTATTCTAATTGAAATGTTAACAGGAATATACTGGAGTAGTCAGACATAAAGCTGGACAATAAGACATGCTTTAAAATCATTCATCAAAGAAAAAGCAACCTCAACTGAACCTAAATCTGTGACGGTGGTTCCATATCTTCAAAGAAAAAAAGAAAATGTTGCTTGTCAGGAAATCTCACATTCTGCCCTAGTCGATAATATGCTTGCCCTACCACTAAAACTAAACAATATAAGTTAGCTTAGGTAAGTTTTACTTCCACTGTACCTGGGCTTCTGGTGGCTGGAATCTGACTCCCGCCCAAAAAGTTCTCAATGCGTTTTCTAGCTTTGGGCCAGTCATTATAGTTCAAAACAAAAGAGAGAAATGTCTTTCGGTTTTCCATGTGGCAAAAAGGTCCCTTTAGTACGTTCAAACTGTTTGATACCTAACCCATATCTCACAATGTATTCTCCTCTATGTAAATTATAGGTTCTCCTGACCTGTGTTGGTCAGTATTCACAATACTGCTTAATGTTCTTTCCTCCTGTGGCAATGTCTGGAGCCTTGACATACCTTCATTGTTTCCACTTACTCGAGTTGTGGGTTTTCTTATCCCGTTGTGGACTTTGAATTGGTCTGTCCCATCCTGACTCCTCAGCTCTTCAGTTTCACTTGGTAAAGTGCTTTTCTCACCCCTTCGTGGAGTCTTTTGACACTCAGTCTTACCTGGACTACAGGACTGCTCAGCCTTCCTGTGTCTATCATTTTCTTCACCCTGTGTGTTTTACTTGGACTCTCGGCCCTACTGGTGCTTGCTGTCTGCTAATCTTTATCAGTTTCTTTACCACTTCATCAGTAATTTGGACACTCAGCCCTGCGTGGACTTATGACTTTCTCAAACCATTCACCCCCTTCTGGGATATACAGATTCTTAGCCAGTGTGGGCTATGCTGTAGCCTCACTGCCATCCAGCCACTCTTTGTATGATGTTGCTTACATTTCTTCCAGCAATGGTGCTCGTCCAGCTCTTTAGTGTTCTGTGCCTTTCACCAACTGGTAGCATTCATTGTGCTTCCTATGATATGACATGATGTGATATGATGAGTCATTTATAACGCGACTGTAAACAAGTGTTTCTAGGCGCAACAAGACAAGGTAGGGAAGACAGAGGGGGGACAAAACAAACAATCATACTAGGCCTTGTGTCATTCAGATTGTGCAAATGCAGGGGGGAGCGTGAGAAGAGAAGTGACAGGGGAGGGAAGGGGAAGAACAATCAGTCCAGCATTGCTCCAAGTAAGTGAACGCAGGGCAGCGCACCTCTGGCTAAGTGCAATGAGGCAGGGAACTGCAGGGTTACAGATACAGCCCCAAGTGTATGGTAAGTCCAGAGGCACCGCAGTGGCTGCTGGTCATGGAGGAGCCTGGTGGCCATTGAGATTCTGTGGGTAGCGAGACGACAAGTCAGCGCATCAAACAGGTGGGTCAGCTGGGGAGGGATAGAGATAAAGCAGAAGCAAAATGGAAGGTACTGAGCTGCTTCCGTAACATCAGATGGTCTGGCTCAAGTTTAAAAGGGGCAAGGAGACCATTCCAGAGGGATGCACCTGCAGAGGAGAGAGATCTACCATCCACTCTCTGCTTTGAGAAGCGTCTGATCCCCAGATAGTTGGAGGTGGCTGAGCGAAGGTCTCTAGAAGGAAGGTGTTTAGGAAGAGAGAGCTGGATGTAGTGCGGGACCCAACCCCATAATGCTTTGTGGGCCATGAAGAAGGTCTTGAACTTGATCATTGCAGCCACAGGGTGCCATTGGAGAGATTTCACAGTTGGAGAGATATGATCCCTGGGCTTAAGGACAAGGACAAGTCTTGCAGTCCTGTTCCGGATTAGTGGCAGAGGGCGGAGAGTAGAGGAAGGCAGATTGAGAAAGAGGATGTTGCAGCAGTCCTGACTAGAAAGAACCAGGGTTCTGGTGACAGTGAGCCTTTGGGGAAGCTGAGAAAAGGAATAATACCTCTGAGGAGGTGCAGCTGGTAGTGGGACTTCTTAGCGAGTTCTGTGATGTCAGGAGAGAAGGAGAAACTGGAGTCGAAGATGACAGCAAGGTTTTATGTCTCACAGGAAGGTGCAGGAAGAAGGCCCAAGCAGAGCAGCCAGAGTGACAGAAGGAAAGCGGGAGCAGGGGTCCCATTGAGAAGGATCTCCCTCTTACTGGCATTAAGACAGAGATCATTAGTGGTGCACCACACCTGAATCGTGGATAGACAGTCAGGAATGAGTGAGAGAGGAGAGGAGGCTGAGGGGAGCCTGAAGGAGAGCTGAGTGTCATCTGCATAACACTAAAGGTTAGAGGTGAAGGTAGAGATGTGCTGGGCCAAAGGGCCCACATAGACTTTGAAAAGCCAGGGTAAGAGGTTAGGTCCCTGGGGAACTCCACATGCGGGGAGAGAGATGCTGTAGAGAAAGGACCCAAGTTTGACCTGGTAGGGTCGGTCCAGGAGGAGGGCGGTCAACCAATCCAGAGCCTGATCAGTGATGCCCAGGGTCTCACAGATACTATTGAGCAGGATGGCATGATTGACCATGTTGAGGGCAAAGGATTAGTGAGCAGATCTTCGTGTGTGTTTAGGAGAGCAGTTTCCTTGCCTTTGGCTTCTAAGAAGCCAGAATGATGGTCATGAACACAACCAACAGATTCAGTGTTGAGAGTAAGCTGGGAGATGGGCAGCTTCTCAAAGAGTTTGCCCAGTAAAGGAGTGATAGAGTTCGGGTGGAAGTTTGCTGGACAGGAAGGATCGGCGGAATGTTTTTTCAGGAGTGCTTTAGTGGGAGGGGAAAGTTCCAGTGGAAAAAGTGTGATTGCCGAAATCGGCCAATGCTGGAGTGAGGGTGACAAAGTGGTCCTTGATGGTTCTGGAGGATCAAGGGAGCACCTGCTTGGATGATACTTTCATAGATCGTACTTGTGAAGAAACATCATCAGATGTGATCAAAGAGAAAGAGGAGAAAGGAGGGGGAGAGGAAGAAGCGGCCAGAGTGGGGCTGAGAGAGGTAGGGGGAGAGGAAAAAGCAAGAGAGGACATGATGGCCAGAGCTTTAGTGGTGAAGTGCGAATCCAGAGTTGTGCAGAGGGCAGGGGAGCAAACAAGAGAAGTGGAGACTGCAGTAGGATTGTCCTGCTTCTTGCAGATGTTGATGAGTTTGGACATGTTGTTAGAAGCAGCAGAGATGTGGGCTTAGATGTGGGCTCTCTTCTTGGACAGGACAGAGAGTCTGTATTGCCTTTGGAGCTTGCATCAGGCCAGTTTGTCAGAGGATGCACCCGATGCCCTCCACTTTCTTTCAGCCACCCACACTTGTGTTTCATAGTGGCGAGGTCAGAAATATGCTAAGAGTTGCTCGTGGCGGTAGGCTTCAGGCGGATTCTCATGACAGGGGAAAGGACATCCACAGTGTTAGAGATAGAAAGATGCAGGTTAGAGAGGGCTGTGTCAGAGTGTGAGTTAGCCGCAGGCATAGGTGAAGGAGAGACAAAGGCCTCCACTGACTCACGCTTCATGGGCTGGATCACAGAGAAGGCAGGTGGCGGTACATGGGTCAGCTTCGACTGAGGCACAGAGAGCTTCAGGTGGGAGTAGAACAGAAAGTGGTCAGTCCAATAGAAAGGAGTGGTGAGTTGGTTAGAGAGGGGGATGTTTGAGGAGATGAGAGCATCCCAGGTGTGTCTGGCAGAGTGTGTCGGGCCAGAGGGTAGAATTGTAAGAGAGAGAGTGTCTCAGGGATTGTAGAAGATCCCCAAAGTGGTATTAGAAGGATCCAGGTGGATGTTGATGTCTCTGAGGAGGAGAAGTTGAGAGGTAGAGACAAGGAGAGAATAGGAGAGGTCAGCCTACTCTGAGAGGATGAGGGCGACCTGGCCAGGAGGCCTGCAGATGGTGTACACAGTCAGAGAGAGGGCAGGAGAGATAGAAAGTCTGCAGACACGGCATTCAAAGGAGGAGTAGGCCTGTGTAGAAATGACACAAGCAGGAATCCAGTCTGGAAATATTAGAGCTACTCCACCTCTGGGACGGCTGGTTCTGGGTTCAGAGAGGATCTTGTAGCCGTCAGGGAGGAGAGTGTCAAAATTTGTGACATAGCTGGCCATCCATGAACCATGTCTTTGTGAGAGCAAGGACATCCAGGTCGAATTCTTCAAGTAGGTGGCAGATGTCAGAGGAGTGATTGACAGCCGATGAAGAGTTCAGAGTAGCTATGTGGAGCAGGTTGCCACATTTGAAAGTCTTCAGAGGAGGGGCACAGGCTTGAGGTAGGCCCTGCGGAAATGTTGGAGGGTCCCAAGAGTAGGCAAAGGAGGAAGAAGGAGATGGCAGAGCAGCCAGAGAAGTGCTGTAGGAGTATTAGGAGAAGGCAGGAAGTTAATAAGATGCTGGAGACACCAATCGAAATGGAGGATATTGGGCAGAGGGTCCTGGAGAAAGACAGTGCCATTCAGATAGACATTCATGATGGTCTTAGAGAAGTGGAAAGCGTCCTAAATGACCTCCCACTAAGTGCCACCATTAATGGGAGAGGTGGAAAAAGGAGAGAGAGCAGAAACCATATGAGGGGTCCATAGGTGTGGAGAGGGAATGACAAAGAGGATGTTGGTGAGTGTCTGTCTGGAGGAAGCATTGGTATGGCTATCAGCAATAGAGAGGCCTGGGTTGGAGACCAGGATGTCCCTCTTGAACTTCCTCCTTCCAGACTTAGTTAGAGGCACAGGATTGGAGATAAAGTAGCAGTTGGAGAAGATAGGGGAAATGGAAAGCACCATAGGGTGTGTGAGGAGGCGTAGGAGGACGAGGGAGAAAAGAGAGAGGAAGAACATACACAGGATGCACAGAGGGGGGGAGGGTCACACAGTAGGGAATACAAAGACAGGGCAGGTAGGTACACTCAACAGTATGCAGGATCTCCCAGCAGGGAGGGGGAGCAGGGGAGTGGGAGAAACGTAATGAGACACAGCAGTACCACTGTTATTGCAAGCAAAGCATATGAAACTATCCTAAAAATAGGGAAAAAGGCCTAGTTTTCAAACACAGCAGCAATGCAGAACAACCAGATGCAACCTTTGTAAAAAAAAGAGGGAAAACGGCTAATTTTTAAACACAGCAGCAATGCAGAACACCCAGATGCAACGTTTCTGAAAAGAGGGAAAAAAGGAAAAAGACAGAGTTTTCCCTAGACTCTCTGCCCACCTCGTTGATGACATGGCGCCTCCTTCTCGTTCTTCCTTTGTGGGAGGCACTCCCTTCTCTGCCAGGCTGTGCAGCCTGGTATGTTTAACTCTCCCCCTGCTTCTTTCTCCCAGTATTGACTGCAAGGGTGCTTTATGTTTATCCAGTGAATAAAAGGTGAGAGTACATTAGTTCCGCTCTCCTCAAACAGGTGGCAACACTTTTTATTAAAGGGCCCTGTACTTTAATACCCTATTCAGCCCCCATGTAACCAACAAACACATGAGACTGACATGAAAAGGGAAGTGGACTAAAACCCTTACTTGAGATTTCCTTGTACCCAAAGGGGGGAGTCATCCCCAGTGGGTTCCCGCTTTCCCTGTCCTCTAGGAAGAGTTTTGCCTAGCGGCCTCACCTCTTTATTTTCAAATGGGGTTGCTCTCCTTTGGGCAGAAGGGACAAATTGCCTGAAATGTTCCCAATACATTTGAGGTATACTGTAATGCTTCAATTTTGGTTGAAGCAATATTAAGTACACATTCTGTATGTTTGCAAGTAATCTTTTTGTTTGAGTAACAGAACTGTCTTTGTGTACACACCAATGACTTGTATGTTTGGCATATACTTTATAGCACCCTGATGTTGTTGTGGTACCTATGTGATACATTATGCATACAGTGGTAAATGGTTTTCCACTAAGAGACACTTGTCCATAAATGAGTGCACTTACAGTAGTTTTTTGTTGCAGCTGCTAATCTAATAGAAGCTTTAGTATGGCATATAAGCCATGTGTATCATTTTTAATGTGGAATGAATTTCTTAATGGCAAAATGTGATATGATTTGCATTATTTAGAGGTTGTTGAAATGGTATATTATCGCAGTTTCGAACACATATGAACACAAGTTAATTGGGAATATTACTGTCAAACATGGTTTCAGAGACTGTATGTTTGTTTACAAGTGTATTTAATCTGTAGGATTTCATTTACTTGGACATGTACTCTCTCTATCCCTTCTAGTAAGTACACAAGGAATTTCCTGGGATCAACTTGTGTGTTTTTGGGAATTTAAACATTCCTGTACATACAGTGTAGATTGTGTCACAATTGTTTGCATCAACTCTGTGCTGGAGACAGAGTTGTGTAGATAGCTGTTCAGATCCATGGTAGTAAAAAGAATGTGTACACGTGGTGACAACTGGAATAGCAGATTGATTTCTACATTTGCATAGCAATTGACTCTGGCGATGCTCTGAAATTTCAAAGGACCAGAGGATGTGAAATGTGATGGATGTAAGGTCTATGTGATTATTTCGTTTTTTTCATGGGGCTTTTAGGGGAGTCTGATAGATTTTCATTTAGTACTAGTTCTCATTTTGAAATTTTTCATTTTTCAGATACATGGTGCATCTCCAAGTGTGGTGTGAACAATGTTATTAGTCTGTTATATTCAAGAATTTAAGGGATGTATATTTTGATTGTTCATCAATATTCAGTAAAAATATACCTGTGAGTGTACAAACATGTGAGAGTGTTACATAATTCAAACCTTCTTTAAAGACTGTATTGCTAATGTCTGCAAGTGCATGGTGAAGGGGTAGACCTTGCAACTTGTGAATTGATACAGCATATGTAAGAGGCAGATAGAACTGCTCTCTGTTTACATACCTGATCCTTCCTGTGAGGCTAAGAACCTTTGTGTCATCTTCGACTCCACCCACTTCTTCTCTCCTCACTTCTCTGACGTCTCTAAGAAGTCAAACTATCAGATGCTCCTCCTCAAAGGTATACCTCCTTTTCTCACTTTCCCCCTGAAGCTCACTATCTCCAGAGCTCTGGTCCTCTCTAGGCTGGACTATTTCAACAGCCTCTTTCAAAATCTTCCTGCCTCCACACTTTGCCCTTTACAATGTATCTATAACAAGACTGCAAGACTTGTCCTTTGCCTCAAGCCCGGGGGTCATATCTCTCCAGGTCTGAAATCTCTTCACTGCCTCCCTGTGGCTGCAAGGATCAAGTTCAACACCCGCTGCATCATCCACAAGGCTTTTTGGGGCCTGGGACTGCTCTACCTCCAATGTTCTCTACCAAAACATCTTCCTTCTTGAGCTCTCCGCTTATCCACATCCAACTTTCTAAGGGCCAGAAACTTCTCCAAGCAGAAAGTTGGGGGCAGATCTATCTCCTCAGCTGGTGCCTTCCTCTGTAACAACCTCCCTGCCTCTCTCAAACATGAACAGAACCACCTCTGGTTCCGGAAGCAACTTAACACCTTCCTTTTTTCTTCTGCTTTCTCTCTTCCTCTCCAGGGTTGATGCACCTGACTGCTCCATGCACTGGTCACCTGTCACCCTCTGAACCTGTGCCCAGGCTCCTGCATGTCCAGTTGCCCTTGCACTGCCTCCGGGCTCCCCAGCACTTAAGGTCTGTATCTGCAAACCCACAGTCCATTCTCTCTGCACTTATGAGCCACCGGCTGGCTGCACTTGTGAGTTAATGGCACTTCTCCCCTTCCCTCTTCACCCCACTTGCACAATCTGAATGACACAAGGCCTAGTAAGATCGTCATTTTGTCCTCCCTTTGCTCCCCCTTCTTGTCTTGTTGCACGTGGAAACACTTGTGTAAAGGCGTGTTATAAATGCCACATCATATCATATCATACATATCTTTAGAAAAAAGGCAACATTCTGAAGTACAGGGATTTTTTTAGGTTCTTAAAGTTTGTCAAACTTGATGAGGACAAATTGGATATTATTTTCATTTTGTTATGATCCTAAACCAAAAATTCTTCTGACTGCTTCATTAACTTAAACTATGACTATTTCAAGGTTGCACCTTAAAATTACTGTGAAGTTGAGGCAGAGAGTTAATGCTTTTTCTAATACAGCTGTGTTGCATACAGATTTCTCTTGGTGGTTTAGGCATGCAGCGACATGTTGATGTATAGGCAGTGTCATGCAATGAACTTCTAATTTGTCTATGCAGTTGATGTGGAATATGGGAACATATTTTTTAAAGGCTCCCCCTAGCCGTGAAGGGGCTCTGTCGGTGCTTGGGCGCTTCCTGGAGGAGGCGTGGCCCGACCATCTCACGTGACTCCTCACGTGACCCATTACCTCCTCATAGCGGCGTCCCATACGCCCGAGGGGCGCATTCTACAGCTTGTGCGCAGTGAACACGGAGACCCGAACCGACGCTCTGCTTAGCTGAAGATCAGCTGTTTTCAAACCGTCTCTCATTCCGAGCCGTGAAGGGGCTCTGTCGGTGCTTGGGCGCTTCCTGGAGGAGGCGTGGCCCGACCATCTCACGAAACTCCTCACGTGACCCATTACCTCCTCATAGCGGCGTCCCATACGCCCGAGGGGTGCATTCTACAGCTTGTGCGCAGTGAACACGGAGACCCGAACCGACGCTCTGCTTAGCTGAAGATCAGCTGTTTTCAATCCGTCTCTCATTACGAGCCGTGAAGGGGCTCTGTCGGTGCTTGGGCGCTTCCTGGAAGAGGCGTGGCCCGACCATCTCACGTGACTCCTCACGTGACCCATTACCTCCTCATAGAGGCGTCCCATTCACCCTTGCGGCGTTAAGCCCGACAGGGGTAAAGGGCGCCGGCTGTTGTGCGGCTGTTCGGCGCTGACGGCGTGACCAGTGACCGGGAGTCTGCGGAGGGGTAACCTCATTGATCCTGGCCTGAACACAAAGCGCACCCTGCGTCATCAGAGCATAATATACCGATACAGTAGAGGCACAGATACTTGTCATCAGAGGAGCTGTAGCAACTGACCATTTGACATTGCAGTGGAAACCGTGAACCACAAAGACACTCTACAGATTAAGACGCACGTGGTAAGTAGACACGGCGTAAGTAATTGATCTCTATACCACATCTCCTGCGCTGTGTATGGATGAAGACATGCGCTTGCGAAGCTCCAAGCAAGGGGAAGAGTGCCCAATCAACGAGGACATAAGGCCCGTTATAAAGCACGTCCCACGTCCTCATACCCCATGCGCACCAAGTCCACAAGTGACGAGAGTGAGGGACGTCATCACCAGCTCCACCACCCCCCCAAAAAACTGTAAACTGAGTGCCATCCCCATTGATTCAGCATACTCAGGGGTGGATAAGGAAACAACCAGGGGGGAGGAGAACCAGGTCACAGCTGAGATTACACGAATCAAAGCGCTTTCTGTGGCTACACACGGCGCAGTGAAACTGGCCGAGTCGCAGTCTCCCGGAGGGGAGACTAGACAAAGCCTTACCTGCGACCCTGCGCACGCCAAGAAGCGCGACATAGAATCTATTGCTATACTGAGCACGAGCAGCAATGCTCTTACGCAGTCGAACTGGAGCACAGAGTCCTCATCAATTGGTGATGAGTGTAACGAATCCAGTCTTGAGCGTACAAAGCCGCAGCGAAATAAAGAAGACAAGCCTATTCAGTACCAACACACAACACGAGGGCTCAAGTCCACGCCCACAGTGACGCCGACAATACGCGAGTCCCGTCAGACCAGATAGGGTCACTGCCAGAAATACAAACAATCACCTGTGCAGTTAGCATACTACCAACTGCTCACAATTATAAAAAGAGATCAAGAGACAAAAAAGCATCAAAAAAAAGCTACCACAAGCTAGAAAACAACAAGCTATTAGAGGCAGCACGATCAAAAATTTAACATATACAAAACTTCGGAAAAATCATTCGTTGCGAATGTTGACTGACTTTTTTGAAATTCAGCCACAAGCAAAAACTAACATGTGCGACGAAATCTCTGACGCAGAAATGCTCGCAGCAGAGACTGATTTGCTACCCCCGGCAAAACAAAGAAAATTTGATCATAAAAGCAGAGTCATCCCAGATTTGTCAACAATGCCAGACCCTCAATCTGCAGAAGCAGCGATGCCGCGAATCATGGAAAATCCAGACACGCCAAACAACAGAGAAATAGCACAGAAATTGCCAGCCCAAAGTGGAACTCAACCCATGAGTAATGTCCAGGATCAGCACGAGATGGAAAAACAAAATAAAGTTGAGCATCAAAAGGCAAAAGGTCGGATTTTGGTCGAAAAAAAAACATACCGACCAGTGATATCATACCCACAAGGGTTAACCCTATCAGGAGTTCTCTGCTAAAAGAATCCTTCCTAACAAATACCCCGTTAGAACAAATTGACGGTGTACCAAGGAAAACAAACTTACTCCATCCACCTGGCGACGACAACAGTGGGAATTCTATTGAAGGTGATCGACAACACCTCATAACCCATAATGATCCAATAGAAGCAGGCATCAGCATCGTAAAATCCAATGCCTCAACAGATGCACAAGTACAGGAGCCCAAGAAAGTAGCTGCCGAACTCACGACATCCACAGACGGATACGCAGAACAAGAGCATTCATTTGCGAATCCTAATGCTTCCGCGAAAAAAACTACGATCCCCAAAGATAGGCGGACGTCGACAGCAAAGGAAACTACATCTAATCTACATGGATCGAACGCAAGTCGACTATCGACAAATAACATACGTCGCCCTCGGATATAGGAAAAGTAAGTCTCTCAACGCAAACACTAAGTAAACGGTATTCTGCTTCTGGGCTAACGCACTACGAATACACGAGTCAGCAACCAGCATACGCAGCACAAGAGGCGGCCACAAAGAAAACAGATCTCCAAGGCATAATGTCAGTTACAACCATTGCCTTGAACCCCTTCTGTAAACTTTATGAAACAATGCACGAAACGGTGAAAGATCAGCAAGTGGTTCTAGCCATGATCCCCACAAAAGTGCTGTATTTGGAGACCTACATAACAGCAAAGGAAAACGCTGTAGGGCCAAAAGACAAGTTGGATCCACAAGTCCCATATTCAAAAAATAAAGGCGCACCATTGCATCATCATGCCCAAACGCAAACAAGGAAAGAACACACTGCACACGAAATTGGAACACAAACCAACATAGTCATTGATCTTACAGAAGAAAAGCGCGTCATCGGCATGCGGGCAACGCAGACAATAGTACAAAATCAAACTGACAAATGCAATCACAAGGGGCAGTCGCCCCCAAACTCAACATGTCAGGCTCCCAAAATACTGCTAGTCCTAGACAAGGTACCCGCAAGTAACCAGGTTGAAAAGGACAAAAATGAATTAACGTATTCTATTTTCGAATCGACCAACTGCAAAGACAAACTGAGTCTTGAAAGCACATTGGTAAATGCAAACAGCAATTCCATTACGAAAAAGAACACCAAGGTGCCACAAAAAAGTACCCTTAACAGTGATAGCTCAAACAGAAGACAAGCACCAGTAAAAATACCTCCCACCGACAAAAAAAAAAAAAAACAGAAGGTTACTATTGATAATGCAAACCTCTCAAAACCGAATGAAACAAATGAAAAACAAAACGCCAGAGGTAACTCAGCGGCAAGAAACTATTCAACTGACTCGGACTCAGAAGATGCACTATTAGATCTTAGCATCTATTCTGCTGACGACTCAGGCTCAAACATAACACCGGAGCAAATCACAAAAGACAAGGCAAGAGGGTATTATATAAATCAAGACACTTCCACAACCTTGGGAGGAAATAATAAAGACCTAAAGGAGCGCGACTTTGAAACCCTGGAAGAAAGGCGCAATCGCCTGGCATATCACTTTAAAATTAATGAGGCAGAAAAGTGCACGAGGAAAGTAATTAACACAACGAAAACGCCAGACAAAGAAACTACTCATAAGAGATCTAAAATTGATAATCACAGACCTGAAATGGACAAGGGACACAGGAGAGGGAAAGAAGAGACACTTAGGCAAAGCAAAGAAACTTGTGAGAAACAAAAGAAATCAGAACCATTACCTCAAGAATCACGCTCGATCTCCTGTCGCGATCAAAATAAGATATACGATAGAAACACAACGAAAAAGCATCACGGGAGAGATGCAGACACTAGAACAGACGAAAAAGAAAAAAACAGACCAAGATCCCGCACTCAGCTAAACCACAGGACTAGGGAACAAACTCCTAGAGACATGTACCGTAATTCAAATAAACATACTAAGTACAGGTGGTTAATAAGGATGACACAAAGACGCTCTAACACTGATGATATCATCTTAAACAGGAGAACTGTCATGACCATATTTAGCAAAATTGGCAATTTACGTGAAATTCACACTGCAGATATAAAAATCGTGGAACCATGGCATGACAGGTCAGGAGCAACCACCTTACTTCATGTAAATTCGAACACGGTACACATAAGAATCCTAAAACAAAAACTTGACATTTACAAACAGGGATTCCACATTGAAGATGCCTCGGTCCGTCAGCAACATAAAAGTCCAGATGCTTCATCCCGCAGACAGCGAAGTGCATGAAAAGACAGCTATGGGAACCCTATGTACAGGGCTCCAGTAAATCAAAAGGTGGAACGAGAGCATCAGAAAAAGTCAAATTTCAAAAAAACAGCTAACCTAGACTCACAACCAAGCAAGGCTCAAAATGATACACATAAGGAAAAGCAACAAAATTCAGAACACAACCTGGTATCTTATTATTCAAGAGAGAGAAGTCAGGACAGAAAAGAACAAAGATCAGACAACAGACATAAACCAATCAACAAAACGGAACACAATCAAAGATCCCATTTTTCAAGGGAGAGAAGTCGAAACAGAAAAGAACAAAAATCAGACAATAGTCGTAAACCAACTAACAAAGCGGTCTCGCAAACATTAGAGCTGCAGAAGAACGCACAAACAAAGAAAGACACAACTCGAAATATCAAAGCAGGACTATGGGCTTGGTTGCCGAAAGTGCTCGCTAACCATCGTACTCAATAGCCATCCATGAATGGAGGCCCATCAACATGCGACATACCAAAGGAAGGGCCAACACGACTAACCCTCTGCTCCTGGAACACCCGAGGCCATTGCCACCTGACAATGGCAGGTGGGCCAAACCTAGGGGAATACGACATCATTTGCCTCCAGGAAACGTGGCTTCAACAAACACCAGTATTGGAAAGATATCAAATTATCCTAGTTCTGGCCATTAGAGGAAGCAAGGGGCGTCCAACCTCAGGATTGATGATAGCCTGCCGCAATGGAACAAGAACCCAAATTGAAAAAACCTTACTGACAAATCAATCTCTGCTAGCAGTCGTGAAATCTGTGCAAGATCTGACCAAGCTAAATTCAGAATCTAGAAATCTCGTCATAGCTAACGGATACTGGCAATCACAACAAAAAGATTCATTGATCTGTGTGAGAACTTGCTTGGCACAGCAATGATGGATTACCCTGCAGCAGACATCATAATGTGCAGCGACCTAAACGCCACTTGCAAGGAGGCAAAGAAACCAACGGCAGCACAACAGGCATCAGCACAAAGAGGGAAAGATTGGCTAAAGTTTTGCGAGTCACATGGCCTTCATAACCTAGATGACACATTTCCAGCATCAGACAGGCCACCCACGTGGGAGCGTCCACCCGCCACAGCCACTATTGACTATATATTCGCATTGCAGTCATTATTACCAATCATTGAATCTTTCATGGTACGTCGCACATCCAAGAGTGACCACAACTTACTCGAAACAACTTGGTCTCTAAAAGGTAAAAAAAACATGCATTACACCACTCAAATTGTAACTAACACGCAAGGCCTAAGGCTAAGAATAAAGGCCTCAGATATCTGCGAAGTAACAAACATGTACACCAAAAATAGACATCCAGACGACAACGATGGAATAGATTATCAACCATTACTGACTCCGTATATGCATCACAAGCAGGGAAACGGATCAGTTTCTGATCAAAGCACCAAGCATGTTTTTAACAAGGAATTGGTTGAGACAAGGCGCAACTACAGAAGAGCGATAAGAGCAGTACGCAGGACCCCGAATACAGACATACCAAACGCCATCAAAGATATAAAAAAAAGGTATAAGGACTGGGTCAAATTTCATCGGCACAAATTATATCAAGCGGATGCCGAGAAGATAACCAAAACTCTTGTCACTAACAACAGCCGAGAATTCTGGTCTCTAATAAGGGACGCAGATAAAACATCGGATAATCAGATCTTAAATAACATTAACCAGGTAACCTGGGTAAAGCATTTCACCAAAGTTTTCCAATCGGCCATTAGTACACCGGCCGAAGAGCAACAAGTAAATAGAGCAACTTGGGTCAATTTAGAACAAGAAGATGACATCCTTAACATCATCAAAAAACTAAAAAACTCCAGAGCCCCAGGGCCAGACGGCATTTCAAATGCAGAGCTAAAAAGTCATCCCAAAGAGTGGGCAAGCCTAATGAGCGCCATATTTCGGCGGTGCACCGAAACTCAATCTATACCACACTCTTGGACTAAAGCCATAATCATCCCAATTTACAAAAAAGGCAACATGAACAATCCTGAGAATTTTCGCCCGATTGCCTTATTGGATGTAATGGGCAAGGTATATGCCTCACTCCTCATGAACAAATTTCTAAAATGGGCAGCAGGAGCCAAGTGCAACGACCCCTTCCAAGCAGGTTTTAAGAAAAGCGCAGGCACAAACTGTAACATCTTAGCATGCAGCACGCTGAAAGCAAAATCACTACAAAGCAAGTGCTATCTATTTGTCGTATACATTGATTTTACTCAAGCCTTTGACAGGGTGGAAAGACTGATACTATGGGATAAATTAAAAGCATGGCATTGCCCCGAGGAGCTACTCGCTCCTATCCAAGCTTTACATCGTGACACCTCAATGAAAGTTCGTCTGAATCGTGATGGAATACTATCAGAAGAAATCTACAGCGAACGAGGTGTAAAACAAGGGTGCCCGTTAGCATCTGCCCTCTTCTTGACATACATCGGCGACATCAACTGCATAAATGAAACAACCAGAGCCTTTCCACCAAAGCTGGGGCAAATGCAGATCGGACATCTTTTGTACGCCGATGACTTAACATTATTCGATCAGACGGAAATATGTCTGCAGCGGAAACTTGATGCTCTTCAAAGATATGCCATAAAGAATCATTTGGAAATTAACACGAGTAAAACAAAGGTTATGATCCTTCAAAATAGCGAAAACAAAAAAAAAAAACAACAAAGAAACAACTTTAAATGGCATCTGGGAGAAATCAATCTCGAGAGCGTTACACAATTTAAATACTTAGGAGTGATTATGGACAGCTCTCAAAGAGAAACAGCCATGCAGGCAGAACTTTATGCAAAAACTAAAAAACTAGCTGCCCAAGCCAAATTTGTGGATGGCAAATTCGGAAAATTCTCCTTAGTACCAACAATCAATTTTTATAAAATGAAAGTTGTACCGACAATTACGTATGGCGCAGAAGCAATGCCCACCCTACCAACAGGATTGTGGTCCAAATTGGAAGCTCTGTTCTGGCGCACAGTATTACATCTTCCTTCTTCAGTATCACTGTTAGCAATTAGGCGTGAATTGAGCCTATTATCGCTAGAATGCACAGTCCTATGCAACTCCATCATGCTGTATAGAAAATGTCGAATGGCACACAATAACGAAGTCTTCGGATTACTAAAACGCGAAATGGACAGCAGAAAATGCAAAATGCTGAATAAGTGGCAGGATAAAAACCATTTGATTCTGAAGAACATCGCATCTGAAGATCGAGAGCTCATAAGCAATCCATGCAGAACACTAAAAAAATTAAAAGACAATGATTGGGCTTTGACAGTAGAAAACGCCGCCAAATTGAAACTCACTCTGCATCTTCCCGGTAACATGTTAAAAAGGAACGAGTTACAAAGATATGTAAATCAATGCCCAAGCAGATACATACGAAACGCAATCCTGCGAGCACGGCTGAACTTATACAAAACAAAGGAGATTCTATACATTCGAGGACAAGCAGCAACAAACAGATGCCGCTTCTGTGAAAACAATCCTGATCCTCCAAAAGAAACACTAAGGCACTTGATTATGAGCTGCTCAGCCATAACTAGCATCAGGCTACAATATCTATCACCCATGGCAGGTTTTGACATTTTGGCAGAAGAAAAGACATGGCGGTGTCGACTAATAGGAGGCGAAAAAACCACATGGCAAATTGCAATGGCACAAATAATTCGATATATCGAAATCAATCTACTAAAAGAAAATGACGAGCTATAATTAAAGCATTATGTAGAAAATCACCTGTTCCATCATCATCCGGTTGAAATGGATGAATGGATAGCAAAGATTAACGCTTGTGCGAGACCAACAACTTTAATAACAAAAAAAACAAAAAAAAAAGGCGAGAAAAGCCTTGGCAAAGTCCTGCCCCGAGAAAAGGATCAGATGATGACGATGATGAAAGAACTTATACTTTGTATTGTAAAATCTTACTTTTTGATTAAACAATAAAAAAAAAGGCTCCCCCTAGCGAAAGTGTTGCTATATGTTTACATTCCCTATGCTGCAGAGTATGATACGGCATTCTTTGTGATCTTGAGCAGTTATTAGTGTGAAGTTGCACCTCCTATTTTGCAAGCAGCAAGACCTGTGGGGCCTGTTACAATACCTGAAAGAGTGGTGTCTGTTTTTTCTTGCAAACATTTGCAAATTATTTTAATTAGAAATGTTTTGCCTGAACCTGCTTTAGCACTAATATAAAAAGAGAACAGGGTGTACTTATTTCAATAGCATGTTTTGTTTTCATGATGGAACTCATGTTTGTTTTCTTCAGTGGCTTCCAGGTAAATGCTGAGCTATTCATCATTGAAGTGTGATATGTGCACCGATGCATATTTTTCAGATTGCTTGGATAGAACCATGGTGTTTTCTACTTCTGTCAGTCTTATTTGTGCTTCATTTTGAATAAATGGGTTTATGAGTGGTTCTTAGCTACCTGCAAAATTGTTGACTCCACTTGGGAATTTCATTGCCTATTTCTGTATCTATCGGCTGTTCTTGATGGGGCTCATCTTCTAACATTACGTTTTATTACTTAAATATGTAATTTGGTAGCCTAGGCTGCTTTCACTTGTGTGTATCACACATTGCAAAGTATCACAGTCACCTAATAATTCTTCTTCTTTTCACCAAGGTTTGAAAATATATAATAGAGACATATAATAAAATGATTTGTGGTCTGCAGATTTGAAGGATAGTTTTAAATGGTTAAATAGTCTCGGCTTTTAAAATCTTGCAAGAATTCCTAAACAATTTTAGATTTCACGTTTGCAAACTGTTTCATTTGATGTGACATTGTTTTGTGTGTGTAGTATTGTGTTACTTCATATCAGAACATGTTTTCAAAATTAGGACTTCTTCTTGGATAGTATGTGTCAATAAGATCTGTTTTTAAGATGTCCTAGCTTTGGGATTATCTTTCTTGATATGATTTAAGTACTGTGAGAAACCTGATGGTGTCTCACCCGCTAGTCCCAGAGATCTGTTGCCCAGGTGGCTAGGACTTGGCTATCTCTATTGGATCCAGTTCCTGGGGGTGGACTAGTGGGGGAGGATCATCTGGACGGGGGGTCTTTGAAGAGTGGAAGTGGGACACCGAAGGTTGAGACGCGGTGCCCCCTTTCGTGTAGCACCTTTTCACCATCCAACCCTGTAGGATATTTAGAAGCTCTACCCCCCTTTGCCGACATGAACACTTTCTTACATCGTAACAGACAATGGACAAACACCAGAACCATTAACCTGATATGTCCCAACACATGGGTCAGGCAGAGTCAGGCAATTGACAATAACCACACACACCTGATGGCCCGATACCTTTCCCACAGGGATACAAGGTGGAGCATGAGAGCACTTATGAGCTAGGGTGAACACACGAGATAACAGCTACACCGAACCGGGTGTTCAAATGGTAGAGAAAGGCAGCAAGACCTGGAGGGATAACGAAGGGGAAACTGCCCTTGCCCTTTTCAATTTAGACCTGCAAAACCTCCAAAAGAAAATCATTAGACGAGGAGTTACAGCTGGCGTGTGGAGTAACAGATGTCAATGGTGCACATGGGTCTCCCGCATTGATAACACAGGCGTGGAGGCATGCTGGATACTGTGGTACCGTCCTTGACTCCAGAAGCAAGACCAGCCAACAGACTCAGCACAATCGTTGAGTCAGAGGAAGATGATAGCAAACCGAATTGTATTGAGCCCAAGTTTGCAAGTGGCAACAATAGATGAATGCAAGAACTTGAGAACAAAGAACTTGTGTGTGTTTGAACTTTTGGGAAAGCCCAGAGAGGGGCCAGCTGTTGAGTGGTCAGGCGCAACAGGAGTGCTCATTCAAAGAACTCTCGCTGGCCACTTTTGTGTTGAAACTGCAAGTACCAGAAGCCCCTAGGAAAGGGAGGCATGAGGTGTCAGAGTGGTGCTACAAGGGTCACTACAAATCCCTTGCATACTCGAAAGTCTCTGACCAATTGCCTAAAGGAAAACTGATGAGAATGATTCCTGCATTGTGATAAAGTAAAGTGAACATTGGGTTGACAAGAGTGAACCTGGTGGAGGGTTGTCCACAGTGAGAAGTAGTTTAAAAGGACATTAAGGTTATTGAATATTGCAAGCTGCATTTGAAAGGCTGTAGTGAACCTGGTGGAGGGAGGTCCTTATTGTAAGAAGGATTTGATCTGGGCCGAGGAAGATCCGAGGGATGAAGAAGCAATTGCCCAAGGTGCAAGATTACTGAAGGAACTTTTGTTTGTTTGTTGTTTTGATCCATCAGTAGTGGATGAATTGTGTAGTAGTCAAGCATATTATCCATGGTGTTAGGATCAACAAATTCAAACTGAGCAGTCTCTGTGTGTCTATACATATGATTTGGTTGTTTCTATTATACTGTTTATGCCTTTGCGGTATTTGTTGTGCACTTTGAGATATACTAGATCTTTTTTTTACTTTAAGACATCAAATTGTTGCCAAATGTGTCTGTCTTTTTTTGTCATGCCATTCACCAGTGCAAATAAAGATTGTTTTACTGGTTGTGTCCAACTCCTAGAGTTTTCACACCTTCTTTTAGGTCTGATGTAGTAAATATACTGCCTTGCCACAAATGCCTTTAAGCAATTCTGATGGGGGTAGTCTTGGATTGTAATCGTATCATAGCTTGGAATGGGCATGCTGCTTGAATTATAATACTCTCATATGGCATTTGTTTGTCATTAAGCTTATCATTTTAACATGTGCATAATATTAAGGCATCTGTTATATATTTATTTTCTGTTATAAGGTACAAGGCCAATAAAAACCCCTCTGACTCTTCATTCTCTTCAGATGTGTGCACTGTTTTTGTTCTTTGCTTGTAAAAGGTTTTATGGCAGCAGACATACTTTGAGTGGGACTTCAGAACAGGTAGTCTGAAAAGCTTTGGTTTATTTCTTATATGTTTTGGATATAAAGTTACTGCTTAGAAACCATTGGTTGCTAGTTTGTGAGTTGGTAATGTTTTCTTGATCTAATTCAGTACAACAATATTTATTTTGTATGCTTTTTATTTGGTGTAGGGTAGGGATCTGCAACCTTTGGCTCGACAGGTATTCAAGACTGCAACACCCATGATCCCTCACCATTAATTATGCTGGCTAAAGCTGATTGGGTTGATGTCCAAAATATCTGGAAGGCTGAAGGTAGCAGAACCCTGCTATAGGACTTATTGTGCTATGCTAGTTAGTAGAGTTTCATTACGTGTTTCACTTTTAGCACTGTACAGTTTATGCACAAGAGTGTTGTGATAAATCCTATTGGAACCTCACTGAAGCCTTACCTATAGTATTCTCCCAGATGGTCAGGGAAAGGCATACGCTTCCTGGCCTTCGGGGTGGTGTACTGCAGGAGGATCACACCAGAGGAGAAAAGGGTCAGGAGAGTGAGTGATAGCTATGGGATGAGACACCATATTTAACTTTTTTTTCAAGACGACCTTCTTCCAATACCACACCATTTAATGGCTTGTTGCCATCACAATTCTATTATTCCACAAGGTGACCATCAGATTGAGAATGAATTCAGCCATTAACATTGTGGTGGTAGGAATAACACATATCCTGTTATAACACAATGAATGCATGTGGTTATAAATTCCTCTAGTTCCCGAAGGCCTAATAAGGAGATGTTATATAATAATAGAAGTCTTAAGAGCCAAAAGCCATATTCCTATTCTCAAACCTGCCTTATGACTGGTTCATGTAATATCCCTTTGTTCAATGTTGTAAAAAGGTGAAATCAAACTCACAATGTAGAACGAGTAGAGAAAACAAACTCTTTCATTCAGGACTTCAAGTCCCATAATTCCCTCAGTACTAAGATGAGGAAGAAGGACATGTAGAAGTGGACAGCTAATAAACAGGAATGACCTACACCTGAGGGCCACTGGGAGGCATAAAATTCACCCTCAGGTGTAGGGAGTAGAGAACAAAAAGAAGCAGAATCTGTTTGAAAAGCAGAAGAAATGCAGGCTGTGTATGCTGTGGGAGACAGGAGTAGAGGAGCGGGAAGACCTGGGACCATTGCGAGTCCTGAAGGGTCTGTGCCTCTATCATCCTAAACTGCAGAGGTCACGCAGCGGGAAGTGTGTTGAAGAAACCCTTACCCAGAAAATGATTTCCTGCAGCAGGCGTACTGTGAGCAGTGAAGAGGTCTCAGGTGGCAGGGTTGCACCGGAGACTCTCAGAGTCAAAGTGACTCCAAATCAATGCAGCATTGGCAGCAACGACTGAAGAGAGAAGGTGCACCTGCTCAGGAGAAGCCATGGTTGCAGCAGTCCTCCGAACGGGGAGAGGAGCATTTGTAAGTGACATACCTGGTTAGTCTAAGCCAAGCGAGTGACTCCGGGGCATTCCGGTGCAGGCCGCGTATTCAGCCCAGGAAGGATTAATTGCGAGTGAGAGAAAAACAGTACAAGCAATGTTACAAATGCAGAAGTGTTGTAAAAATACAAAACCAAGCTAATAAGCATAATGAATACCAAACTGTTACAAACTTACGAAGGCAAGTTAACAAATCTTGCATATACTGAACTATTGTACCTTTCCAAAGGTGAGTTAATTAACCTTACTAATATCGAACTGCTGCAAATGCAGCTGATAGTAAACCAAACGAGGTCCAGGAATGAAAATGTGAGTTTGGGAAACCACCAGCAAGCTGGTGGGGAGGTTGTGCTAGAAACCCATGCATGCCACCAATACCTAAGCCAAGAGACCTTGAGAAACTGGAAACATCAGTCCAATAAAGGTTGGCAAACAGAAGAGGGGAATAGTGAGAAGCCTCAAGGTTGACAATGTTGACATTCAGTTCTGGGAATACATATCATTGTGGCCGATGTAGATTGACAATGCTACAGCCAAAATAGCTGCAGGAAAATACTTGATCCTGAACATTATTGATGCAGAAGGGAAAGAAAGGTGGCAACCAGGCTGCCCTTCTGGAGGTGGTTATCTAGAGGTAGATGAGAAAAGTCCTGATAAGGATCAATGTGAATGTTGTATTCCCTGAAAGCTGTTAACATGCTTATAATAAACAAGTCAATTGAAGTTGTTGTTATTGTACTGTGAAAGTTACCATTGAAGCACTTATCTGTTTTGGTAGATGGGCAGGTGGGTAGACCCTTAGGGCAAGAGGTGATTGCTTTGAAGAAACCTGGTGAATGGTTATGCCAGGTAGTAGAAGGAACAAGTGCTGACGGCTGGTACTATTGGAAAGCAACAAATTAAGTTGTGACATGTGGGAGAAGAATTGTAAAAGCTGATTGATGAAAAGTTGCAATTCTTCCTGCAGCCATTCTTGGAGCAGACCATTCTGACCAAATCATTTTTTGTTGCCAAAGATGTGAAGGAGTTCTTATTCCAGGAGGTATGAAAGCATATGACTTTTCCTTTCAAGATACTTTGGGAGAGTTCTTATTCAGGAGGAGTGAGAGCTTTTGACTTTGACATGTTCCTTCATTGAAACAACCTAATTTTGTGTTAAAGTTGGATTTCCCTGCATTTCTTTTGAACTGTGAAGAAAATCCTGTTTGGATCTGGGGACGGGGAGTTCACACGGTCCTAGACAAGAGACATTGGTTATACTGTGAACAAGGTTATATGTTGTATAAATTTGTTGAATTGTGTTGCCATATTATACCTTTTTGTTTTGATAGTTGTATTAGTGTTAGGCTTAGAGATCCCTTGGTTAGAGTGTTTCCCTTTTAGTTTACTAGAGGCAGGGAAATCCACGTTAGGGTAAGGATAGTGAGGCGTTTATTTACTTTGTTTTATTTAATACATCTGCAGAGTTAAAAACTCTTCACAAATGTGTCCGCCTCACATTTCTGACCCCTCACAGTAGCATTGTATAGTAAGATGTTACAAACATTTTTATATTATGAAAGGTGCTTTTACTGAATGCCTTTACTGAATGCTCCTGAAAAGCAGACCAAAGCATGGCCAAATGATACGAGGTGATGCGCACTGCAAAGGAGTCCTTGTCCTGTAGAGTTTTCATTTTGCTTTTGTCTTTTATATTTGCATATTGTTTTAGAAATTGTCAAAAACATTTGAATGACTGTTGGTGTACATTGCAGATTGATTTGCAGGAAAATGTGTAGAATGGACACAATGGGCCCGCTTCATGGAATATTTGCCTGGTTCAAAGTGAATTTGCACTGCTGAAAAATGACTTTGAACTGCCGACACACACTCTGATTAATGGAACTGTGCAAAGTGTATTTTTGCAGTGCAAAGTCCAGGCAAAGTCAGTGTATAGTCATTTTTGCAGTTTAAAATCACTTTGCCCGGACATTGCCTGGCAAAAATACACTTTTCACAGTTCCATGAACCATGGTTTGTGTCTGCATTGCAAAGTCACTTTTCAGCGGTTCAAATTCAATTTAAACTGGGCAAATATTCCATGAATCCGCCCAGTGTCTGTAAATGAGGAGAATTTGATACAATATTAGGTGTGAAGGTTTTTGCATTAACATTTGTTGTTGGCAGAATGATATCACTCGCCCACATGAAAGCTGCAGAAGGTTTCTACACTGACTTTGAACATTTTTGTTTAATTTTGTTTCTAGTTTGTGAACAAATTTTGTTAACGGTTTAAATTTATTTAAAAGTACTATAAATACTCTTCTTTTCATTTTGAATGTGCTGCCAATTATTGCTTTTTAGACCAGTTTTCTTTGATAATTTACAAGTGAGGAATGTGACTTGTCAGATTTATTTACGTGTTTAGCAAGGACACTGTGACAGAGCAGTTTTTGTAAAATAAATGTTTTCAAATGTTTCATTGGGGCCACATTGATACTAGACGATATGTTTTCAAAGTCTGTTGTGTTTTTTGGGGCTTATAGTTTATTGATGGAGGTGAAGTAATCACTTATTTTTGGTAGTGCTTATACTTTGCAAGATTAGAGTTTTCTTTCTTAGCTTGTATAATTTCTATGGGCCTCATTACGACTCCGGCAGTAGCCGTGCTGGTAAAAATGGCACGGCTGCTGCCAGTGTCATCTTTTTTTCTGGCGCCTAGCTTTGGGGAATTACTGGGGCATTAAAGCCCCCGCAGTTCCGGAAGCCTGGTGCCCGAAAAAGTAACTCCACATTCCCATTTGAGTCACAAAGGACTCAATGGGAATGGGGAGGACGGAAGCACCGGCACTGTGTGCAACAGTGCCGGTGCTTTCGTCAAAGTCTGTGGGCGGGACGGCACCCGCCTGCAGAACTCGGTGTGTGCAGGAACAGCACACTCATAATGAGGCCCTATGACTTGATTAGTGGAAGGAGAGTGTATGAATCTCCCTTTTTTTGCCTGCACCATTTGTTCTTTGTAGGGTTGTCATGTACAGAAATTTGCTCATAATACAAATAGATGCCCCAAGATTTGCATGATAGGACTTTGTTTTAGCAAAGTAGCAAATACTGATTCCTATTGTTCGTATTCTATTTCTGTATTCAATTAGACATTGGGGGCAATTTTCTAATGGACTGGAGCATAATTCAAAAGTGTAAAAATGCTTCTACCCTTTCTGTTTACTATCCGGCTCGTGTTCCAGCCCTCCTGAGGAGAAGGAGGACAGCAAAGCAGAAGAAGCATCTCCGCTATGTTTGCCTCCTCCATTACAGGAGAACATTTGGTTTCAGCGCATGCCGGTGTAACAACCAAAGACTCCATTGGAATATGATGAAAGGTGAAGACGCTGCAGGTTTATCACAGAAGATTTATTCAGTATCAGGAAGAACAACAGGCACCCAGCCTAGACCTTCTCCAACCATTTTGTGTTCCAGAGCCCGCCAGGGTTCTGGAACACGTATTAGAACAAGTTAGAACATAAGAAAAGTAAAGAAAAACAAATAAAGAACACAACATATCTTCCCCCTTATAATGAACAACACACAACCTTCAGTCACAAATAAAATCCTTAAATCTGACAGCAACTTTCCTGATCCTACCCATGACGTGCCCACTTACACTCGACGCACCACTTCCTGCCAAACTCTCCTCACGCCCACTCTTGGCACCTACAGGTGCCCTACGATCCCCCATCTCATCCTCCTATTCCTGCCCTTGCTCTTCCCTGCACTGCTTAATACTAACCTCCCTTTAGACCAAACCTCACCTCCTGCAACAACCACCACACTACCTCTTACACCCGTAATCCTTTTTGGACCCAGGAATTTGCTCTCCAAACACTTGAGCCCATACCTAGGATTTTTTATCAGTAACACATCCCCAACTGCTCATTCTTGCTCCTTAACTTTAGAAGCTTCGTCAAACATACTCTTGTACTGGTATTGGGCTTCTTCTATCAAATTCATTACCTCAATGCGATCCACATTTACACTGCCAGCTAATACCATCCAACCTGGGCATAACCTGGTACACGGTTGGTGCCCCTTCAGTGACACAAACGGGGAAACCTTGGTAACTGAATGAGGTCTGGTACAATAGCTCCGCGCCATTTCCCTGAGCACGGCAGCCCATGACAATCTTGATCTCATGGCCAATTGAATGCCACCTTTCAAGAACCTATTCCCTCGCTCCACCAACTCATTTGCCCTAGGATGGTACAGTGCAGTCGTGTGTGCACTATCCCAAAGCGCGACAACAAATTCTTCATGTTATCAGAACAAAATTGTACACCATTATCCATTACAATCTCTGAAGGAAAACCTTCACTAAAGAACACTTCCTCATAAAATGCCAGCAATTCCACTGTTGTAGCCTCTCTCACCCTTCCACTCTATCCATTTCGAGTGATAGTCAATCAGCACTACAATGAATTTAAAACCATCACTCAAGCCTTGAATGGGACCCATCAAATCTACCACCACTTTCTGTCAGGGCTCAACAGGTACATGCACCGGCATGAGTGGGGTCTCTCTTACCACCTTATTCTTTTCACACGCCACACACACTCCATATTCGCTTACCTTCCTGTCCTCTCCACTGTGCATGGCTGGCCACCAATAACTCTGCCTGAACAACCACTTAGTCTCATTCATTTTGCAGTATCCTTGATGAGCGATATCAATGAGCCTCTCTCTGACTCCTACAAGAGGAACCACCTTACTACCCCTCCTAAGTCTTCCTCCAGCTCCCGTCAAACACAACTCATCTTTAACCTCATAAAAGTGATCAAATTTCATTTCAATTTCCTTTTTACATGGCCAACCTACCACCATCCATTCCTTCACTTTGCTAAGAACATCATCCTCCATCTCTGCCAACATCCACTCTCGCATCTCCACCACCCCAAGTTCAATACTGGCAACAATCATCTCATCTTCTTGCCACTTCTCTCCAGACCCCCCATGTTCCTCCACAGGAAGACGTGAAGGACAATCTGCAAAAACATTTTCTCTACCAGGAACATAACACATGTGAAAAGTGTACCCTTACAGCCCTAACATCACCTCGAGATTCTAGGCGACCCTGTAGCCCACCCTTCACCAGACAGCATTTGTACCAAAGGACTATGGTCAGTTTTAATCATGAACCTCTGACCCCACAAGAAAAACGTAACATGCAAAACCACCCAAAACACAGCTAAAGCCTCTCTCTCCACAACCAAATCATTTTTGTCTGCACTCCTCAATGGTCTGGACGCAAACGCTAGTACATGCTCCTCTTTCCCACTATCCAGTTGTGAAAGAGATGCTCCCAAACCTAATAAACTGTATCCACCATCAGTACCGCGTTACTGCCACTCACAAACCCTCCCAATGAGGGAGCTCCAGCAATTCCCTCTTTCATTTTTTTAAACACATCCTGGCATTCATCCGACCACAAAAACCCAACACTCGTCTTCAGTAAAGCTCTCAAAGGCGTTGAACTGGTGGCAAAGTTATTAACACATGTGTGGTAAAACTCAGTCATTCTCATAAATAACCTTAGCTGGTCTGCTTTCTATGAGACTAAATTTGGGGGCAATCCCGTGGGATGAAATTTTATGCCCCAAATATTCTAGTTCACGCACACCTATACTGCATTTGCTCTGCTGCACAGTTAAACCAGCTCCTCTCAATTTCTCCAGAAAACACCACAAAACCTTGTCATGTTGTAGCATACTCTCAGCAAAAACCAGAATGTCATCCTGAAATACAATCACATTGGAAACTAATTCTAGCACTTGCTCCCTCACTCGTTGAAACACTGCCGCAGCCGATGCCAACCCATACAGCATACTTAAATATATAAAAGTCCATTCCGGTGTAATGAATGCCATGACATCTTGACACTCCTTGGACAAAGGCCCTTTATGGTATGCTGCAGATAGATCAATAACTGTGTACCAAGTGGAGTACCCTAAAACAGATAGGGCTTCCGAGATGATTGGTAAAGGGTGTCTCTCTACCAGAATGTTCTAGTTAAGTTCTCTTAGGTTGATGCAAAGCCACATCTTTCCATTGCTTTTAGCCACCAGAACCACCGGAGATAGCCATTCTGTGCCTTATATGCGCTCTATCACCCCATGTTGTAACTTACTATTTAACTCTTCATGTAATTGCGGTTTTATGTTATGTGGGACTGGCCTCACTTTGTGCACCACCGGACGAGAGTTAGGTCTCATTTTAATGTAATGTTCGAAATACCTTAACTTTCCCAGGTTTTCCAAAAACACCTCTGGGAACTCTGCAGCACATTTGTCATTCACTTCAGCTACCGAAATTGGTGTTGGGGGACTCTTTTGTTCCTCCCATTCTAGTAAGGGTGGTCCTTTCTTTGTCACTAGTATGTTTGCCACACATTCTCTGTCTTTGGAGCTTACCTTTCCTCAGAATTTCCCTAGAAGATCTATCTCACTTTTCCCATACCCACACGCTTGCACATGGGAGGGTGACAGATCTTGCACATCTCTAAGCAGGGTATGCGTGAAAGTGTCTTCTGATACAATTGTCCATGGAGAAGCCGAGTCCACCATCATGGACAGCTTAGACCCATCAATCTGGAACTCATCCACAGGACAATTCACCACCTCCGATATTGCAGAAATCTCAAATATGTGTCGAGGCTTGCTTTCAACACTTTGGAGAGACGAGATGGCCTCCTGTTCGTCACGATCGTGCTTCTGCTCCACCACATTGATGGTCGACTCCTTGCATTCCGCATTCTTCACCAGATAGAATACACTGTTCGCTGCATGTCTAGGATTACCACATCTAAGGCATTTAAGACCCCAACATTCCTTCTTTGGCACAGGTGGTCGTCTCCTTTGGCCCATCGCACAAACCTCCTGCCCCCCATGTTTCTCCACTTTCATTTCCTTCATATATTGAGTCATCTGTTCAATGCTTCTCGTGAGTTCACCTGCCTGCCCCAGGGACATATACTTTGCTAATAGCTTCTCTTGTACCCTGGGGTTGTTTGTGCACCTTACCAACTGATCTCGAATCAGAGAGTTCGTTAAAGCCCCAAATGCGCAAGTGTGGCTTAGTGTCCTTAGCACTGCCACATACCCTTCCACCGACTCTGAGGAATCTTGACTTCTTTGAAAAAATGTGTGACCGAAACAGCTCTGATTGATCTAAAAACACAGATGGAGACTCTAAAAGACAATGGGCCTCATTCCGAGTATGGCGGTAAGGGATAGCGGCCACCGGTAACGAGACCGGTGGCGGTGATCCCTTACCGCCATACTCCGAGTTCCCTTTGCGCCCTCGCCCTTAACGCCTGCTTTGAGCAGGTGTTAAAGTCGAGGGCGCAAAGGGGCCTCCAAGCCAATAACGGTGACCGTAATGAACGGTCACCGTTATTTGCATCTTCCCCATTCCCATTGAGCCCTATGGGGGCTCATTTGGGAATGGGGAAGAGCCTTGGTGAATGGGGAATTACCGCCCGCCAACCTTGGAATGGGGAGGTAATTCCACCATCCACCAAGGCACTGCCGGTCCGAGTACGGCGTCAACCAAGGCGTTAATAGCGCCATTGGTTAGCGCCGTACTCGGAATGAGGCCCAATGGGAAGTTAGCGCTCCTCATTCTCCTTGACCTCTCTGCGGCATTTGATTTGGTTAACCACCAAATACTCTGCCAACATCTCAAATCCGCGGCCCACTTCTCAGACTCTGCCAATGCCTGGATCCACTCATTCCTAAGTAATAGGTCCATGCGGGTCTTCTCATCCACAGGATCGGCAGACCCTTCGCCTATCCTTTGCGGCGTCCCTCAAGGCTCTTGTGTGTTGCCTATGCTTTACAACGTGTTCACCAAAACCCTTTCTGATGTGCTCGATTATCTGGGTGTCGCCTACACTAACTATGCGGATGACACCCAGATACTCATCCCCATCACTGGTGATTACACAGCCGACACTAAGGGGGTAATTCATAGAATTCTGCACACAAGTGGCACATGCGGCTGGCGCACAGTGTGCACGTGCGACTTCCCGCGCCAGCCGCATGCGCTAAAAACCATTTCCGCGCACAGCGTAGTCATGGATTTTAACATCCAAATCCAGCCGTGGCGCAGAGTGGCGCAGAGTGGCGCAGCGACCCTGCAGCAGCGCCAGTTATGCCCCCCACTCCTCCCCGTGCAACATGTACAGCACACAAATCCTGTACATGGTGCACAGGCTCACAACCTCGAAAACCCCTGTAAAACTCCCCGCACACCCCTCCGAATACACGTACCCCGCTGCGCGGGTAGTCTCACATGCGATTGGGCCTGTGCGAGCGGGGTACGTGGATTACTGAGGTGTGCAGGAAGTTTCACACGCAATTGGGTCTGTGAGAGCGGGGTACGTGGATAACTGAGGTACGCGGGAAGTTTCACATGTGATTGGCCCTGTGCCAGCGGGGTACATGGATTACTGGGGTGACCTCTGTTCAGCCTTTGATCTAGTGGATAGAGACACACTGTGGAGAAAACTGTTTGCCATAGATATGCGGCCACAGCTCCTAGCGATCTTATATTATCTTCACACAGAATCTAAGATAAGAGTCTGATTAAACACAGAGGGATACCTGTCTGAGGAAATAAATACAGTAAACGGTCTCAGACAAGGGTGTATCTTTGCCCCTACTGTTTTCAATCTGTACTTGTCTGATGTTGGCCCGCACATAGATGAGGCATCATTTGCGGCACCAAAAGTTGAAGATACTAGGATTGCATGGACTGCTTATGCAGATGACGTGTTGTTGTTTGACTTAACACCCATGGGCTTGCAACGTATTCTGTCTGCATTTAAGAAGTATACGGCGCACAATGCTCTGGATATAAATCAGAAAAAACCTTTATCATGCAACTCAGTTATAGGAAAAGGCCAGCAAAATTTGCATGGTTTTTGGATCACGTCAAACCAGCCATATGTCATGCCTTCAGGTACCTAGGATATCCCATTTTTGAGACGGTCACCAGGGTTAAATTACGCAACTACTTGGATAAAAAAGTAACGCCACTGATTGCTCAATTACCCAAAATCGACTGCAAATATGGGAAACGTATGTTAAGATCGCTGGTTTGGTATCTTACGAAATGTGTTCCATTAGCAGCAATACGTTTTGAACTTGGGCTACACTTCCTTTCAAGCGTAATTCTCTGGCGTAGAGTCTCTTTGTTTAGGAAATTGCTTGTAAATAAAGAATCCACTCTATATGGAATTCACGGACGATGTCTAGTGGCGGGAAAGGAATCTTCTGCAGTAGTGTGTGATCTGGAAAAAGAGGTACATGAACTACTAGCATTAGTGGGGGTTTCTAAAGAACTGCTTATCAACAACCCTACCAAGGTGAAAATACTTCTCCAGCATGCAGACTGGAATCACACTGTTGAAATAATACAAAGCAAAAAACTATATGCGCATTTGGCAGGTAGTCACAAAACAATTGCAACAACAGAACCATACCTCATAAAATTTTCAAACAAAGGGCTTCGACAGGAATTTATGCATTTTTGTTTTAATGTCCTTAATATAGGTGAGTTATGACTATAAGGCAAACCTTGCCTCCGCAAATGGTTAAATGTCGATTTTGTGATTCAGACATTGGAGCAGTTACCTTACAACACCTGTTGACACACAGTTTGGGTTTAAGATCGGCACGCATTGATTACTTTATTAAATATGTGCCCAATCCAGAGAATGTGGATCTGGTTGCCCTATGGAAAGACATGTTGTATGGATCTAGGGTCAAACTTCAACTGGCCATACTGCGTTTTCTAAAAGCTAAATGCGAACTATAGGGGGGTAGTCCAGCTACAACATTTTTTGTAGGCTTATGCATCTTGTGTGTCTTTTTCATTCTGTTTTAATATGGATAATTTATATGTATAATGCATTTATACTTTTTGGTTGTATTAGGATGTATTATAAGGAATGTAATCGAATTCATGTAACCAAACATTTTACGCACGTGTTTTTCTTTTAAGATTTGTTCTTATTGGTTTTATATTGTTTTTGTAAAGGTTACTATGTAACCAATACAAATTAAAAAAGAATGAAAAAAAAAAGATTACTGGGGTGCGCGGGAAGTTTCACACGCGATTGGGCCTGTGCGAGCGGGGTACGTGGATAACTGGGGTGCGCAGGAAGTTCAACACACGATTGGCCCTGTGCGTGCGGGGTATGTGGATAACTGGAGTGCGCGGGAAGTTTCACACACGATTGGGCCTGTGTGAATGGGGTACGTGGATTACTAGGGTGTGCGGGAAGTTTCACACATGATTGGGCCTTTGCGAGCGGGGTACGTGGATAACTGGGGTGCGCGGGAAGTTTCACACGTGATTGGCCCTGTGCGAGCGGGTTACGTGGATAATGCACTACGGGGGAAGTTCCACACATGCTTTCGCTGTCAGAGCGGGGTACGTGTATCCAGGGGGGTGCGCGGGGAGTCCCACATGTCAATTGGCAGTGTGGGTTCTCACAGGTGTGCCCTCTACCCCCTCCACGGACCCTGCAGGCAAACCACACCACAGGGGACTACCCAGCACCCCTGGTCATATCCCGCAGGCAGTCCATCCACCATGGGCATGCCCCCAGCCAAGCCATATGTCACCTTGCACTAGTGACCACCAACTCATGTCCCCCAGAACCCCCAGCAGTAATGGGCACCTGCCAGCAGGCCCCCACTCATGTCCCACTCATGTCCCCCTGCACCCCCACCCCCCAGCAGTGAGGTCACCTGCCAGCAGGCCCCCACTCATGTCCCACTCATGTCCCCCTGCACCCCCACCCCCCATCAGTGAGGGTCACCTGCCAGCAGGCCCCCACCCATGTCCCACTCATGTCCCCCTGCACCCCCACACCCCAGCAGTGAGGGTCACCTGCCAGCAGGCCCCCACTCATGTCCCCCTGCACCCCCACCCCCCAGCAGTGAGGGTCACCTGCCATCAGGCCCCCACTCATATCCCAACCATGTCACCCTGCACCCCTACCCCCCATCAGTGAGGGTCACCTGCCAGCAGGCCCCCACTCATGTCCCCCTGCACCCCCACCCCCCATCAGTGAGGGTCACCTGCCAGCAGGCCCCCACGCATGTCCCCCTGTACCCCCACCCCCCATCAGTGAAAGCCACCTGCCAGCAGGCCGCCACTCATGTCCCCCTGCACCCCCACCCCCCAGCAGTGAGGGTCACCTGCCAGCAGGCCCCCACTCATGTCCCACTCATGTCCCCCTGCACCCCCACCCCCAAAGCAGTGAGGGTCACCTGCCAGCAGGCCCCCACTCATGTCCCACTGCACCCCCACCCCCATCAGTGAGGGTCACCTGCCAGCAGGCCCCCACTCATGTCCCACTCATGTCCCCCTGCACCCCCACCCCCCAGCTGTGAGGGTCACCTGCCAGCAGATCCCCACTCATGTCCCACTCATGTTCCCCTGCACCCCCACCCCCCAGCAGTGAGGGTCACCTGCCAGCAGGCCCCCACTCATGTCCCCCTGCACCCCCACCCCCCATCAGTGAGGGTCACCTGCCAGCAGGCCCCCACTCAAGTTCCCCAGCACCCCCACCCCCAGGAGTGAGGGTCACCTGCCAGCAGGCCCCCACTCATGTCCCTCTACACCCCAACCCCCAGCAGTGATGGGCACCTGCCAGCAGGCCCCCAATCATGTCCTACTCATGTCCCCCTGCGCCCCCACCCCCATCAGTGAGGGTCACCTGCCAGCAGGCCCCCACTCATGTCCCACTCATGTCCCCCTGCACCCCCAACCCCCAGCAGTGAGAGTCACCTGCCAGCAGGCCCCCACTCATGTCCCACTCATGTCCCCCTGCACCGCCGCCCCCCAGCAGTAAGGGTCACCTGCCAGCAGGCCCCCAATCATGTCCCCCTGCACCGCCGCCCCCCAGCAGTGAGGGTCACCTGCCAGCAGGCCCCCAATCATGTCCCCCAGCACCCCCATACCCCAGTAGTGAGGGTCACCTGCAAGCAGGCCCCCACTCATGTCCCTCTACACCCCAACCCCCAGCAGTGAGGGGCACCTGCCAGCAGGACCCACTCATGTCCTACTCATGTCCCCCTGCACCCCCACCCCCATCAGTGAGGGTCACCTGCCAGCAGGCCCCCAATCATGTCCCACTCATGTCCCCCTGCACCCCCACCCCCCATCAGTGAGGGTCACCTGCCAGCAGGCCCCCACCCATGTCCCACTCATGTCCCCCTGCACCCCCACACCCCAGCAGTGAGGGTCACCTGCCAGCAGGCCCCCACTCATGTCCCCCTGCACCCCCACCCCCCAGCAGTGAGGGTCACCTGCCATCAGGCCCCCACTCATGTCCCAACCATGTCCCCCTGCACCCCTACCCCCCATTAGTGAGGGTCACCTGCCAGCAGGCCGCCACTCATGTCCCCCTGCACCCCCACCCCCCATCAGTGAGGGTCACCTGCCAGCAGGCCCCCACGCATGTCCCCCTGTACCCCCACCCCCCATCAGTGAGGGCCACCTGCCAGCAGGCCCCACTCATGTCCCCCTGCACCCCACCCCCCAGCAGTGAGGGTCACCTGCCAGCAGGCCCCCACTCATGTCCCACTCATGTCCCCCTGCACCCCCACCCCCAAAGCAGTGAGGGTCACCTGCCAGCAGGCCCCCACTCATGTCCCACTGCACCCCCACCCCCATCAGTGAGGGTCGCCTGCCAGCAGGCCCCCACTCATGTCCCACTCATGTCCCCCTGCACCCCCACCCCCCAGCTGTGAGGGTCACCTGCCAGCAGATCCCCACTCATGTCCCACTCATGTCCCCCTGCACCCCCACCCCCCAGCAGTGAGGGCCACCTGCCAGCAGGCCCCCACTCATGTCCCACTCATGTCCCCCTGCGCCCCCACCCCCATCAGTGAGGGTCACTTGCCAGCAGGCCCCCACTCATGTCCCACTCATGTCCCCCCACCCACTCACCCACCCAGCAGTGACATGCCCATCTCATGACACAAACCAAAAGTCAACTATGTACATCAACACATGTCCGTCACACACACACACACACACACACACACACACACACACACACACACACACACACACGTTTCCATTGATTGAGTAAACCCACATGTCAACATGCATGAACCCAATGAGTGAATCCCACACATTGAAGTAAAAGATCAAAATGTATTAACAAGAAAACCAATTGAAAGTACTTAAAGCATAAAATAATTGCAAAAATGAAATGAAAAACATGTCCAAATAAAAAAAAAAAAATTCCTCCAAAAAAAAACAAGTAATCCAAAAGAAAAATGGCCAAAACTCTCTGTCCACCAAACCAAATCCAAATGCAATGATGAAAGGTAAATCCATTGATCCATGGTGAAATGAAATTAAAATGTTCAAATAAATCCAACGTCCAACTATGTACAATCCAATTTTCAAGGGTCCATGAGCCCAACGAAACAAATGAAACCTAAAATCTAATAACCTACCTAACAGAAAATCTATATACAAAAGTGTGGGGCATAGTCCAAAAGCCCCAAAATAAAAAAAAGGAAACCTAACACTATAAACTGTTTACAGTGGCGACGGGCAAGTCCTGCGGCTCACTCAGTGATGTTTTCGGCCAGGTCATCATCGAACTCCATGTCTATTTGCTGGAGGCGGGCCTCTGTTCTGGCCCCGAGGTCTCATGGCCTGTTGCAACTCCCAGCGAGTTGCCTCGAGGCACTCTGCCCGCCTCAACACACGACGCATGGAGAACTCTGTTCTGACCATAGTGAGCCACGCCTCTTCCGCCTGCCGCCGCTCTGCACCTATACGTGGGCCCAACCACAGCCACACGGAAGACACACCCATTCCAGGGTCCTCCTGCCCTCTGGCCGATGCCTGCCCCCCTGATGTCGAAGGCCCCAAGCCATCATTGCTCCCACCTTGAGCCTGCTCCTGCTGCTGCTGTCCATGTGCCCTGTCCGATGATGCCTGCACATCCTCCATCAGCTGGTCTCCAGTGTGGTGTCCACCCCTGCTGGACCGCCGACTCCCGACTGTGGCAGGGATGGGATCTCCACCAAGCTGGCTGTGTTGGTCAGGCCGGGTCTACAGGGGGCCCCGGTGGAATCTGGGCCGGAAGACGGCAGGGAGAACGACTGGCTCATAGTCTCCACAGAGGAGGAGAGGTCTGCCAGAGTGCGCGTCACATGTAGGAACCCACCGACCAGGCCCCCTCCCAAGTGCCACGTCGCGACACTGCTGTTCGTGATGGCGTGCGTTCTCCGCCCAGGAAGAACGCACATCATCATGAATGTCACGCGTGCGCAACGCAACACCAATCAGGACGGAGCCCATACGTTCATGGGACCCCTCGTCTGCAGGTAGTGGAGAGGCAGATGACATGGCACTCTCCCCTACCTGCGGACGGGCCTGGGACGGGGCATCCCTGCTGGTGCATGGTGGTGCAGACACAGGGTCAAGGACAGCGACATGCACAGGCCCCACCGCGGTGACCTGTGCTGCCTCCTGACCCTGGCCCTGGACTGCACCACTTGCACCAGTGGTACTACCCCCACCAGGCCCCATGTGCGGCTCAGTAGCGGGCTCCTCCTCCTCTGTGGAGACGACCAACCTGGATGTCTCCACACCGTCTTCCGCCATTGCAAGCCCCTGTGGGGGCTCACCCGGCCCTTCTGCCACAGCCGTAGTGGCACACGCGGCACCAGCCCCCTCACTCCCGGATGATGGAAAGTCCTGGGAGGGTGGCTGGGCCTTGCGTCGCCGCCTGGTGGAGGCATCCCCACCGGTTGGCTCCACAGCGCCATCTCCACCCTCTTCTTCACTTGACGCTGCGTAGAGGGAGACATAGAACACAAGCATCAGGGTACAAGACAATATTCCCCTAGACAGGAAGCAATAACACATGAGTGGCACTGTCAAACGTCACTTCCATCTTGTCCCTCCACGACACATGGGAGAATGCATGCAACACACATGCAGAAACAGGCACTGCGCCTGCAATCAACATCAGCATCCATGTACAAAGGCCTCTGTTAACCAAAATGTTGCCTTCAGACTCACATGCATCATGGCTCACACTGATCCCATGCACACACATCACTGGAGGGTCATGCATCATGGTGTGTACACCACAGACACAGTGGATAGACACAGTGCATACAACGGTGACCTCACTGCATTATTGAATGTACACATCATCATGGACATGTGTCATGCATCTATGGCATTTCAAAGTCACACACACACTTCTCAGACACACACACACGTGCACCATACATGTACATGACAGCAGCACCCATCCCTCACACCCCCTCCATGTCCAATAACAGATACTGGCATGCTTTCATGTGTGCATTTGACATACCGCTCCCCATGTTGCATTGTAACACATGCACCAACCATGTGGTTCACACATTACTGGCCTCACATGCATGACCATGATGTCCCTGCACACACACATCCATGCATGGCCTATGTCACACATAAAGGCAAGTATCAGACCACCAGTACACTGCAACATGCTCTGTCTCACACACCAATGCTTGGCCACTTACCGCTCAACTCCTCCGAAGGATCTGGGCACGGAGCGCTGGGCATACGCGTTCCAGGACCCTCATCTGGATGTCACTCATGCTGACCTGGCCCCCTTCCACGAGGAGCTGAGCCTTGTAGAGGGTCCTGGACCTGAAGTCCTCCCAGTGCTTCTTGACGTGCTTGATGTCACGGGTTGCCACACCCTCTGCGTTGATGGCAACCACTACGTTGTCCCAGATCCTCTCCCATCCTTCCTTGTTGGCGCGTGATGTTCCGAAGAAGGCATCAAAATGCCCCAGGACATGCTCCACCAGGATACCAACTTCCTTCACACTGAAGCTTGTGGCCCTCTGCCTCTCTGGCAGGTGGGAGCGTGCTCGGGGGTCTGGGGGGGAGTAATTCGGCCTTCTGGGCAGGAGCGTGGTCTTCTGTGTGTTGTTGTGTGGCCAGCTTGATATGGAGTGATTTGGCACGTAAAAATCTTGCAGGTCTGCGTGTAATTCGAGGAAAGGCCCTTAGAGCGTAAGCATGTCTGTGACATTACGCGCGCGGGCGTTTCCCTCGTGACGTGGGCATAGTGGTTCAGGGCGCGTGAAAAAACTGCACGTCCGTGTGTAAATGCGTGTAATCCGCGGAAAGGGCCTACACGTCTGTGACGCGCAAGGCGTTTCCCTCAACACGGGTGCATGTTCATCATACACGTGCAAAAACTGCACGTCCGAGTGTCAGCTCGTGTAATTTGAGGAAAGTGACGTTGTACGTGTGGGCCGGTTTAAAAGGTACGTGTAGGTTGCAATTTTCTTGTACGTGCTTTTCGTGGAGAGCGAGTGGGTGAATTCTGTACTTCTTGTCGGTTCACACGCAATTACTTCACAGCGTTTCAAGTTCGTACTCCCTGTTACCTCTGATAGCGTTCATTTTTTTTGTTGGGCCTCTTTCCTCAAACAGCGTTCACTTCTTCTTTTGTCCTGTCTCCTCAGACAGCGTACAATTCTTCTTTTGGTGGGGTTGTTGCCAACGTGCACACGCGTGTCTTTTTCACGTTCTTTTTCCAGGCAGACGATGAGTCGCGCACGTATTTACCAACTGTGCTTGCCCCGTGTGTCGCATACCCCTTCAGAGGTCATTGTAGGCTGCGTGTAACACGCGTACGCTTATTTTTGTGTTTCTGGGTGCCACAGCATAGTGCGGGTTCATTTGTCCACGCACCTGGTCTACGAGGGGTTGCGTGCACGTTATTTATTGCTTTTGGGGTGCCTGTGCATTGCGTGACCCGTCATCTTCCCCCAGGGGTCACAGACACCCTTGCTAGAGCACTAGGGTACAAATTCCATCTAGTACTCTACCCCTTTCACCCCCAATTGCCCAGTACAATCGTTTACTGCTACTCCCATACGCACAACAACATCAGTGCCATGGTTGGGAGGCGACCAAGCAGTAAGGGAGGCAAAGGTGGCTGACCTCCAAAAGGGGGCGTGGTGAACGCAGTAAGGGACGTGTCCAGGATTTGCAGGGTGCCCCTAGACCCCCATGTGTGGAGGAGCAATCAGGGACGCCCATGCCCCCCCCATGGTTGTGGGAAACGTAGCTGACACCATCCCAGCTCAGCCCTTGTTGGACCTGCCCATTGTGGCACCTGAACCGGCACAGGATAACTCCCAGGCTGACTTCCAGGTCAGCAAGTCTACGCCACGGGTGGCGGTGCAAGTTGGTGTCACCAGGCCACGTGGTTCTGGGGCAGCTATGTCATCTGCTGTCCCAAGTAGGCAGGGTGGGGAGGCTGCAGGGGCCATCCACCCCAGCTCTGAGTCTCCCAGCTGGGACAGTGTCGGTCCCGGTCCATCAAACAGATGTTACCCCTGCCAACATCACCCTGCAGCCAATGCCTGCACCAAGACCTATGATCATTGTGCATTCGCACACTCCTAGTACCCAGTCCACCGGCGCTTCTGCCCCTACTGACCAGAGCAGCGTAAGCCACTCAGGATCTGCACCACCTTTGAAAAAGAGGAAGAAGGGTGCTCTGGCACTACAGACTGAGACCCCAGACACGGCTACACACTCCGGCACGTCAAGGAAGCATAGCTTTAATGACGCTGAACTTGATGCACTAGTGGCCTATATGTCGGCACATAGCCGTGAAATGGTGGTGACTGCAGGGTGCAAGACCACACCTGGTCAAAGTAAGGCACACTGGCAGACCATCACGGACATCATTAGTGCCCTTGGATTTTGTGAGGCGCTCAGCTGATGATTGCTACAAGCGGTGGAATGACCTGAAACGCAGAGCAAACAACAAGCTGGCCTGAAGTCATGCTTCTACTCTGGTGTCTGGTGGTGGGTCTCCACAAGAGGACCACCAACTCACTAAACATGAGTCTGTTGCTGGAACCTTCATCACAGAGGAACAGATCCAAGGCTTGGGAGACCTACCAGATTACGACGCATTGTCCGGTGAGTGCCCATGCATGTGTGTGTAATCCATGTGTATGTTGTGTGGGTGAGGGGTTCTGATTGAGTGCCAGGTGAGGGTGTCTGCATCTGAGTGGTATGGGTCACCCATGTGCTTCCTCCAAAACGTTCACTGGCCTTGGATTTGGGTATGACAGTATCCCTTCTGCCCACAGTAGCCATTTAGCTCGACATTACTGAACTGTCATCTTGCAACAACATTGTTCAGAATTTTTCAGTGTTCATTCAAGCTGATTGTTTTAATTCTCCCACTTTTGCAATGCATTTTTCTGCCCTATTGTCACATATGTGACATGCTTCTGTCATTGATTACACCCCACATTGGCCCACATTTGTTACCTTGTTATGTGAATGATTAGACCATTCAGGCTGATTGAGTATTGGCCTGCTAACATTGATTTTTGGTGCCTGTTTGTATGTGGTACATGATAGTTGTTTCCTGTGAAGTTTAAGTGACCAACCACTGATGTGTACATCTGCCTGCAATCACTGTATTCTTGTACACTGGATGTGTTGCAGTGAGTGGCACATGCGTATATTTCACATTATGTAGCATTTTCAGCTCATCATGTCCATCTCACATGGATGGCTGACAGTACTCATTCACTGACATATGGCTGTACTTGTGAAATGTACCATGGCTATGCTACATTCCATCTGTGTGCTGGCATGTGTCATGTATGTGTATTGGACATGCCACTCATAGGCTAATGTGTGATGCCAGTGCTACCCAGCATACAGCAAATGTGTTGCTTTTCCGTCTTGGTGTCATCAGTGTCTTCTTTTTGCCTCCCCTTCCAACTCAGTGACAGTGCATGCATGCCAGGGTTATAGTCATGTGGGACATGTGTAAATCATGTACAGGATCTCTGGCTTGTCAGGCTTATGTGTGTGCTATGGTGCTAATGCCTGTTTCAATTTTTTGTCTTTCATGTTTTTGCAGGTGATGACGCACTTGATGCTGTTGAGGTTGAGGAGATGGTGCAGACCCAGGAGGAATCTCAGGCACGACCGGGCACCAGTGGGGGACGTGGTGTGTTGGTGGGTGAAAACCCAATCTTACTGCAGACCATACTGTCCAGGGGTGCCTCTGGGTGCACCTCCCCAGACCTCTATTCAGGTGCTGAATCGGATGATGAGACTTATGTGCCGTCGCAGGTGAGTGTTTCTGGCAGGGATTCTGTTCTGTCCAACCCACCTGCACCAGGAGTAGAACCCGCTATGGGGATGTCAGTGTTGATAAGTCCGCCTTTAGCGGTTACGGGGGCAGGGTCACACTCCACAACATCTGATCCTGTTCCTGGGCCAGCAGATCAGAGGGGGCATGCAGTCCTGCAGCCTCAGGCAGTGCCAGCACAGCAAGGTGCAGATAGCCTTGCCCCAACAGGTGTGGTGCCCGCCGACGCGGTGGCTGTACGTCACCAGGCAATACTGTATGGGAAAACTCCATGTACGGTATGGCAACCCAACAGGCAGCATCAGTTGAAATGATGGCTCAGGCAATGGAGAGGGTGGCCACTTCCATTACCCCCCTGAAAGGCAGATGCAGCAACAACAGTAGGCAACAGACTCCATTTGCCAATCATACAGGGAAGACATGTTGGCGTCCAACAGGGACCGACGGGCGGCACTGGAGACTCTGCAGGAAGCCATTTCTATAGAGTCACAGGGCCCCAGGGAAGCCCTGAGGGTAGAACTCCATAACCTCAGGGAGACTCTTGTTGAACTTGAGGCTTCCTCAAATTTGAGGACAGAACAGCAGCTGGAGCGGCTCACATGTTTGCTCTCAGCTGAGCTGCAGGCAACTCGAGAGGAGATCTGGGAATCACTGGAGGCCATGCATGCAGAAATGCAGGCAACCCATCAGGTGCTGCATGGGGATCTCCGTACTATCATCCTCCATAACGAGACCTTCCACACCTGCATGCTTGCTGCCATGGAGGGCCATACTAGGGCTTTGCGTGGGCTGCCTCCCATAGCACCACCACCTCCTGATGCAGCAGCAGAGGGTGATGAGAGCGACAGCAGAACTTTTCCCACAGTAGCGTAGCCGTGCGGGCCATGAGCCCATGGAGGTGTTTTTTTTTTTCGCAACATCCACACAGGAGGGTGTTGGTGTGCACCCTGTCCTCGGACCTCCTGGGTGGCCCCCCTCCGGGCCCCCACATGGCCATTTTTGATTTTTCCTTTTTTCTTTTACAGTGTGTTGCCTTGTGTGGCTCCCGTGGGCATCCACTGTGTATTCCGGCTGGGCACATGCAGGCTTGTCCTGTGTTTGGGTTAGATGCTTGGGTTCCTGACGCACACACCCCTCCTGCTTCCCGTTTCCATGGGCTCGCAAAGGGTGTGACCAAGTGACAGTGACTTACACAGTGACATTGGGCTCCCATGAGCTGTGTGGGCAGTCTGTAGTCATAACTGTGTGGACATCCCTAATGGGGTTTGTTTTTGTATTGAACATTGCATGGTGTATTGATATATGCTTGTGTTCCTCCTTATCCGCAGGTACCTTCTTCATTTCTTCACAAGGCTGTCTGCTTTGCAGATGCAGTTCATGTTGTATGCAGTACACTGACACATTTGTCTGACAGCAACACTCTGGAGTTGGAAGGGGTCGATGTGCTGGCTTATTGAGGTTGTATGACTTACATTACTTTGAGTTTGTACTGTCATATTTTGGCAATGTTTCATGCTGTGTTGCTGTATTGCGTTGCTGGTAAGTATTTGGTCATGTGTGCTGTTTGTTATTGATTACTGGGAGCATATTGTCTGTGGCCTGTTTCCATTTGGGACAGTGCACTTTGTGACACTTGTGCTATGTGTAGTGCATTCCTTTGTTTGCTTTCACATTGCAGGACATGCCATGGTGTGTTGGGTGGCAGAGATGGGGAGGGGTTGGGTGACATGGCGCTATTTTAATGTTGTATTTTGCAAGCGGGTAGTCATTCATGCAGAATAAATGTGTGTCTTTTTGTGACACAGCATTGGTTGTCTTTGGGTAGGTAGGGTTGCACACAATGTAACACTTCCAGGTTACCAATCTCAGGCTGGTATGGTTGTGAGAGTTGACTGTCCCTTATGTCATCATCATTGATTGTCAGCTGGTATGTGCCAGGGCTGTGTGCACTCCACAGGGGTGTGATTTTAGGTGAAGTAATTAGCCACCAGCTGCGTACGGGCTGCCTCACCAAGTGCCCTTTCCCCTCCCATGCGCAGCGGCCGTGCTTGTGGTTGGGGATGTGGGGGCACCACCATGTCCACCGGCAGGCCCCGGCATGTTGCAACGTTGTGCAGGACACATGCTGCCACTATGATCCTGCACACTACTGGGGGTGCGTCTAGCAGCTGCCCACCAGAGCGGTCAAGGGAGCGAAAGCCTGACTTGAGTACTCTGAATGTGCGCTCCACTATGCCCCGGGTTGCAATATGGGCTGTGTTGTATCTTACCTCGGGTGGTGTGGTGGGGTTCCGAATTGGCATCATCATGTGTGTGCTCAGAGGGTAGGCACTGTCCCCTGGGGAGGTGATGATGGGTATCATTAGTGAGGTTGTGACATTACTCAGTATCTGACATGCATGTATGTGCAGGGGCATTTATACTCACCAAGCAGCCATGTATCGCCATGCCGCCCAGTTTCTAGGTCCCGGTTTAGGGTTGACATTCTGTAAATGAAACTGTCATGGGTGGATCCTGGATAGTTGGCATGTACTGAGGTGATGATTCCCTTGGCATCACATACTACCTGCACGTTGATGGAATTGCAGTGCTTGCGGTTTCTGTAGATGTGCTCAGTTGCCCTGGGAGGACGTAGAGCCACATGGGTGCGGTCAATGGCACCTAGCACTTTGGGGAAGTGTGCCACCCCATAAAAATCCTGGACAACAGCCTGCCTTTCTGCAGGTGTTCTGGGCAGGTGTATGTGCCTGCGGACTGATGGGCATGCAGTCATGATGGCCAACACCTGGTGCAGGCAGCGTGACTGCGTGGCCTTTTGACACCCCCACCACTATGGCACTTGTCCGCTGAAATGAACCAGTGGCCAAGAAGTGCAGTACATTGAGCACCTTTTCCAAGGGGCTCAGGGCTTGGGAGCACAAGGTGGGTGATGTGACGTCATCCTTCCACTCACTCACCGGGCCGAGTATTATGTGATGTGAAAACCTGTACCTCGCATACACCTGGTCATCAGGCATCCCAAAAAGGCTGGTTCTGGGTGTAGAAATTCTGGCCCTGACTATCCTCCTCCTCCTCCTGCGGTATCCCACGACCACTGCTGCAAGGAACGGTATATTCATCTTAGCGTCTGAGCTTGTTTGTTGTTTGCGTGCACTTTTATGCTGTGCGGGCCCACGTACGCCTGCTTCCTGCTGGCGTGTTTCCGGATTAGCGCGTCTTTTTTGGAGCACGCGTTAGCCTCGTTCAATTCCATGAATACGTGTTGTAGGCGCGCGTGTGGGCGTTCTGCACATTTGCCTCCTGTACTTCCCCCGTGACGCCCACATTTTCACGCGTGGTTCCCCATTCCGCGTGTTATGCCCCGTTTTACGCCTAATTTTGTTGTGTGCGCTGCGCTATGTGCGCTTTTGCTGTGCGCGTAGCGCACGCTGTTTGAAGACGTGTGCGCCAGCATGCACCACACAGGATTTTAGCGCACATCCATGGATTTACACGCGCACCGACTTCCATGAATCGAAGTGCGCGGGTTTCGCTGCGATTTTCGCACTTGCGCTGCGATTTGCATGCTTTCGCACGCTTGCGTGGAAATTTTCAGCGCACATTAATTCCATGAATCGGCCTGTAAATCCTTGAATGATGTCTATCTAGTCATCCAGGCCTGGATGGCACAACACAAACTTTGCCGCAACGATAACAAGACTGAGCTCCTGCTACTAGGATCGACCCAACGTCTCAACAAACTAGACCCAGCCTACAAGTCTTTCAACATTGACGGTAATGTCATCCAGGTCTCTAAAGACACTAAAATTCTTGGCATATTCCTGGACTCCATCCTCTCCTTGAACAGACAAACAAATGCAGTAAGGTCAGCAGCGGCCTACACATGTAAATTTATCACCGCCTGCAGACCCTTTCTGAACCCACATAACTGCATTACCCTTGCCAGAACACTCATTATGTCCAAAATGTATTATTGCAGTGCCCTTTACCTAGGGACTAGCCAGTCCAACCTCAATAAACTGCAAACCATTCAAAATAATGCCATAAGGGCAGCTCTCAATATTCCCAGACGGTCCCACATTTCCAATGTCAGATCTGATCTACACTGGCTCCTCCCGGTAAAACAAAGAATTGCCCTGAAAACTCTAGCCTTGACTCATAAATGTCTGGACAACCAAGCCCCACCTTATCTCTCTGCTCGTCTTACACTCCACACCTCCTCAAGACCTACCAGATCAGCTCAAACGCACAGCCTAATCATGCCCAAATTTAAACTCCAAAAAGCGGGCGGTTTGAGCTTCTCTGTCCTAGCCTCAAAACTTTGGAACACATTGCACCTCCATCAGAACTGAGTCTTCGTTCCTAACTTTCAAGAAAAACACCAAAGCCTGGCTGTTCACGCAGACTCTATAAGTTCCTCCACCAGCTCTGCTACTGTAATATATCTCTTGCTTGTATATATCTTAGAATATTATAATGTATGTGTATATTAATGTATGTATATTGCTTATATTGTAACTTGTTTCTAAGAATATGCACCTGGTTGCCCATGGGCCTGGCTGCGCTTTTCAAATAAACTAAACTTCAAATTTCAAACTTTCGAAAGTTACATTCTTTTTTGGTTCAAAATGTTCTTCAATTTTCTTTACAGCTACAGAGAAATCATCCAGGTCTCTGCTCCTACCTCCAGGAGTTCATGAAGACCGTCAAAAACACTGCGCCCTTCTGGGCCTAAATTGTGGGGTAATAGCGCTTGTTTTCTGGAGGGGTTAAATATTCCCATCACCCCCACTCCCAGCCAATGGGCACCAAATATGTCTCTAACATTTCCCTCCATCTTTCCCACCTGATTTGTGGGGTACCTGGCTCTGCCAAAAATGGGGATGGAGGCGGTATGGCTGCTGCCATGGTCTTTTTTCTAATATGACTCCAATTTGCTTCACCTTTTCTTTTTCTTATCTTCCCTAATCCGAGAAATGTGACTGTTCTCCAAATGCTGTGCCAAGGAATTCCTTGAGCGTGGGCCTGCCCCTTCCAATGCAGCATTGAAAGCGTTTAGCTTGATAAATAGCTTCTTCTCAATGCTGCGCCAGTGAACATTTCTGGTGTTTACTGTTTTTACTGTTGCCTAGTACCTAGGGCTGCTTCCCTTGCTTATCACTGTGATGCGTTGCATAGTCATGCAACGCGTAACAGTGATTGATTAATAGGGCAGGGGCTTGCACATGCCCTTGCATCATGCTCGACTTCTTTTCAAAGTCTGTGACGTTCTGTGGCTGCGCGCACCCACGTCCTTATTTAACGTTTATGGAAAATCTTTCCTTTCCTTTTAATGGCGCTTGCCACCCCCCTTACTTTAGCGAGGTAGTGCCCTCCTCATCTGGGGTCTTCACTTTATTCTGGCTGCGGGCCTGTTCTCTTCTGGGAAACGGAGACTTCTGTCTTGCTGGTGGGGACCCGCTGCTTCTGTTCACCTCCTCCTTCTGCCTGGGAGCGAGTCATCCTCGTTGCCACTGATGAAAGGTGAAGACACTGCAAGTTTATCACAGAAGATTTATTCAGTATCAGGAAGAGCAACAGGCACCCAACCTAGCCCTTCTCCAACCACCTTGTGTTCCAGAGCCCACAGGGTTCTGGAACACATATTAGAACATGTTAGAACATAAGCAAAGTAAAAAAGAACAAATACAGAACACAACAGAATACACCTTACCTTTACACATAAAACTCATTTTCAAATGCTACCTGCACAGCTTATATGCAGGCAGTATTATATTTCTCTAAAAGTATTAAGTAAAAGTAAAGAGTAGAGGTGATTTTGCCTTGCATTACCCTTTACTTTTACACTCCACTTTGAGGGTGTTGAAAATTGCATGCCAGGGACTAGCAACAAAAATGTGTAAGTGTTGGTGGCCCTTGCAAGCAATTGCCATTTTCAACAAAATGATCCCCATTGAAGGACTGGAATTGGGTTTCTTTGTATGTTTGTATTTTTTCTGTGCTATCATTTGCAAATATTTAAATTGGTAGTTTGTACTTTAGATCAGGTCCATATTTGCACAACGTTTTTTTGCAGCTGTTTGTACATATATGCTTTATTTTTTGTTCACTGAGCTATTGAGAAATGCTGGAATAGTGCAATACCCAGTGCTTTAAATGTGCTGGCACTATCCACCCCTAAGTACCGCACTTCTCAAAATATGTAGTTTATAGGCTGCCACTTCCCGTCAATAGAAATGTGTACCACTAGTGAAAGCTGTTGATTTTTCTCTGCAGGACGATTCGAGCTGCAGAGCGAAGTCGCAGCTGTACCCGTTCCTGGAAGCTGATTAGTCACTTGGTAATTTGTTTAGCATATCCGACAGTGCCCAATCAGCTTGCAGGATCAGGTGGCTAATAGTTTCCTGTCGGCCCCCCTGTCTACTGTTAGACCCGGAAGTTGCAGTGTTTGCATGCAAATTCTCCAAATACATACAGTGGTTTGTATTTGCCGGTCTTTCAGACCAGTCAAGCTGTTCTGACTCGTGTGTGATTGTTCCTGTCCACCTTCGGCCTCCCAATTCTTGCTGCCACAGTAACTGTTGTGTTGGCAGGGGGTGCCAGGGGCCCAAGCCGTCATTCACATGTGCGCTCACACACTCGCACAATGAGCCATGCCAGAGACGTGTGACTTGCTCGGGTCCCCGGCGGCAACTGCCCGTGGACCGTCTTTATTATCAACTGCACATGCGCGAGTCTCGAACCAGCTCGCGCATGCGTACATTGGCGTATTCACTATGCAACATCCCTCCTTTTTCCCTTGAACAACAAACATCATCAAACATTAGAATTAACAGTAATCTATTCGAACTGCAACTGACAGTGTGTCACTGGTTATGAGGCAGTGTCTATGATAAAGTCTTGGAACCTCTGTGGCGGCTTGCGCCCCGCCCGGCTCGGGTACCTGCGTGCCTCAACATGGTGCGTTTTTGGTGCCTCAGGAGTCTCTGGCGGTCCCTCGTTTCCTTGTGGCACTTCTGCCTCCGGATCTGGGCCTTGCGTGATGATTTCTTCTGTGTTCGCCGACCCTATTCGCTTGAAGAATGATATGTTCCGGGTGACGGTCCCTTGTGTATTGGCGGCCGTGACCATAGCCCCTTGACGTGCGTCACTCCTAGAGGTTGTGTTTCGTATGGCAGTGACAGCTTTCCTTCAGGTCTCCGATTCCGCACCAGCACAATGTCTCCCACCGCAATCTGTTTCTCTTGTAATCCCCGCCGTATTGTCTCTCTCTCATTCTGAGCGGCCCTCTCCATTCGCACGTGGTTGTTGTCGATCTCCCCCGGACGTCGCCCTTCCACTTCAGGTAACAGTCCTCTTGGTACCCGGCTGAAGAGGGCCTCCGCGGGAGCGACTCCCGTGGACTGGTGCGGCGTCATGTGGTATTCTCTGAGAAAGTCAAATAGGTTGCATCGGAGCTCTTCCCCCCCGTTCATCGATATGCGGAACACTTTGTTGAGCGTTCGCATGAAGCGTTCGACTTCTCCGTTCGCTCTTGGCCAAAGGGGGGTGACTTTACGATGTTTTATCCCCCTCTCCTCACAGTAGCGAGTGAATAGCTGTCCTTTGAATGGTGCTCCGTTGTCCGAACATATCTCCAGGGGAAAACCATGGGTGGCGAACATCTTCTCCAGGGCTCAGATGGTGTGGTCACTGGCCGTGGATTCGACCAGCTCCACCTCTGGATATCGCAACCACTGGTCTGTCACCACCAGGAAGTGTGTTCCTCTGCCCGTGGATCCGAAATCGGCATGCACTGTTCCCCATGGGCGGTCACTCCGTTCCATTGCCTGAATAGGTGGCCCCCTCTCCACGGGACTTGCTGCCTGGCAGCGAATGCAGGCCCTCACAAACTCTTCAACCCTTCTTTCCAGATCAGGAAAGCAGACCTTCAACCTGAGCCGTGCTTTCGTCTTAGCCATCCCCTGGTGGCCTTTGTGGGCGAGCTGCAGGACTTTGTTCACCAGTGTTCTGGGTATCAAGATCTGGTGGCCTCTCAGCAGGAGACCGTCATCTGCAACCAACAGCTCATGGCGCGCCTTCCAGAGCGCTTGTAGGTCCTTCTGTGCTCCTACATTTCTCCGGGAGTAGTTCTGGAGGACTTCCCGCCACTCCCCACTTGCTACGGCTTCTTTTATTACGATGAATGCCTCGTCAGTGTTGGATTCGTCTGCGATCTCGTGGCGCGCTAGGGCAACAGGCAGTGCCGACTCCACCACCAGGTGTATGGCCTCTATGCAGTCAGCCACTTCCTGTGAGTCTCTGGGTCGTCCGGTACCCGGATGGCGGGACAAGTAGTCTGCTGGGTTTTGTGTCCCTGGTCGGTAGAGTAGCCTGACCCCATAGTCCATGAGCGAGAGCATCCATCTTTCTATGCGAGGTGGAGGTTTGGACGATGTGCCTGACAGAATTGGGATGAACGGTTTGTGATCTGTCACCACGACAACTGGCTTCCCTAGGATGTAGATCCGGAAGTGTTTGCACCCCCACAATATGGCAAGGCCTCACGTTCAATCTGAGAATTTCTCCTCTCTGTCTCGGTGAGCGCCTTGCTCGCGTAGGCGATCGGTCGCATGGTCCCCTGATGGTCTGCCTGCATGAGGACTGCACCCAGCCCCACCGGGCTGGCATCGACCATGATCTCCGACTCACGGTCCGGGTTAAAATAGGCCATGGTCTCTTGTCCGGACAGGGTATTCTTGATGGCTGTGAACACCCTCTGTTCATTCCCGGTCCAGGTCCACGCAACGTCGTTCCTGGTCAGAGCCCTCAGGGGTTCCGACAAGGAGGCTAGGTCACGAATGAATCATCCGCAATAGTTGACCATCCCCAGGAAGCTTCTGATTTCTGCTGGGGACGTTGGCGGTGCTGCCTCTCAAATGTCTTTCACCTTTTCGGGATCTGGGGAGATGCCCCCGCCGTGGAATATGAATCCAAAAAATTCCAGCCTGTCCTTCAGGAATTTGCACTTTTCTTTGTGCAGAGATAGACCGAGGCTGAGAAGTCTCTCGAGGGCGTTTTCCAGGCGCTTTAGATGTTCTGCCTCCGAGCAGGCAAAGACCAGAATGTCGTCCGACATATTTATGACTCCCTTGAGTCCTGACAGGGCCCCCCTGATGGCATTTTGGAAGACCTCTGCTGCGGATGAGACCCCGAAACTGAGTCTTTTGTACTAGTATAGCCCCTCGTGAGTTGTAAAAGTAGTGATATACCTATACTCGGGGTGGAGCTCTAGCTGGTGATAACCAGATCTCATGTCCAGTTTCAAGAAGACCTTCGCCCCCGAAGTTCGCCAACAATGTCGTCTAGGGTGGGCATAAGGTGGCGTTCTCTCTTGATGGCCACATTGGGTAGCCTCATATCCACACATATGCGTACAGCGCCCGGCTGTATGGGCTTTGGGGCCACCACAATTGGGGAGACCCACGGGGTAGGTCCTTCCACTCTTTCAATAATATCTAAGTCAACCAATGACTGTAGCTCTTTTTCTACCTGAGCCCGCAGATGGAATGGGATGCGGCGGTGCTTTAGCGCTGTCGGCCTCACTGATCCATCGATGTGTAAATGTATGGGGTCGGCTTTTAGTTTCCCTATGCCGTCGAAGATCGTCTCAAAGCGTGGCAGCAGGCGTTCCAGATCGGCATGATATACCGCTAATGTGAAGTGCACAATGTTCAGCCCTTCCAACGCGGCACAACTTAGAAGGGAGTGTGGGCTTACGCTGGTGACGAAGAACTGTGCTTTGATTCTGTTCTGTCCATGAGATACTGGGGCCACGAACACTCCTTGGATGGGAAGGGGTGCATCTCCTCCAAATGCGTATATTCTTGCTGTAGACTCAGTCAAATTTGGCGGGCCTGCGAGTGCATTGTAGTGTTCGGTAGCCAACACAAAGACAGATGCCCCGTGTCTATGAGGACCGGAGTAGGGACTTCTCCGATGAGTACTGTACATTTTGGTTGTCGACTTTCGCCAGGGCCCTTGGCAATGCTGGAGATGAAGAAAATGTCCTCTTCTTCCTCTTTATCTTCTGCGATGTTGTATTCTTGCATACCCTGTTCGACAGCCGATGCACCCCTCACTCTCCGAGCGTTGCTCCTGCCAGCTCTCTCTGGCCCCCTCGAGGCCGCTACTGGTGTCGCTGCTCTGCACACCCTAGCGTAGTGCCCTGGTGTGCCACACTGGCCACATACCCTTGATTTAGCTGGGCACTCACCCATGTGTGGCAGGTCATACCCGCAGTAGGAGCACAACGGAGCAGTGCTTGGAGTTGTGGAGCCTTCCCCACTCCTCGGTGTCCACCTCGCTCTCCCTGGACCAGAACGTCTGATCGCAAATGCCTCTTCCTCCTTTCTCGAGTGCGTGGCTGCGTCCATCTTTGCCCCTTGGCCTCAGCAAGTTCGTAGGCCCTCCCCGTGTCCAGAATTTGCTGCAGCGTCAGCCCAGGTTCCCTCAGGACTTGTCTCCTTAGCTTCCTGGAACTGCACCCTTGAAGCAGCTGGTTACGAATCAATTCTTCTTAATTCGACCACCGGCAGGAGCTAGCTAGGTGCTGCAGCTTCGCACAAAACTGGTCTAGTGACTCTTCTTCCAGTTGTTTTTCGGCGCTCATGACAAACCTGTCAAAGTCTACGTTTGCCATGGGAAGGAAATGGTCTGTGAGCGCTTGTTTTACTGCGTCATATGTGACAACTGGGATAGTGAGAGAGTCATATATCCTGTGGACCTCTGTTCCTGCCGAGTATACCATGATGGCTATCTTCGCCTTATCCTACGTTTCCCCCGAGGCCCTGAAGAACATTTCTAATTTTTTGACCCACAGGAGCCATTTTGGTCCCAATTTGGATGGAGGGCCCGTGGTGTCGAATTCGGGCATGGGAGCCAAAGTACTGTGCATCCTGCGTGGGACCGGGGCCATGGCACCCTCTTGCTCTCCCTCCTCACCCATTGTGATGAGCGGTACTCACAGGGGATGTAGTTCTCCGTGGGTGTCGAGGTGGTCTGGCCAGGTGGGCCTACTTGCGACACAGAGTCCTACTCCGACACACCTTGTCGACTGGTTCACTTTTCTTCGATGCCACAGTCCTGTGGCCGCACAGGCTGTGTATGCAGCTGGCGCACGAGCACCCTCGCGGGCCGCAACCACTGCAATCTGCGTGTGACGCAAGATGGCGGCCAGCCGGCCATGCGCGTGGATCCGTGTCGACACGGAGCGACGATTTTCCCTCCAACGCCGCCAGAGTGGAGAATTACTCCGGAGTTGTCCTCGTCACCAATGTTATGTTGGTAGGGGGTGCCAGGGGCCCCAGCCGTCATTCACACGTGCGCTCACACACTGGCACAATGAGCCACGCCGGAGACGTTTGACTTGCTCGGGTCCCTGGCGGCAACTGCCAGTGGACCGTCTTTATTATCAACTGCGCATGCGCGAGCCTCGAACCCGCTCGCGCATGCGTACATTGGCATATTCACTACGCAACAGTAACCACTGAAGAAGAAGGTAAGCTGAAGTGTGTTTTTTTTACCAAGCTCGCATATATACTGTACTCAAAGTGACCATTTCACGTTTAATTTTGATACAGACGGTATGGATTTTGCTTTTTACTTATCAAGTGTATTTTAAAGGGTGAAATATCCTTTATTAGTTTAGTGATCAGGTGACCATTTCATGTTGAATTTTGGAAAGGATTGCATGGATTGTGCTTTTTACCCATCCAGTGTTTTAATGAGGGGAGGCATTCTTTCTTTGTTTGGTGATCCGATGAAGATGCCACGTTTAATTTCTGAAATGATCGTATTTTGGGGGTTGAAGAATTGTTAAACTTCTAATTAACCCAAGAGGCTCAATCACTGTATGTGGCCAATGTGTGAAAGTAAGGACAGCTAATGAAAAAGTGCTACCACAGAGTTGCTAATATGCTGACCTAAAGATGGATTGTTTGGCATTCAAATGATGGCAGCTGTGTTTATCTTTAGGGCAGTGCATGCCATCACCCCATTTCAGTGGCACCATCTGGTATGTTTGAATTTGAGTGGGCTTTATCTTAGACCTGAACTTGCAGATATAGAAATCTTGATGAACTATGGGTGACAGTGCAAATCCAGTCAGGGAACAGTTGCTCTCAATGGTGGGGCACGTGGGAGAAAACTGATCCAGAGAGAGGAGTGCCAAAGTCTGTTTCTTGCTTCTCTGTGGAATAGCAGAACAGGGGCAGGGGGACTGCATGTCTCATCACCACCAGCATTTCTCTGAAATTGCATATAAGTGCAGAGCAACTCCAAAGCACGACTGATTTTAAAGGAAATGCACAGTAATAGGTCACGCAAGTTAGGGTGGGGGAACCAGTTGTATCTGAAGTCACCTTTGTAATCACAAAGACAGGCCTCATTACAAGTGTGGCGGTCTGGAAATAAGGGTGCCGGTAGCAACGTACCAACACCCGTTCTGGACCACCACACTACAAGTCTACCTTCAGGGGCTGTTGCAACCAGCAGGTCTTACCTGCCAGGCGCAACAGTCTCAGTAGGCAGACTTGTCACAAAAGCACCGGCACTGTTAGTAATGGTGTCAGTGTTTTCATCTCCAACTCCCATTGAGTCCTATGGGACTCCATGGAAATGGGGAACAACATTTTCCGGCACCTGACTTCCCCATCCGCCGGGACTTGTAATGTCCCGGCGGCACTGGGATATCAGGTGCCGTAAAAGTGCTACGAGTCTGGCGGAAAGCTGGCAATCGCACCGGCGGGTTACAGCCAGACTCATAATGAGGCTCATTGTAGCCCTTAATAGAAACTGATTTGATTGGCCATGGTGCTGGTGTGTATTCAATATGTGAACATGCTCTAAAACTGCCAGACTGGATGTGCCTTCAGGGTAAAAGAGCATATCCAAAAATCTGTAAGGGGTCTATCTGGATCAGGGTGTTTGTGGCTGTGGGTATATGTGTGTGTGAGTACTACGACATGTCATGCAATGTTCTGTAAAGATATGTGTTTTATCCTCATGCATCTTTGCCGGAAATAGTACATGCTTTTAATAAGGTACACCTGGGGTGGCCCCCTCCCTCACATACTCATGTTGGTACTTTCACTTCTTTTCATTCTTGTTTTGTTGTAAACCTTCTAAATGTTGATTTTGCTACACACATTAGCAGCCCTCAGTTCAGGGAATGGGCCACAACACCTAGGTATATGAAAAATGTCTGCTGGTAAGCAGAATTTACAACCCTTATGAACCTAATATTCGCCTTTATTTACAGGACTAGGTAAGGGTAGTCCAGAATGAGAAGGGGGCACGTTTGGTTTATGCAGAATAACTCCCAGCGGAGCCACGCCTTGGTGCAAGAGGAATCTAACCTCCCACAAAGTTATTAACATTACATTAAGGCTCCTAGCAGACCTCAATAACTCCCCAGAAGCCTGGTCCATCGCCTTGCTCCCGAACAACACAAGGATCAAAACCCACCCTTTATTAGAAGGGCCCGTAGTTCCTCGTAAACACAGGGAAGTTTGATTCAAGGTGTAAATGGATGTGTGTGTGCTCCCCTGTCAGCATTGGGTTAACACACCTAGAAAGTTCAGGAAGGCGTCTAAACCTGTGTAAAATGTGCAAGACAGACGTTATGTTCATACAGGCCTTATAATAGATAGCGGCCCTCCTTAAGTGGTGTTCTTAATGCAGGGGACAAAAGGTGCCCTCAACAGTAGCCATTAGCTAGTGTTAATTGGCTCTCGGCGAGTAAGAAATGGGGTGCTCTCTGTATAGAATTCAGGTGGCGAGTGACATTTTATGGCTGGCTAGTAACTGGCAATTTAAAATGTTTATCTCTCCTTAATTCTATTGCCCCATATGTTGTGACTTGAGGCTGTATGTTTTTGTCTTTTACATTTCCCAATATTCCCCTTTTTCATTAGCCATGGCCAACTTTTGATTTCCCTCCAGACCCCGGTCTGGCTGACACCCTGAGCAGGATCACAATTCACCTCTAATCAGAGAAGGCAAACTACTAAGGCCACTGCAGCAGTGATGTGTGCAGTATGAAAAACTAATAACATTAGAGGAATGGGTCAAAGAGGGAGGAGGATTGGATGCATCATGGTGTGCAGGCTATACTAGAAGTTGTGCATAACAGGGTGGCCATGTTGTGGGAGTGATCTTGGGCACATCACATAATCACAATGTTCCTTATCTGGTAAATGTGTCACTATCTATGTATGCCCCTATAATCTTCTACATCCAACGCTTTTTGTTTGGCAATCTGTAATTTCCTGTTTTTAGTAAATTGTAAAGGATGCCTAACCTTTTGTCCAGGAAATTGTATGAATGATTGAACATGGGCAGAGTTCTACACTCAAAACAATTCCTATGCTGATATCGTAGGCCACATTGCAACTGGCATGAGGGAACTGCTTGCAAAGGACATATTACAAAATAAACCAAAATATGTCTGTTAATTGATGAGTCCACTTCATTTAGTGGAAAGTCAGTGCTTGTACTATGCCTGTGTGCTGCAGTTCCAAATGATTCTGATGTGAAGACATTATATTTTGACTTGCTTGAGCTTAAGAGCATTAAAGCTTCTGACATTGTTAATGCCTTGATTGAATGTTTGCACTCACACAGTTTGCATGAGGACTTTCTTCAAGAATGCTTTATTTCCCTTGTGTGTGACAGTGCATCTGTTATGCACTGGAAGGCAGGTTGGGTTTGCAAAATAGCTTCAGAAGCATTATCCAGGTTTATGTGTGTGGTGCTGCTCAAATCATCACTTGGAGCAAGCTGTGGGTGACATGAAAGAGATTTCTGGGCTTAGTCATTTACAAACTTTCTTCAATAAGTGGTATCCGCTATATCATGAATTCCCAAAAAACCAAAAGGAATTGAGGCAACGTGTAAAAGATTGAGCAGCAATTTCTCGTTATTGGGTGTATATTGTCCATTCGCTGGGTAGCTTCTAATGCAAGGAGTGTAAAAGCTGGTTGGAAGAGCTTCTCTTCACACCACCAGCATTTCTCTACACATGCAAGTGACCAAAAGTGAGATTCCAGAGACTGATCAAAATATGTTTGCCTTGATAACATTCCAACGTTGTGTGCTTTTCTAAAGAATATTGGCATTATGCTGGATGCCTTAATTGAATTAAGTGATTTTTCGAGGCAGCTGCAACACTGTGATACAACACTCCCAGATACAGACACATTGTTAAAGAGTGTCATCAGGGTTTTTGAGGCCATGATAAACACCCCAGATCCATATGCGTAAGAGGCCATGGAGGCCTAAAACAATTAATCTTTTAGGGGAGTGGTACTACATGACGTTAGTAAAATTCCAGCTTTAAATGCCGGACAATTAAATAGGACTTTGTCATAAAATTTTAAATCAAGATTGGTTACCACAACCTCTTCACATGTAAGCACTGCTGTGTCAGAGCTGTTTGTAGGGAAAATACTAAGGGCCTGATATACATACCATTTTCCAATGGGATTGCCATTATAACATGCTTCTTTGAATCAGGCCCTAAAACTCTCATGCAACAAGTAAAGGTACTCTAACAAGCACACTGGCTCCAAGGACAAGAGAAAATTTATATTCAGCATGAGGACAAAGATGTGCCACAAATTTGGCAAATCCTTAAGGTAAATGTGCTGGATAGTTTAAGGGGATTCGGGAACATAAGGAATGTAATGCAGCCTACATCCCAGCAGATTTCATGTCATTAATGAAGACTGTAAAAACCATAGCTGTATCTACCAGTGAATGTGAATGTAGTTTTAGTTGCATGAATGATCTTTTAACTGCAAAATTAAATTTCCTTGGCACACAGCGATTGTTGTCTCTTATATTTTTGAAATGTGTTGGCCCACCAATACAGAGACTTGATCCACTTCAAGTATTTTTCAAATCCACTTCTTGAGCCTACCCCTTCAAGAGATGACTACTAAAAGCCCCAACTGCATTACCAGACTGGACATGCCCAACCCAGGAAAGACACCCTATCCTAACCCTATTATAACCAACATTCCTTGTGACTTCATACAAAGGAATTCCAAACTACGCGCAAAACTACATAAAATTTAAGAACCGCTAACCAGGCACCTCAATGCCTTTAGCAGAAGTCTTCAGAAGGACACTACAAAACTAAACCACTCCTCACTGAATGACTCTATCAATCACAGCCACAAAATAGTTAATGATCATAAATCACGAACTAAGCTAGCCAAACAAAATAGACTTGTCACCGCAACGTTACCCACATCCAGCCCTACCCTCACAGGAGTACTTATTGCCAGGTCATTTATAGCCCATGCTACAGAAATTGCCGACATTATTCAGTCAGGCAATTTTGATTTCCTAGCCATTACCGAAACATGGCTACACCAAGCAGCTGGCCCAGCCTTGATGCTTGCTGTACCGACCAATTACACCATTTTCAGAGAAGACAGAACTACCTCCTGCGGAGGAGGCCTAGCTATCATCGCCAAAACTAATTTATCACTTCGAATAGAAACACCTATGCACACAAAATCCTGTGAGTCCCTAACTGTCAAGCTCCTAACAGCTAAATCACAAACGATCAATTTTCACCTCATCAATAGGCCACCATCACCCATTGGGACCTTCGAGGAGGACATCTCCACTATCCTCTCAGATAATCTGAAAAACTCCTGACAAGCCCTCGTGCTAGGAGATTTGAGCCTAAGTTTCAACGATCAAAAAGATGTACAAGCCTTAAATATTGCCAGTGTCCTTTCAGAGCTTGGCTTCAGCCAAGGAGTGACACACCCAACCCATGAGAAAGGCTGTACACTTGACTGGATGGCTGACCACAATTGTAACACAACCATCACTTCCGTCTGTCCACAAGCCTGGACAGACCATGCCCTTATACCCTTTTCTGTAGATGTAAAATTCTCCAACCTCAAAATAATACTCTAGCATCCCCTACACTAACAAGGAATAAAAACAATATAACAACATACAGGCTATTACCACTAATTCTCCCAACCCTAAACTCGCTGCCGGACTCATTAGATCCCTTATCTCTAGTCAATGAATTTAACACTGTCATGACTAATGCCCTGGACACTATCACCCCATTAAAATTGAAAAACAGAAAACCTAGAGCACACCTAAATGCCTGGTTTACCCTATATCTAAAAACACTAAGGAAAGAAAAACACAAGTGTGAATCCTTTTGGAGACTACTTCCATCAGAAACAAATAAAGCCTCCCTCATTAATGTCTCTACAAAATACAAAACAGAAATAAAGCGAGACAAAAAAGAACATTTCGACAACAGAATAATGAAAGCCAAATCAGGAACTAAGGAGCTTTTCATAATCCTGAAGGAACTAGAGAACCCTATCCCAGTTCCTGATAAATGTGACAAAAATAAAACATGGTGCTCTAACATTCAGAAGGCCCTGAGTAATAAAATTTCCACACTCCAAGTGAAAATTGACAAGAAAAAACTAAACATACCCGCGACAACTACCCATACTAACAACTCACCTACCAAATGCCGAACCAGAACATAACTATAACTTCACTGAAGTCTCCAAACTGGAGGTCGAAAAAATAATCCTATCTCTGAAACCATCAAATTGTTGAGGCGACAACTGCCTGGCTCAAATAATAAAAGACGCTGCCAGAGACCTATCCCTATTCATCACTAAACTCAACAACTCTTCATTCTCCTCAGGCACTATGCCAAGCAACCTCAAGGAATCTCAGGTCCTGCCGCTCCTTAAGAAGCAAACACTAGACCCAGCGATACCACCAAATTACAGGCCCATCACTACGGTGCCCTTTCTACTAAAGATTCTAGATAGAGTGGCCTATTTACAGATCCAAAAATTCCTGAAGCTGCACCATCTCCTAGGCACTAGGCTATCTGGATTCAGACCACAACACGGTACTGAAACAGCACTTATCAATCTCAAATCCCAGGTCGACAAGTTGAAAGACCAAGGAAACACTGCCCTACTCCTCCTCTTGGATCTCTCAGCAGCATTCGACCTGGTGGCTCACAAAGTGCTCTGCAACCATCTAAAATCAGCAGCTCACTTCTCGCCACAAGCCATAGCATGGATCAAATCATTCTTAAGTGAGAGAACAATGAGGGTCTTCTCTACCTCAGCAGCTGCCGACCCTGTGTTAATCACATGCGGTGTGCTCCAGGGATCATGCGTCTCCCCCACCATGTATAACATTTTTACTGGGCCAATGTTTGATGAATTAGACCATCTAGGCATCACCTACACTAACTATGCAGATGACACCCAGATTCTCATCCCACTTTCTGGGGATTAAAAACAGGATTTGGCCTTGGTGAATAAGATATACCTCATCATCCAGGCATGGATGGCACGTCATGGTCTATGCCTGAATGATGACAAAACGGAACTCATCATACTGGGGACTACACACAACATCAAGAAACTTAGTCAAGACTACACAACCTTTGTCATAGACGGCCACATTATCAAAGTTGCCAAGGAGGTACAAACACTAGGTTTTTACCTCAACGCTAGCCTACCTTTAGCAAAACAAGTGAACGCTATGGCCTCATCCACAGCCTACACTTGTAAGCTAATCCGGTCAGCTAAACCCTACCTATATACAACTAGTTGCACCACGTTGGCACAACCACACGTGCTGTCCAAACTGGATTATTGCAACGCTCTCTATCTAGGTGCAAATAAATACATCACACAGCAAATCCAAATACTGCAAAACAACGCCCTTAGAGCGGCATTAGGAATCTCCAAAAGAGAACATATCCCCTAACTTTCAAATGTCTCAATGACCTAGCACCTACCTACCTCTCAGAGAGGTTTAAAAGAAGAATCACATCCAGACCCACAAGAATTCCCTATACGAACAGCCTCGCAGTGCCCCCATTCAAAATGACTACAACTGGAGGGAACAGTTTCCCTGTCAAATCTGCTCAACTGTGGAACTCCCTCCCACCTACCTTAAGACTTGACCAAACATACCCACACTTCAGATTAAACTGCATCAAGTGGCTCAAAGGAAACAAGCTATAGGTTAGCCTTACCAACCAACTGACCAGTAGCCAAACCGACCGCTCCACTGTATCTATCTGCTATGTAAATGCAATACCTGCTGTATTGCCAATGATCTGTACGTTTGTGATTGTGTAACCTTGTAACTTGTAAGCCTAAAGCATTCTTCTCATCGTGCCGTGATACCTTTGGGTCCGGCGCGTGCTACAAATAAAGAAACAAACAAATAAACAGACTTCCTTTTGTAAAAACGTGGTTACAGAAGGGGAGAAGATGAGAAAGCCTGCCACTTGTGCAAACAAGAGTTGCCATTTTCACCATATGAGTCATTGTGGACACTTTTATGATTTGATGTGCTAATTACCTGCACTGCTTTCTTGGTAAGAGATTTATTTTTTCCGGATATCATAACCACAAGTAGCAACTAACTTTTTGGTGAAGTAACAACATTACATACCATATCAAATAGCTTGAGTATCTAAAGCAAGTCCTTAAGATATCACGAGAATTGTAGATAAATGTACATACGTAAATCTGACACTATTTAAAGTAAATAAACTTAAGCTTTTCCGTTAAACCTAAGTGTGAAGGACCCTGGTTTTTAGTATTTGATTTACCCGCACTTCTTTTTTTCCATTTTAAGCACTGGCAATACCATATCTTATAGCACATTTCAACACTCATAGCTGTGATCCACCAGTGTAAATAATGTTAGAAGAAGATATTTTAGAAGCATTAGAATGTATCACAAATTTGCTAATTGACTTTTACTCGTAATTGAAATACAGTGTTGTATTGAATCATAGTTTATAATTTGGAAGGGATTCATTTTAATTCTACCCTCTTTTTACACTTGCAATCCATGTTTGTTATATTCATATTTCCTTGAATGTCCAGTGCACCAATGGCTGGTGAAATTACACTTACATGCTGTCTTTAGATTTAGAGCCACGACCTGTTTGAGAGGTTCGGGCTAAATGTAACAGTTCGTACAGAGGTGGAGAGTAATAGGAATAATTGAGACATTGAAAAAAATACTCAAACATATATTTTGTGTTTAATGTGATCACAAATTTGCAGTTTGTAATATTTTCATCAGGGTTTGACATATTGCTGCCCTTTCACGGTATCAACACAAACATATGACGTCAGCCATATGCGATGACGTCATTGCATATGACGTGAAAGCACAATCAGTATCACGCAGCAAGTACAGGCTTACAGAGAGTTGTTCCACCTTTGATGGGAACACAGGACACAGAGCACAAACAGGTTTCCATAAGTATTGATAGAATTATGTTGGTTTGCTTTACCTTTAGGATGCGTTTGAGATTACAGTAACAACACCCAAACAGACTGGCTTTATATAAACAGGCTCAATCTTTGTTTGTGTTTCCCATGGTCTTTCAGAGCCTTCAGATTCCTTAACTGATAAGGCTACAACAAAAAGCAGATGAGCCATAGCCTCTCTGAAAGTGTAGCTTCCCACACAGCACACCTCGAGTGGGAGGTAAGATGCACACAGTGCTTATTTTAGTTACATGGTGGCAATACCATAGCAACAGTTTAAACATTTTGTAATCACAGGCATGGGGTTCCATTGACTTTAGTGTTTTGTTTGAAGAGGTTCTGTTTAATGAAAAAAATATCCAAATAAGTAATGCTTATATTTGAACATTCAAACATGATGTAATGAATATTGTTCCAAAACATGGAGTATATATTACAAATAGAGTAAATTGGCAAATGTTCTCTTATATTCAGAGGGCAGTGGATATGTTTTTGTGAGAAAAGAAAAGGCTCCTTTTAAGAGGTACCATTAATGAGTGTAAAAAATTGATTTGTATTGACAGTACTTCCATTCTCTGTTTTTTGATCATCTAGTGTGATGACTCGCTAGATGTTGTAACTTCTCCCAAGGGGGACACCTTCCTCATGAGGCTAGGGAGGTGAGTCGACTACCAAATAGTCCCCTTACGGGTGGTTTAATGTGGGAGGGCATCATGGGGATGGACTCCCTTACTAGGGTTAGAACGACCAGCTGGGTGATAGGAGGCATCACACCCGATCCCAAAACCTGTGTGAAACCTCTATTACCCTTTCACCCCCCTTTGACTAATACATCCATGTGCTATTGTAACATCACGTCAGTTTCACCAACTGAGACAAAGAAGATCATCAGAGCCATAAATACTACTCCCAATGCAAGTACTGGGAAGAGGTGGCCCTTAGGACTCATGGTGAGTGGCCCATGGAACTGGAAGGACCACTCCAGTGCTCTGCAGGGGAGTGTTCACTTGACTAACATAAAAACAAAAGAAGGACTTGACAATAAGGAGGAGAGCAGTATGAGAGCCCAGCCTGGGAAAAGCAAAGGAGACGCTGAGAATGCTCTGGAGAAGCTGAAGGCTGTCACCTGCGGGAGACAGGAAGCAGGCAGCAGGAATCCTTGACCCAGTGTTGTGGAGCTGGTTGAGGACATGGCTGGAGGCTCGGAAGCGGTGGCACAATCTCTGAATGAGGGACCATGAGGTTCTGCAACAGCGCCTAGACCATCAGCCCAGAGAAAGGAAATGAGACAAGTGGGGCAAGAGCAATGGAGACACCGAATGCCTGTGTGACACTCCCAAATGAAGCACAACCAGCAGAGCATCCTGGAACCAGTGCAGGTAACGTGTGCAACGCGGGAACCAGTAGAGGTATGAAATTGGTGAATTAAAGCATGTCAACTGAAAATAATGATATGAGTAATGTCCTTCATGGCAGTACTTGGCAGAAGAGTGAACCAAGTGGGCATAGAGAGAAGGCTTTCAAACCTAAGCAAGAGATGTGTCTGGGACCCTGTCCATCATACCCCAGGGAATCGCGCTCCAGACAGTGACAGAAATAAGCCCACTAGCCACCAGGTAAGAGTCTGGAACCATGTCAATCGTAACAAAGGGAATGGGAAGCCCATTGGTAATCCAGGGCTTGAAACCCTAAAGCTTTTCATGCGTCAGCAACAGTACCCTCCTTCCTAACAGATTCATGCCAGGCCCTGTGTATATGGAAAGTATTCAATGCGGTGCCAGATCTAATTATTTTAGCAGAGGAAAACTAAATATTTTCTTAACTCCAATGGCACTTGATACAGAATGCTTACTTTACTAAAAGCAATCTATGCCACCAACATAATATGCTCATTATGTTCTACTCACACATTGAAATCCAAACACTGAAGAGAATTTCAGGGTCCCCCAAAGATGCCCTGTACATCATAACAGTGGGAAAGAAGCCCACCGGCCACCTGGAAGTCTTCCTCCTTATAGTGGCAGATATAAGTCCACTAGTTCCAAGAGCAGGATCTGGGATCGTAACAAGTTATGGGACATTGTTGAAAACAAGTCACAGTGCCAAAGTGAATATCAAGCTGTGAGCAGTAAGAGGGAATTTTATGAAGACGTATTAGTTGAAATGCCAGGGGAATGGAGTCATTCCCCCTGGTCTTGTGCTGAACTGTGGTGAAACAGGCCAAGAGAAGGGAGGCATTCTCTTCGTCCTGAACTGAGAGCTGGGGTGAAGAAGCCAGGAGAAGGGAGTAATTTCCCCTGGCCTTGTTGTGAATTATGCCAAGCCATACCTGGGGAAGAAAGTCATTTCCCCTGGTTCTATTGGAGATTATACAGGGCCACACCAGGAGAAGGAAACCATTCTCATGAAAAGAACATTGTGTAAAAACTGTCTAAAACCTGCGAGCTCGGGGAAGGCAGTTATTACCCTGAGTATATTTGTTTTGAAAGAACCTTTTCTTTGAACCCCATCCAAGGAGCAGGAGAAGGGAGTCGTTCGCCTTAAAGAAGGAACTTTCTCTTAGTTACCTTATTTAGTTGTAATGTGAGGGACAGAAGTAGGTTTTGACACAGGGCTGTGGAAATTACTTTTATGGATGTTCTGAAAACCACTTTCAGTATTAGTTTTTAGGTAGGCGATCCCCTCTTAGAAGTTAGGGATAGTATGGATCCTTTTCATTTTGGAAAAAAAAAATAAGACTTGCATGGTTTTATGTGTTTCAAACTATTCGTTTCTGGGTGATGTTTTTCCAAGGTGGCACTCTGCATTTGCAATATAAAGAATCTTACTCTGTATTTCTGTCCTTTTTCAATGTTTTCATTTTTGAAAATCATTTAATGTGCTTGTAGTTCGTTCTGCTTTTAAACTGAATGCTGGTTCATTTGTGTTGTAATTACACCCGACGAAGCCCTGTTGAGGGTGGTATGTGTTGGCATTTTGTATGTCCATTTCTTGGATTGGGGTCTGCCATGTTCGTGTTTTAATTAACTAAAACTATAAAATTGATTTTATGTGCACCTAACCAGTTGAGTTCACACATTTGTGGTCATAATGTGTGTACCTTTATTATCTTGCACGCAGTGGGCCTCATTATAAGGCTGGTGGCCGTGGTATGAACGGTGCCGGTCAGGTACCAGCACCGTTCATACCGGGCCGCCGCATTATGAGTTCTGCTCGCGGACTCCTGACAGCTGTGTGGCACCCGCGAGCATAACTCGTAATGCCGCCGGCACCGTTAATATTTATTAACGGTGCCAGCGCATCCATGCTCCCCACCCCCATTCTGCCCTGTCATGGGGCAGAATGGGGATCGGGAGCCCGGCATTACCGCCTCCCGCGAATGGGCAATTACCGGCCCACTCATCTCGTAATGGGCCGGTTATTGCCCAATCACGGAAGGCGGTGCCGTAGCGAGCATGGCGGTAGCCGTGCCTGCCATACAGGCACGGCTACCGCCAACCTCGTAATGAGGCCCAATGGTTGTTTTTTCTTGAATATGTGTGCAGGAGAGTTCCTTCTGCTTTTCATGCACCCACAGCCTAAGTAGGCTGTGCGATCCCTTTTTTTGGAGCAAAGTGGTAGAAATATATATTTATATAGAGAGACTTTATTAGAAATCTTTGGCCGATGTAAATGGAAGGGGATGTTTAATACAACAAGCCCCCCCTCTGGAAATTCGGCAGTGTTGGGAGCTTTAACTTTGAGCCCCCCTTCGCCCAGACCATTAGAACTCTAAGGGGCCGATTCATGGAACAAAGGTGTGCTGAAAATCCCAGCGCAAGCAGGCGCAAGTAGGCGCAAGCGGGAGAAAGCAAGCGTACGCGTGCGATTCAAGGAAGGCACTGTGCTACTTTCCCACTGGTTGTGCACCAAATCCGTGCATGGCGCACGCTGGCGCACATGTCTCCAAACAACGTGCGCTAAGCGCACAGCGAAAGTGCACATAGTGCAGCGCACACAACAAAAGTGGGCTGAACAGTGGGCGTAACACGTGGAATGGGGAATAACGCGTGAAAAAGAAGGCGGAACTGGGGAAGTACTGCAGGGAACTACACGGAACGCCCACACGCACGCGAACAACCCGTATTCATGGATTTGAATACGGGAAACTCGCGTCCGGCAAAAGACGCGCACAGGCGTCAACACGTCCGCCACACGAAGGCAGGCGGAAGCGTCCCTGCGCACAGCATAAAAGTGCACGCAAACAACAAACACGTATATACAGCTACGATGAATGCCCCATTTGTCGCAGCACTGATCGTGGGACACCGCAGGAGGAGGAGAATAGCCAGGGCATGCATTTTTTCACCACGGACAAGCCTTTTTGGGATACCTGATGACCAGGTCTATGGCAGGTATAGGTTTCCACCCCATATCATCCTAGACCTGGTCAGGGAGAGGGCAGATGACCTAACAACCCCCATCCTCTGCTCCCAAGCATTGAGCCCCTTGGAGAAGGTGCTCAATGTCCTGCATTTTTTGGTCACTGGGTCTTTTCAGCGGACTACTGCCATAGTGGGGGGGTCTCACAGGCCATGCAGTCATGCTGCCTACACCAGGTATTGGCAATCATGACAGCGCGCCCCTCAGTCCGCAGGCACATATACATGCCCAGAACACCTGCAGAAAGGCAGGCCGTTGTCCAGGACTTTTGCAGGGTGGCACACTTCCCCAAAGTGCTCGGTGCCATAGATTGCACCCATGTGGCCCTACGTCCACCTAGGGCCACTGAGCACATCTACCGAAACCGCAAGCACTGGCATTCCATTAATGAACAGGTGGTATGCGATGCAAAGGGAATCATCACCTCTGTCTATGCAAACTACCCTGGCTCCACCCATGACAGTTTCATATACAGAATGTCCGCCCTGAGCCGGGCCCTGGAAGCTGGGAAGCATGGCGACACATGGCTCCTAGGTGAGTACAAATGCCCGTGCACATGCATGCATGTCGCACACACACACAAATACACAAACCCCAATAATCACAACCATTATCGCCTCTCCAGGGGACAGCGCCTACCCTCTGAGCAACCACATGATGACGCCATTCCGGAACCCCACCACACCACCCCAGGTAAGATACAATGCGGCCCATATTGCAACCAGGGCCATAGTGGAGCTCACATTCGGAGTGGTCAAGTTACGCTTCCGCTCCCTTGACCGCTCTGGCGGGCAGCTACTCTATGCACCCCCAGTAGTGTGCAGGATCATTGTGGCAGCATGTGTCCTGCACATTGTTGCAATACGGCAAGGCGTACCGGTGGACATGGTGGTGCCCCCACATCCCCAACCACAAGCAAAGGCACTGCCCATGGGAGGGGATAGGGCACGTAGCGAGGAAGCCCGGACCCAGCTTGTGGCCAGATTTTTCACCTAAACTCCCAACCCTGCGGAGTGCACACAAGCCTGGCACATACCAGGTGACAATCGATGATGACAAAGAGACAGTCAACTGTCACAACCTTACCACCCTGAGATTGTTGCCATGGAATTGCCACATTGTGTGCATCCTTAGCTACTTAAACACAAGCAATCCTGTGTGACCAAAAGGCACACATGCAAGGTGTGAATCACACAGACCTGCAAAATAGGACATGACTATCACTGGTATGTCACTCAAACCCTCCAAAACCACAACATGACATGGCAAGCAATAGCCATACACCAACACAGTACCAAAAAGGTACACATTGCCATGTGAACAATGTAAATGGGCATCAGACAATGATGCCTGACATGGAATCAGATGAAATGACTGACCAACAACCTCCCACCAAAAATAAGTCATACCCAAATGCATTCCAAAAGTTGTATTTTAAACATAACAATGAATGCCTGTCCACATGCACAATGTGCATTGCAAAATCAACACTGCAGCTACTGTGTGCCGTGTCCACCTCCTGCAACACACTGCTCAGTGCACAGCACAGTGAACAGCCATTGTGTGTGATGCACACCCTGAGCATCACAAATAAGTGACAAACTACATAAAAAAAAACAAATAGGCATGTACAGGATCCACAAATGGTCATAGAACATGTGCTGCAGGGACACAGTGGGCACCAGAAGGCAAACAGAGTGTACACGTGGACATGGAAGGGTGGTTGTACATGTAGTGGATCATAGTGCGAGTGTGTGGCTCAGTAGGGACATGCACTCAACATATGCATGTGAAATCAAGTGACCATCAGTGTCCTCTACACATCACATGTGAACATTCACCATGTGAATACCCCAGCATGTAAAATCACAACTATCCCCTCACACCTGAAAGGTAAACACAATACATGAACAGGCATTGATCAGCAGAATACATCATGTAAATAGGAAAGCACAATTACAATTTCAGGGTGCCCATCACACTGCAGGGCAAGGCAACTATCAACAACAAAACACCCCCCCTCCCTCACAAATCACCACGACCCACTGAACAACTGCGTCTGGGTTATTCATCCGACATCCTTGAATTCCACCTGGCCACAGGATCACCCTTCCCCTTTGTCACCATCTCCCACCTTGTGTGTAAAATGTTGCCAGCACCCTCAGAGTCCACCTAGATTTGCAAAAGCACAAAATCCAACAGGACTCAAAGCAGGACAACACAGAAGCCAAGAAAATAGCCTGCAGGCAGTAAAACAAACCAGAACAGCCTCCAGTAGATGACTTGAAGTAGCAGTACGCCCCAAAGGCCAAGTACTACCACATGATGTTAACAACCAAGGTAGCACAGTAAAACAATGTGACAACAGGATCTGAACCATGTGTGGCATATAACATAGAATGATGCACCACGAACGGATGTCTACTGTCACAGCTCCCGTGTACAGGCGCAGGAGTGGCACGAAACAACCACACCCACCGTGGTCTGGGTGCCTGCAAGGTCTAACTCACACAGGCGTCTGAGACCTTGGTGGGGAAGGAGGGTCAGGGATATGCAGTCGGGACAGGCATTGTCATACTGGATAACAGGAATGAGGGGCAGGAGAGGGGAGTAGGATTGACATGGGAAAGTAGGGAATGCACCAAAATGTAGTACACACATTAACACATACACAATTAGATCAAACTTGTTCACATGCACATAGCACCAAATTACTCAAATTCAAGTCAAAGAGAAACTTATCTCTGGGGTGAGTGCTGGCCTCCTGCCTGCGCACTCTCAGGTCCGGTAACAGGAGCTTTTCAATGCTGCAAAGAGAGCCACACTTAATAATCTGTGCGTGCCCAAAACACACAAACACACCACCAAATATGCCCCAAAGTAACAAAATACACTAAAAACGGACAAACCTGTGTGGATGCTTCATACCCATACGTAACATTACCCCTGTGATGCTTCATACACAGTCAATGCAGTAAGTCAGGCACCGGTGGGTGCGTGGCAAATGGAACACCAATGTGTCACGATTCACACAACATGCAATGTTCCCTGTGTAAGCAGACAGACGCATATAGCAAGGTCTGACTTCAGAACAAGTCCTGTACCACCATGACCAAAATAAAGTAGCCAGTGCATGTATCAATTTCTACTTGGAAATTAAATGCACTGCACCCGAGTCTGTCCCTTACTGTCTGTCCCTGTGAGCTGCTTCATTCCATGTCTTGGAACGCTACATGGCTAATACAAGTGCCTCAATGGACCATGGTGGACCGGAGGGTATGTGCCACTGCCCCTGCAGTTGCCCCAGAGAACTTTCACATCAACTAGCCATCAGTCCACTAACACATCTGAGCTGTATTGTGGGCTTCTACACCAATATTTGTCCAAGTTCACCGTTAGTGCTGCTACTAAGCATGCATGTTCAACTGGCCAGGTGGAAGGTTTGCTGTGTTGTGACCCCCCTGTGCTGCTCACCTTGCCTGTAGTCCCTTGAAACACATCATCGATTTTCGGATGTATGATCGCAATCCCTGTGCCTCTGCTTGCGCACACATGCACATGTCGGCAGCACCAAACGTGTCCTGATTCCAGACGTCCAATGGCCCATGTCTGCTGGCAAAGGTGGTCTTGAGGCTCATCCCCCTGCAGAAAGTGCATGAAACACATGATTAATGCTTATAATTCATCTGTGTGTGTCTCTTCAGGCATTACATGACTGGACCATGTCAGAGACGTACATCAGAAATCACACCATCAGTCCGTCTTTCACAGCAACAGTGTGGAACACACTATCTATGGCATGATTTGCAACAAGCACATATTCATTAAAGATAAGAAACATACTACACAATGCATAGCAATGAATGTACACATGAATCATTAAACACCCCATCTAGCAAAAGAAGAACAATGGACAATTACACCCCAATCATCCCCACTAGGCGTGTTAAAACAAGTTCCACAGCAGCAGACATGCCACAGATATGACAGTCCATTGCCCTTGTGTAATAGGCTGGTACACCGAACCATCCTTGCAAGCCCATGAATAAGGGAAGCACGAGTGGCATATGTGAGTCAAGGACCCCAAGCAGCAAACACATACACAAGACAAGCTTGAAGGGCCCAGCTGGAACAGGCAGTGGATGCTTTCAAAAGCCACAAAGCACCACAACGTCACATGAAAGCACAATAGACTAGCAATTTTAAACTATATTAACTAATTACACTAACTATGAAAAACCTACTTTACCTATTTAAACTATCAAACAGAAACTTAACTAACTAAACTAAAAGAAAAATCAAAAATGGCCACATACGACCCAGGGGGTGGAGGAACCCAGGAGGGGGGAGGTACATGGTGCTGCTCAACACCCACATGCGATGATGCTGAGGAAAAAAAAAAACCCATGGGCTCAACGCCTGCACAGCCTGACCTATGTGGCAGATTGTCGTCTGAGTCTGGCTCTTCCTGGAAAGGAGGACGTGTCACAGGAGCATGACCACGCCTAGCCGCAGCTTGCCCCTCGTTGGCAGCAGGTCTGCCAGACGGGTGAGACTGGTTCTGTGTGGTGATGACATGTAGGTCTTGCAAGGTAGCACGTGTTAGACGGAGTTCCTCCTGCAAGGCCTGGCTTGACAACCACTGCACCTCCCGGCAAGCATGTAGCTCAGCCGAGATGGTACGCTCAAGCTGTGCAAACCTCTCTTCTGCCCGCTCCCTCTGGGACATCAGAAGGACACCCAGAGTGGATCTGAGGGAAGCATGCTCCTCCCTCAGGGCCTTCATGTGTGCCTCTGCGTGAGCAGCAATTGCTTGACGAAGAGACGACATTTCAGACTGGCGTACCCTGTCTGAGGCCGCCATGCCCAGCCTGAGGGAGCGGGCCGTGGATTGTGCCGCCTGCTGCTGGAGAAGCGCCTGCCTAGCAGGGGGGAGCACAGATTGGGCCATACGCTCCATGCTCTCAGCGATGTTCTCCATTGCTGCCCCCTGCCGTTCAGAATTGGCAGTCATGTCTTGCTCCCACTCAGTATACTGTGGTTGCACGCGGCGACCACGTTGCTGGGCTTGACCCCTGCGGGACCCAAGGACCGGGTGTCCTCATTGTGTTGGCACCGCCTGCGGCTGCACGACTACATGCCCCCGTCGACGTGATGTCACAGGCACATCAGTGACTGGTGTGGAGGATGACCCTGCGTCCCAATCCACCACGGGCGGAGGTTCTAAGACTGTCTGACCCCTCAGTGCAGGTGTCGCGGACAGAGGAGTGTCCACATCAGAATCACTCACCCCTGACATATGGACCTGATGCTCATCCAACTCGACATGGTCGTCAGAGCGCTCTTCAGGGCTGGACTCATAGGCAGCCAGAGACAAGATGGACTGTAGCACTTGGGGGTTTTCGTGGCCTACCACCCCACTACCCCCACTTGTGCTGGGTTGATGTAGTGATAACAACCCTGTGCCTGGCATGACAACACCATCCTCTGGCTCCATTGCGTCATCATCTGAAAAATAGAGAGAAAAAAGGTCACTACACATGTTAGAAGCACACAACACACACACACACCAACACCAAACACATCAGGCAGACATGTGACACACAAAATAGAACCTGGCATGCATGCTGGGTCAACTTGAAATTGCTTCTGTGATCAGAGCTGTTGAAAGGTGGCAGTTTGCATTGAAGTGGGTCTATGCAGTGCAGCAAATATGTATGTCACTCACTACCTACATGTACAAGGAATTCATGGTGTGTGTCAGAAAATGTGAAGGCAGTGCAAGGACAACTTCAGGAATCACGTGCAATGTGCATTCAATGGGTAGCATATCTACAAGCAAAGCACTCCTCCACCCAAGTGCAAAAGCAGGGATGCTTAGCATGGTATCAAAAGGCTGACCATAGACCTGTGTATTGACAGACAGTGTTGACTAGCATCAACAGCTTCTTGTGAGTCATGTGACAACACTGCAAATGATGATGGGACAGTAAGCAGGACACATGATGAAGCCTCTAGAGTCCACCCACGTGTGAAGAAGACACTACACTAGTTGGACAGAGTCATTGGGCCTCATTAGGACCCAGGCGGTAAGGGGTTTACGGCGGCGTAAACAGCGCCGACCCTTACCGCCTGATTCCGAGGTCCCTTAGCGCCATGGAGGTTTTAACACCTGCTTTTAGCAGGTGTTAAAATCCATGGCGCTAAGGGACCTTGTTGTTAATTACGCCACCGTAATTTACGGTGGCATAATTAACGCCTTCCCCACTCCCATTATGCCCTATGGGGCAAAAATGGGAATGGGGAAGGGTAAATGGGTTAATGGGGACTTACCGCCCCACTCACCTCGGAATGGAGCGGTAAGTCCGCCAACCACCATGGCGTAAACGTAGTTTACGCCATGGTGGTAAAGGTACGACCCAGGCGGTAACTTACTGCCTGGGTCGTAATGAGGCCCATTGTCCATTAAACAGGTTGAGGCCTGTGACCCACACAGATTGTCAGACCCTAAACATGTGTGCAACGCAGTACTGAGCCACAGTTGACATGGGAAGGCAGATGAAATGCCATGCAATTTGGGTCATCATGGACTTGTGTAAGAGTGATCATCCAGTCATGGACACATATGGGCATGCGTGAAATGCACATGGAGCATGAATGGGCACTCATGTCCCAGCGGGGCATCTGACCTCTGCACAGTCCAAGTGAGACAACCTGCATCAAGTACTAAGGATGTACCTCAATGGATATGTCTGGCAGATTGGCCGCTGGAAGTTAGAATGTACACAGGAGGCATGACCAGGGAAGTAACCAAGGGCAATATTGTAGCAGACCAGTGCTAAAATGGAATTGGGGTGCAGAGCAGGGGGTTGAGGGGCAAGGAAGCATGCCTACATTGGCTACCCCCTTGCAGGCAGAGGACACATGCACGTCAGTCATGCTATGCATAGTTCCTGGGCTGAGAGGAAGGTCACCCCACTCTACAATCAGAAGTGCCAGTGAGCTGGAACATGGACCGGAGGGGCATACTGGTAACCAGCATGTGACTAGGGTGCAAAAGTGGTGATGTGGACAGTCCCCGTCTGCTCCACATGTCCACCATCCAGCAGAGTAGACATGCATCAGGGAAGCATTGCATTACTCGCACATCATAACCATGTACACGTGACATGTAGTGGCAGTCATGCACAACACATCACACAAGTAAAACACACACGTCCTCGACAAACACGCATCAACACGCACTGGAATGGGCATCAAAGTCTGGCATCTCTCCCACTCCTTCGACCGATTCAGATGGTATGACCTCAGCAATGAGTGACTCATGCGGAGTGAGGTCTTCCTCCTCCGGTGCAGGCCCACCGGCAGTCACCAGAGTCAAGTTGTAATTTGAGGCACGCTTAGCCTTAGCGCTGCGTTTGAGGTCATTCCAACGCTTTTTTCACTCTTGCGCCGTGCGCATCTCGTGGCCGAATGCACTCACATGTTCTGCAACTTGCTTCCAGTGGGTATCATGGTGGGCAGCCGTAGTCTGACAATCAGCACCCACTAGCATGTCACGGCTGTGTTTTCCGCACGTAGCCCACGAGGAAGTCCAGTTCCTGGTTGCAGAAAGGCTTCTTCCTGGACGTGCAGGAGGTTGTGGCTGTGTGTGGGGTCCCAGCCTGTGCTGCAGGTGCAACCTTCCTCCTCTTGGATTGTGGCGCAGACCCTGGCTGGCTGATGCCGCCCTGATCAGTATGGCCAGTGGGATTGGTGGATTGAGCCAAGGGAGTGGCAGGTGGAGGGACGACCAAACGGCTGACTTCTGTCAGTGGCAGCTGGGTGCCCTCCAATGGACACTGCGCATCAACATCCACTGTGGCAGGGTCATTGACCACAACTGTCCTGGTTGGCAGACTCACAACCGGGGTGTTGTTGGCTGCATCTGCCCCTGCACTTGCCAACACCTGGCTCTTCGGGGCAGCAGATGACATTACTGCCCCAGGGACACGTGTCTTGGTCAGGGCAGCCCTGCGTGCCCCTACAGTTTCCCTCCGGTCCTGTTGGAAATCTTCCAAGGGCTCTTCAATCACCAACGCAGCCTGCGCTGGCAGACCCTGAGCCTGGGTGGTAGTGTCCACAGCTGCACCTGCAGCTACCACTACTCTTGGGCCCGTGGCAGTCGATGAAACGGACTGCTGGATCACACGGGCGCCAGTGCCAGATGCAGAAGCTGCATCTCCCAGAACCACAGGGGGTGGTGGCATGACTGCACCGACACATGGCACAACATCATGCTCAAGTGGTGCACCCCTGCCTCTTCCCCCTCTGCGGCCACCCTGGACACCCTGGAGTCCCCCGACTCCCTGGTCACCCCGGCCACATCCCTGACCACGCCCGCGACGAGGAGTACGCCCAGCTGAGGCGCCCCTCACCTTTGGTGGCCTCCCAACCATGGCACAGATGGAGTAAAGCCGGCACAGATGGAGTAGTGCCAATGGGAGGTGTACACCACAATTGACCTGGGCAATTGCGGTGAAGGGGGTGGGATGCAAGATGTTAACAGCCCCCCTGCACCTGCAAGGCTGTATGTGACCCCGGTGATGTAGTGACGGGTCACGCTATGCTCAGGAACCCCAAAACTGCAGCAAAACTGTGCATGCAACCCTGCAGCCTACTTGCGTGGAATCAACCTCCCACAGTACGCGGTGGCACCCAGTAACACAAAAAACGCGTACGTTTGGGACACGCAGGTTACTATGACCTCGAAAACGGGTGCGATACACAGGGGCACCTGCAGTGGGAAAAATAGCGTGCGCGACTCACCATCTGACTAGCGTGATAATGAAAAACACGCGTAGCCAATACCCCCGCCAAAAGAAGAGATACGTCCTCGATCTCTGTGAAGATGTGATGGCGTGCGAAAAAACACAAAGCAGCTACACACGTCGGTCTCCACAAAAGGCACCTACAGCGAACTGCTGGCCCCGCTCACCTTTAACCCATGCTGAAGGAAACGCCCACGCGCATCACGTCATTTACATGCGTAGGCCCTTTCCTCGGATTACACGGATTCAAACGCAGATGTGCAGTTTTTTCACGCATGCTGAACCACTATGCCCATGTCACGAGGAAAACGCCCGCGCGCGTAATGTCAGAGAAGCACTTACGCGCTAAGGGCCTTTGGTCCAATGAAAACACGTACGTGTGCTGACGCGCTTACGCGCTAAGGGCCTCTCCTCCAATTACACGCTGACGTGCAATTTTTTCACATGCCAAATCACTCCGTATCAAGCTGGCCACGCAAAAACACACGGAAGACCACGCTCCTGCCCAGAAGGCCGAATTACTGCCCCCCAGAGCCCTGAGCACGCTCCCACCTGCAATCTGCTGCTGCCTGACTGCCTGCTGCCCACGTGCCCTGCTATTTGGTGCCTGCACGTCAGCCAGGGTTCCAGTTGCTGTGTCCACCCCTGCTGGAACAGAAGACTCCCGACTGGGATACCATCGCTCCACAGCCCAGCCCCAGGACCCAGTTGCCCACCCAGGCCTGCCTCAGGGGTCACCATGTTGGGGCAAACACCATCTGAGACCACTGGCGACCCCCAGCCAGAGAGGCAGAGGGCCACCAGCTTCAGTGTGAAGGAAGTTGGTGTCCTGGTGGAGCATATCCTGGGGCATTATGATGCTCTCTTCGGAACATCACGCGCCAACAAGAAAGGATGGGAGAGGATCTGGGACGACGTAGTGGTTGCCATCTACGCGGAGGGGGTAGCAACCCGCGACATCAAGCACGTCAAGAAGCGCTGGGAGGACTTCAGATCCAGGACCCTCCACAAGGCCCGGCGCCTCGCGTAGGGGGGCCGGATCAGCATGAGTGACATCCAGATGAGGTTCCTGGAACACGTATGCCCAGCGCTCCACCCCCAGATACTTCGGATGAACACCCGTCTGGAGTTGAGCGGTAAGTGGCCAAGCATTGGTGTGTGAGACAGGGCATGTTGCAGTGTGCTGGTAGTCTGATACTTGCCTGTATGTGTGACATGGGCCATGTATGGATGTGTGTGTGCAGGGACATCATGGTCATGCATGTAAGACCAGTAATTTGCGAACCACATGGTTGGTGCATGGGTTTCAATGCTACATGGGGAGCTGTATGGCAAATGCACACAGGAAAGCATGCCAGTGTCGGTTCTTGCACATGGTGGGGGTGTGAGGGATGGGTGCTGCTGTTATGTACATGTATGGTGCATGTGTGTGTGTTTCTGAGAAGTGTGTCTGTGACTTCGATATGCCATGGATTCATGACACATGTCCGTGATGATGTGTAGATTCACTCATGCAGTGCGGTCACCGTTGTATGCACTGTGTCTATCCACTGTGTCTGTGGTGTACAAGGCATGATGCATGACCCTCTGGTGGTGTGTGTGCATGGGATCATTGTGAGCCATGATGCATGTGAGTTTGAAGGCAACAGTTTGATAAATAGAGGCCCTTGTACATGGATGCTGATGTTGATTGCAGGCGCCATGCCTGTTTACGCATGTGTGTTGCGTGCATTAACCCATGTGTTGTGGAGGGACAGGATGGAAGTGACGTTAGACACTGCCACTCATGTGTTATTGCTTCCTGTCTGGGGGAATATTGTACTGTACCCTGATGCTTGTATTCTATGTCTCCCTCTATGCAGCGTCAAGTGAAGAAGAGGGCGGAGACTGCGCTGTGGAGACAAGCGGCGGGGATGCCTCCACTGGGCGGCAACGCAAGGCCCAGCCACCCACCCAGGACTTGCCATCATCCAGGAGCGAGGGGGCTGGTGCCGCATCTGCCACTACGGCTGTGGCGGAAGGGCCGGGTGAGCCCCCACAGGGACTTGCAATGAGGGAAGACGGTACAGAGTCATCCAGGGTGGTGGTCTCCACAGAGGAGGAGGAACCTGCTACTGAGCCGCACATGGGGCCTGGTGGGGGTAGTACCACTGGTGCAAGTGGTGCAGTCCAGGGCCAGGGTCAGGAGGCAGCACAGTTCACCGCGGAGGGGCCTGTGCATGTCCCTGTCCGTGACCCTATGACTGCACAACCATGCACCAGCAGGGATGCCCCGTCCCAGGCCCGTCTGCAGGTGGGGGAGAGTGCCATGTCATCTGCCTCTCCACTACCTGCGGACGAGGGGTCCCATGAACGTATGGGCTCCGTCCTGATTGGTGTTGCGTTGCGCACGCATAACATTCGTGATGACGTGCGTTCTTCCTGGGCAGAGAATGCACGCCATCATGAAGAGCAGCGTCGCGACGTGGCACTGTTGGGAGCGGCCCTGGTTGGTGGGTTCCTACATGTGACCCGCACTCCGGCGGACCTCTCCTCCTCTGTGGAGACTATGCGCCAGTCGTTCTACCTGCCGTCATCTGGCCCAGATTCCACCAGGGCCCCCTGTGGACCTGGCCTGACCAACACAGCCAGCTTGGTGGAGATCCCATCCCTGCCACAGTCGGGAGTCGGCGGTCCAGCAGGGGTGGACACCACAACTGGAGACCAGCTGATGGAGGATGTGCAGGCATCATCGTACAGGGCACATGGACAGCAGCAGCAGCAGGAGCAGGCTCTATGTGGGAGCAATGATGGCTCGGGGCCATTGACATCAGGGGGGCAGGCATCAGCCAGAGGGCAAGAGGACCCTGGAATGGATGTGTCTTCCATGTGGCTGCGGTTGGGCCAGCGTATGTGTGCGGAGCGGCGGTGGGCGGAAGAGGCGCGGCTCACCATTGTCAGGGCGGAGTTTTCCATGCGTCGGGCGTTGAGGAGGGCAGAGTGCCTCGAGAAGACTGACAGGGAGTTGGAACAGGCCATGTGTGCCTCCCTGCAAGACCTCGGGGCCAGGACAGAGGCCCGCCTCCAGCAAATAGACATGGAGTTCGATGATGCACTGGCCAAAAACATCAATGAGTGAGCCGCAGGACTTGCTCGTCGCCATTGTAAATAGTTTATAGTGATAGGTTTCCTTTTTTTTTATTTTGGGGCTTTTGGACTATGCCCCACACTTTTGTAAATAGTTTTTTTGTTAGGTAGGTTATTAGATAGGTTTCATTTGTTTTGTTGGGCTCATGGACCCTTGAAAATTGTATTGTACATAGTTGGACGTTGGATTTAATTGGACATTTTAATTTCATTTCACCATGGATCAATGGATTTACCTTTTTGCGTTTCATTTGGATGTGATTTGGTGGACAGAGAGTTTTGGCTATTTTTCTTTTGGATTACTTGGATTTTTTGAGGTTTTTTATTTTTATTTGGACATGCATTTCATTTCATGTTTGTCATTATTTTATGCTTTAAGTACTTTCAATTGGTTTTCATGTTAATACATTTTGATCTTTTACTTCAATGTGTGTGATTCACTCATTGGGTTCATGCATGTTGACATGTGGGTTTACTCAATCAATGGCAACCTGTGTGTGTGTGTGTGTGACGGACATGTATTGATGTACATAGTTGACTTTTGGTTTGTGTCATGAGATGGGCATGTCACTGCTGGATGGGTGAGTGGGTGGGGGGACATGTGTGGGACATGAGTGGGGGCCTGCTGGCAGGTGCCCCTCACTGCTGGGGGGTGGGGGTGCAGGGGGACATGAGTGGGGGCCTGCTGGCAGGTGCCCCGCACTGCTGGGGGGTGGGGGTGCAGGGGGACATGTGTGGGACATGAGTGGGGGCCTGCTGGCAGATGCCCCTACCTGCTGGGGGTGGGGGTGCAGGGGGACATGTGTAGGGGCCTGCTGGCAGGTGCCCCTCACTGCTGGGGGTGGGGGTGCAGGGGGACATGTGTGGGACATGATTGGGGGTCTGCTGGCAGGTGCCCCTCACTGCTGGGGGTGGGGGTGCAGGGGGACATGTGTGGGACATGAGTGGGGGCCTGCTGGCAGGTGCCCCTCACTGCTGGGGGGTGGGGGGTGCAGGGGGACATGAGTGGGGGCCTGCTGGCAGGTGCCCCTCACTGCTGGGGGGTGGGGTGCAGGGGGACATGTGTGGGACATGAGAGGGGGCCTTCTGGCAGGTGCCCCTCACTGCTGGGGGGTGGGGGTGCAGGGGACATGAGTGGGGGCCTGCTGGCAGGTGCCCCTCACTGCTGGGGGGTGGGGGTGCAGGGGGACATGAGTGGGGGCCTGCTGGCAGGTGCCCCTCACTGCTGGGGGGTGAGGGTGCAGGGGGACATGAGTTGGTGAACATATTGCAAGGTGACATGTGGCTTGGCTGGGGGCATGCCCAGCGTGGATGGGCTGCATGCGGGACATGACCAGGGGTGCATGGTAGTCCCCTGTGGTGTGGGCTGTCTGCAGGGTCCGTGGAGGGGGTTGAGGGTACACCTGGGAGGACCCACACTGCCAATTCATGTGTAGGACTCCCTGCGCACCACACTGGATACAGTACCCCAGCAAAATCGCGTGTGAAACTTCCTGCGAACCCCAGTAATACATGTACCCCGCTCGCACAGGGTCAATCGCGTTTGAAACTTCCCGCGAACCCCAGTAATACACGTACCTCACTCGCACAGGCCCTTTCGCATGTGAAACTTCCTGCGAACCCCAGTAATACACGTACCCCACTCGCACAGGGCCAATCGCGTGTGAAACTTCCCGCGAACCCCAATAATACACGTACCCCACTCGCACAGGGCCAATCGCGTGTGAAACTTCCCGCAAACCCCAGTAATACACGTACCCCACTTGCACAGGGCCAATCACGTGTGAAACTTCCCGCGAACCCCAGTAATACACATACCCCACTCGCACAGGCCCTTTCACGTGTGAAACTTCCCGTGAACCCCAGTAATATAGTACTATTGCCATGCACAAATTGCTAGTTCGCTCTCTAGCTTTGAGAATTTCATAATAAAGAGTTATTTCACAAAGCTAGAAGTATGCATTAAAATCCTCTTCTGAGTAATTAGTGACCATACTGCTTGTTGGTGTCGTACTAATTGAGTAAAGCTTGTTTATTGATTATACAGACCATGATGAATCAGAAGAATTAGGTCAGTTAAAACCAAAAAAATAAATTGTGAAAATTAATTTAAAAAACATTGGCATATAAAATAGACATTTCATTATTTATTTTGTTTTTCAGTTGGATATGTTTACCCAATGTATACAATGATTCACTACAAAATTGTGTTTCCTGAAGAATGCTGGCCATTAGAAGTATACAGACCAATTCAGCCAAAGCCGTGTGCACTTTTATAGAAAAAAAGTTTCTCAATAATTAACCAATTAACGATTGAGCTGTTTAAATGTGATTTAGTCGTCTATGTGTCAGAAAATATGATTCTGTGAATGCTGTTTATAGTATAACTATGCTGTAATTATTAATACTTGGATTGAAAAAATATTGTTATCTTTGTGTTGATGTCATTTTTCAGTTCAGTGATATGTTCTAATTTTGGTTGTTAATTGGTCATCGAGCAGCATACATTTTTGAAGTAATTTGTAATATGTAAAGTAACATTTAATATATGTATATTTTGTTCAATACATTTTGAAGCTGCCATAATTGGCAAAAATGGTTAACAATATGATATATTGAATTACATACATCAGAAGATAATATGTTAAATCTGATATAAATGGGGGAGAATCATTTTGAGTTTTGATTATCCTTACCTGAAGTTCCCAGTAGGGCTTATAGGTGCTCCTCACTATTTTGGTAGCACTGCAGTTAGGTCTTCTTCAGATAGATTCCAGGATAGAATCTGGAGTAAGCACAGGTTAATTGTTGTCAACATCCTGCCAGCACAAACTTTAAACACTGTTCTTTTCAGCTGGTGCTGCGCAGTGTCTAAATGTCTCAATGTATTAGTATGTATTAGTATGGTTTAAGCACCTTCAGTCCAAAAGAAGAAGGACCCCTGATGTTACTTGTTACCTTCAATAAATGTACCCAACTAACTTATTATGAGACCATTAGATCATACAAACTGCTGAAGTAACCCTTTAACCCTGTCAGTGCTGTGTTAGAAGTGGAGACTGACATTATTTCCAGTAAAGTATTATTCTTCTGAAATTCTCTTCCTGCTTCTCTGAAAATATCCCTGTTTGTATTGACTTTCACAAATGTGTACCTTATTTTTAATTTCTCTGAGAACAGGATTGTAGCCAGGATATCTTGCCATGGTGGGCCTCCTCAGTGTACATATGGGTTCAAGGAGTGGCGAATGCCGCTACAGGAAATGTGTTTATTTTATTGGGTTGTTTACTGTTACATTCTACCATGGACCAGGTCACAGTTTGAACTACTCTAGGCCAATAAATAAGTTAAATTGGTTAAAAGACACAATCCAACCTTCAATTAATATAGGAAATACTGTGAATCCAAAAGATAATCCTGTATGAATTGTATGCCTGTACTTTCAATGCGCAACAACATACATTGTGGTAATTGTATATGCCTGTGATAGCACCAAAAAATGATCCTTCCTTTTATCAATTCTGAATAAATGAGAATCCAAGTCTATACAAAAATACAACATGAGAATTTATATTACGCCTTCATCAGGACAAATTGTAGCTCTTGAAAAATATATTGAATCTTTGAATCTTCGTGAACATCCATAGTAGCTTTTCCAAATCAAGCTTATCTGTGAAATCTCTCCATAGTGAATATACATGTTCAATTAGAATATATTACAAAGAAAATCATATCGCGACAAAGCTAACAAATATGATACATTGGGTGTATCATTAAGAGAATACATTTCCAAACTTCAGAAAAGCAAATTATTGGCTATAGGAGTTGTTAACAGGTTCTCTACAATACAGCATGATTTTGGTATTCATGTTCTGCAAAGAGAAGAAATACTAAATCATCCCCTACAATTTAAACAAATGATTATTCAGAGGAACTAATTCAAGGATGAGCAAAACCTCACCAACAGTCACCCTTACTTGTGTGGCGTGTAATACTAAAGCTGTTCATGCTTCAAGAATAGTACCCTCCTTGCTAATGGAATCATGCCAGGCCCAGGGTGTGGAAAGGACTGTTATTGCCGTACCAGGTTCCGAAATTGAAGACCTAATTATTTTAGCAGGGGAAAACTAAACATTTTCTTACCTCCAAGGGCACTTCATACGGAGCGCTTAATTTATTAGAAGCAATATTTGCCACCAACATAATATGCTCTGCATGGTCTACTCACATATTGAAATCCAAACACTGAGCAGAATTTCAGGGACCACAAAAGATGCAGCATCTCACGCTGGATGTTTAATTCACTCTGGGCACAATGAAAACAGAAACAGGTGTAGTAGAACCATTCCCATTGTTTCAATCATATGTAAATGGTAAAGATCTTTATGTAAAGGTGAATATACACATACTAATATGTTTGAAAAGTGTGTTGTTCTTCGTGGCATGACCAAGACAAAACGAATACATTATCTGATGTACAATAGAAGCTTGTGAGGGATGTGTGCTGGCTCTTCATAAAACATGCTGCAACATGATAACATAATTCCTATGAAGTTGAGCCACGCTTTCTTGGGTTTCACTAAAAATCAAATTACTCCAAACTGGAATATCTATATATAAAATGGTTAGGTATGGTTCTGTACTCATCTGATGCACTTTATCAGTGAGTGTTATGTTGCCCTTTGCTGTACAAATGTCAACGTGCACCTCTGTGTGCCCTTCAACTTCAACAACAGCTATCATTTTAACAAACAAGATTAGCACCGTTCTACGTGATCACCTTTACATTCCACTATTGTAAACGTATAAAATAATTTCAAGTTACTTCTTTCCACCCCACTTCTCTTCACCCAGGGCACAGTGTTTCCAGTGTCAATGAACAGTTATTTACTGGCTCAACGTTTCAGTCTCTAAAAAGCAAAATGATGTAGGACAAATTTCTCTGCACAAGCTAAAAATGAAAGTAGGTGCTGTAATAATGCTTCAACGCAGTCTTTTGCCATCACAGGGACTGCAATGAAACATGGTTGACAATTACGTGTCTACAAATACATACCATAGTGGCCTGTGTAATATGTTCTTATACCGCGCATATCTCTCATTCCATCTGATACTGTCTTTCAAAGATGACAATCTGCTCCACATTGCCACTGGAGGATACATCGGGCTTTGTGGGCCTTGGGAAGAGAGCACTAAAAAGCCGACAGTGATCCAGAGCAATTCAAAAGTCAAACTCATCCTTAGGAATCTACTGATGTTTCAAAGCTAGCAATGTTACTTCAGATATGAAGGACTTGAGTTCTGATCAGGGACGTAATTTGGGGGTCACCAGGGGTCCCTTGCTACCCCTGCAATCTCCCTTTGTACCCCTGTAAAAGAAAACAGGTCTGGGGTGCCCCATCACAGTATTCAATCATCAGCATGAAGGCTGGGCTTGTAGCACTTAGTAGGGGTTGGAGCTGGCCGTCACATGTGGCACGTGTTACATGACACCTTCAAATCCAAACCCTTCTCCTCCAGCTTTCTTGCGGCTCATATGTAGGAACACAGAAGCTCTCTCAGCTTCCTGGCTCCTGTTTGTGAGCAGCACGAAGGAGTTGAGAGTGGCCTGGAGTGCCAGACCGACGTTGGCATATTTCTTTTAAATATGATGTGTATTTTGCATGTGCGACGTACGTGTCAGATATATGTATGTGCTATCGGTCAGTCAGTGGGTGAATGAGATGAAATGTGATAATGTCTGTGCACTATGGTAGATATACTGCACTGGCATCTGGCCCTAAGTTCCATGGAACTCCTATGGATTTTAGGTGACCTACATACCATGAACCACACAAAAACTGCAAACTAGAAGGGCATCACCCCTCCAACACTGGCTAAATTATTCCTGGAATACTCTCCTGTATGACATCAGAAAAATGAAAATATGCTAAGAGGGGATCCCCAGAAACAAGAGAACATGTGAGGAACTTGGAAAACTCATTTTACCATGTAAGATGGGAAATGCCACCAAGATATTGTGGTAATACAGAAGGTTGAGGAATGGGTGTGGTACAGTGAATGATATAGTTCAAACCGGTGGGGGGATACCTGTTACTCAGTAATTGGACATACACCCTATGATGTAAAAGATACATAGCATCAGTCGTTAAAAAATTGCCTTTGTGTCTCATGTGCCATTCCGCTATTTCTAATTTCATTTTGTTGTTGTTAAAATAATAACAGAGCATATTGGAAGGGTAAGCAGTTATGTAATATAACTCTCTCATTTTGAATATGGGGGCATGACGTTGGTTTAGAGACGAACTAACCACGATAATGTCATATGTGGAGTGGAGGTGCTAGTGAAGTAATACTTGCTTCTAGATGATTCATTCCGTTTTATGCTATTTCGACGCTTCCTGTACTCCAATAGTTTGTATAAAGAGTTTTATTATTTCAAATTGTCTTTTACATTTATTAGGCTGATTAAATGAAACTGTCAATACCAATAGATGTAGGCTTGATATACATGTAGCTGGCACAGTGAACCTTACTACCACTGTGAGTGACATTGCAATTGAGGGCTTTTGAAAATGTGGGTATCAGGCCATCCTGCCGTTTTAAAGTGCTCACTGAGTATGCCGAGTACGTATGTGGTGAAATCTGACATATATCACTTGAGGTTATCGGAATTCTTTTTTGTTGTCACCCGTTTTAAAGAAATGCATACATTCATAATACTTACAGTTTTAAAGATGTATTAAGGTGATATGCTTAGTGAAAATGAACCTGCATTGTGTGCTCACAGAGGACACATTTCAGTTAGCATAGAGTTGAATTGGGGCTTTATGGAAGTCCTATTATTGCCATGCATCATGGCTTTATTTGTAAAGTGACGTATACCGTACATGGAGTTTTATACAGACTTGTCACAAAAATGGTTTCAGGTTTGTTACAATTCCACTGACCTAGGTCAATTATGTGACTTTTGTCTTGTTTGTAGTTAGCTAGAAGGCATGTAAGATTTAGGGATTGAACTGGGGTATTGGGCAATAGACATTGGGTCACATATTGGTGTGCCATCATTCTTGATATTGATTGTAAAAATATACTGAAAATTGATCAATGATGATGATATGCTGTAGTGTGTGTGTTTCTGGCCACTTATGCACACAGTGCATAGCGTTAGTGTTGTATTGGGTATCCATGGCTACATGGAACCCATCTGTTGTGTGCAATGTTTATGGTTACGCTATATTATAACCCAGCCAATTGGGAGTTGGAGCACAAAGGTGACTGTAGCTGGGAGTCACAATGACCGATCTTCTTGAGAATTAACAATGTTAATTACTTACTTGACCATGGGTGTCCTTCACTTTACTGGTAACGAATATTATGGACCTCTGGTGACCCCCAATGGGACCTGCTCGCAGATGTACTGGCATTGCCTGCGTCCCCACTGCCTTGCCCCATGGCTGGGGGTGCTGCGTCAGTGCTGTCCCCCCCTTTTCTGGACACCCACCATCGCCAGGTGCATACGTCATGATGGGCTCAGAGCCCCTCTGTAAACCTGGTTAGTTGCTAGAACACTGCCTCTCCCACAGCATTCAGATATCTGTGGAGCAGGAAGTGAGGGTGCTGCAGCTTTGCCCTACATTCCCTCTTTCGGAGTGACATGGGCCTCACAGACGACCCACTGAGGTGTGGCAATTTGATCACAATGGGCAATTGGCATGGTGGAGCCATCCTCTCTGGTGAGTGTCCTAAGTGGTACTGATGACCTCGGGCTTTGCTACGCACAGTGCAGGGCCGTCATGTGCCAAACATTTGTGCCCACTGGGAATTGAAAGCTGAAGGATTATATATATCAAAAGGTGGAAATGATGATTGGAGCCAGTGTGGTACAGAAACCCTGCTGAATGGTGGTATAAATCAAAGACGTGACGGCTAGATTTCTGCTTTTGTGTGAAGGAATCCTGGGGATAGGAGCAAGCAACTTCACATCTTTTGAGGATTTTGTGTGTGCAGCCGCAGTTCAAAATGGCAATGCCAGGGATACCGTGTCCCCCTACATTTATGGCCAGCCCTGGTCCTGTGAGGATAAAATGGAGCCAATGGGAAAAAAGCTTCCTTCATTATATACAGACAGCTTGTGGAAATACCATTTCAACTGATTGCATAGTTTCACTTCTTATGCATTTTTGTGCTACGAAGGTCACCAGACATTTGAAACTTTGCTGGAATTAGAGCAGTCTGAGGAGGGCTCTGTCTACAATGGATTTGGCACTGCATTGCAAACGCTGGATATTCATGTTAATTAAAAGACCAGCACTATACTTGAAAAATACAATTTTGGCATTAGGGTGCAAGAAGTGGGGAGACGATAGAGGAGTACCTTACGGCTCTTCGCCACTTGTCTTTGTCATGCAAATTTGGTGATAAACTAGATGAATATATATGACACCAGTTCATGATCCATTGCAATAATGACAAAATCAAGGAGGAGTTTTGGCTCAAGGATGAGCCCAGCTTGAATGAAGTGATATGTATTGCAAAAAGGATTTAGCATTCGATGGCCTTTGCAGCTAAATTGATCAAGAAAGAGAGTAAAGTTGCAACTGCTGAGATTTTGAGAGTGGGTGATGCAGGGAAGGGGAATAAAAAGAAAAAGGGAGGTGCACAACACCCTCAGGGTAACTCTGACTCTAGAAGTGATAAGACAAAGGGGCAGAAGTCAGATGAACGCATACGTTATAGATGTGGTAGTGCTACCCATTTTGCTGGCTCCCTGGGATGCCCTGGGAGGAAAGTTACATGCTCTAAGTGTAAAAAGTGTTGTCATTATGCAAACTGTTGTAAGAACATTGTGTTGAGTGGAGGACGAAGAGTATTGTGCATTACAGAGGAGGGGTAACAATCGGTTGGAGCTAAGGCTTGACCCCAATAGCATGGAGTAAGTGTTGCACATAGGAGAAATTGAGAGTGTGACAAAAAGGTTTCCAAGTGTGTTCAAGAACAAGATTGGATGTGTAAAGGGCATGAAACATAAGATTGTACCCAAGGAGGGTAGTGTTCCGGTAGCAGCAAAGCTGTGACCCATTCCGTTGGTGATGAGGGAAGGAGTGATGTCTGGACTTAAGAAGTTGAGCGAATCAGGAGTGATATAGAGAACAGTGAGTGCAGAATGGGTGTCAACTTTGGTGGTGGTTAAGAATTCTAGTGGTGAGTTAAGGCTGTGTGTGGATTTGCACGAACGTAATAAGTGTGTTGTTGTGGATAGGCATTCTTTGCTCAATTGTTGGAAATGTTGACAGTGATTGGTAAGGTGAAATACTTCTTGACGTTGGACATGGCATCCGCTTACCATCAAGATGAGCTGGATATGGAGTCTAAAAAGTTCACTGCGTTTATCACTCATGAAGTGATATTCCAGTTTCATAGGATGCCCTTCAGGCTAGTATCGGTCTCATCAGTCTTTCAGAAATGATAGCCATCGTCCTGAAAGGATTGCAGGGAGTACATTGCTTTCAAGATGATGTGTTTCTCTGTGGGGAAATGGTGGAACAGCATGAGGACGTCCTAAAGCAAGTGTTGAAAATTCTGAAGGTGAGAGAGATGACTTTAAAGGAGGGGAAATGTGTGTTTAGAAAGGCGACTCTGGACTGTTTGGGGCACTGAAGCCTAAGACCGACATGGTGTGCACAAAAAGAAAAATGTTCCATCTCCAGGTGATATGATGGAGCTGAGATTGTTCTTAGGAATGATCAAGTTCTACCAAAACTTTCCAGACAAAGTATAGAAAAAGAGGAGTTTGTTAGAAAAAGGAGAAGAGTTTTTGTGGGATGCTGTCTGTGGGAGAGAATTTCCATCGATTAAGAATGAGATCGACATGGCAAGTCCGCTTGGGCAGTTCAATACTGAAAGGAGGTGCATCATCACTGTAGATGCCAGTGATACCGGCATTGGGGCTGTGTTGTCCCAATTAGGGGAGAATGGTCAAGAAAGTGTGATATGGCATGCCTCAAGAGTGTTTTAGGGGAGTGGAGAGAAAATGTTCTGTTTTGGAGAAGGAGGCCCTGACATGCCACTGGGCGGTAGAAACATTTCAGAATGTTGTGTGGGGAGCGGAGGTTGTTGTGTGAAGAATAGAGGGCATTCCGGGAGGTTTATGCAGAATTGAATACAAACAATCGAGTTCTAATCTATAGGGGTTGTGTGGTGTTGCCAAAGGCATTATTTAAAATTTTGGTTGAAATTGCCCATGAGGGGCACATAGGAATCACTAAAACCAAGGCTGTGTTGAGGAGCCCATATTGGTGGCCGGGATTTGACCGCAATGTAGAAAGGTTGACACGGGAGAGTGTGCAATGTGAGAAGTCCGGGAAAGGTGAAGTGGCACGGCTACAACCATTTGAGAAGGTGGGAATACCGGGTACTTGCGAGTGAGCCCTTTTGGGAACAGCTCCATAATATGGGGGACAATGTTAATTGCACACGAGACCCACTCCTTGACAGATCGCACAACAAATTTAGATATCCTTACCCCCTGTCAAAGCAGGTCATCAACCTTAATACAGTCATTCGACATAACTGATATTTGGCGCAAACTCCACCCAAATACATGAGGTTAATCCCATTACTACGCACCATGTGACCTTCACACAGACTAGATTATATTTTAATTGGGAGGGAATTGTTAATAGACCTCCTGGATACAGAATATAAAGCATGGATCCTCTCTGATCATGCCCCACTATTACTCGGCTTACAAGCTGTCCCTCACAGGGTGTGTATACCAACATGGAACCTGAGAGGGGAATCTCTACAAGTTGAGATGTTCAGGGTTCACCTACGAGACTCTATATAGGGCTACTTTGAGCATAATACCGGGAGTGTGGCTAAGGTAAGCATGCTCAGGGAAGCTTTCAAAGTGGTAATCAGAGGGGTGGCAATGACTGGATCTGGGTGGTAATCATAGGTGTGACAATTACAGGATCTGGGGGGATACAAGCTCAGATAATGAGGGACCCACACAGAGCAAAAAGTGAACTTGAAGAGTTGAAAAAATGGGAAGTACACAATTTATTTGCCCCTAGGATATAGTTAAACTGAGGAACGACTGCATAATACATTGGGATAGGTTGGGTAAATTAAAATATACAACATATGTGGAAAGACAACACTCAGAGGGGACAAACCCGTTAGACTACTAAACTGGCTCTCGAAAAATCAAGGTTTGTTGCAACACAATTTACTCTATTGCAAAAAGCCAAGGCACCCTACTCAGCACACAAACAGATATAAATGATTCCTTTCATGAATAGTATAGAGCACTATATAGGGAAGAGTCAGATATCCACCTTTCTGAAATAGTGAAAGCCCTATCCTAAATCACACTCCCTGCCCTCGACACTACTTCATCATAATTGCTAGACGCCCCCATCACAATAGATGAGTTGATCCCACAATTAGAACGTTACCCACGGATAAAACACCTGACACGGACGGGCTACCGAGTGAATTTTATAAGAAATATGCAGACATTGTGGCAGTCCCACTATTTGCCATGCTAAGTGAAGCGTATGAAACAAGTTCCTTTCCAAAGTCCTTTGTCCCTATTGAGCCAAGAGAGTAAAATAATCACTGTGCTACTAGCCAATGGGCTCCAAAGAGTCTTAGCAAAGATAGTACATCCAGACCAAATGGAATACATTCCAGCAAAGAAACACGACCTGGAATCTGCGTAGAATGCATCATGTCATTGATTGCACCAGCCCAAGAACAGACCACTGCGCGATAGCCTCCCTAGACGCCATTAAAGCGTTCGACTCAGTCAGATGATCCTGGTTTCAAGCCACACTACGGCGATTCGCATAGGGCATGGGTCCATCAGATGGATACAACTGTTACACAACAAATCAATAGCCAGGATTATGTAAGCGATTTCAATCCGGCACTTCACCTAAGACAATGCCTAGCGTGGGATGCACAACTGAAACCCATAATTATTTATTTGTGTCTATAAATTCTTTAATTCTGAAAGATGTACCACTTATATCATGCCCCTCTCTTTTAACCCCCCCCCGGTCACACTGAACCAGAAAGCACACTGTTTTGCAAAGTTAAAATATTTATTTATGGATTTCACAATATATGTCACACTATTTTAATGGGTATAAAATGATCACCAGTTGGGTGATGTTACACTAAACAATCTCTTGAATCACAAGAAGCAATGATGGCAAAAATAATGCAGCACAGAAATAATCCTTTTTTGTGTGTTAAATCAAATGGCAATGTAGTTACTATTTCCCACTGCACACACCTCAATCCCCCCAATGTGCAATATAAAGAAATAGAAAGAGAGAGAACAGGTTTCAGGAATGCAGAACTCAAGCAAATATATCAATCCCAATTTCCCCCCAGCAAACACCAGAGAAAAACAGAATTGATTGGCAAACTTGTCAAAAAATTTTTAAAGTTGGCTTGAATGGAATGGGTAAAACACTGAAAATGGTTTTAATTCAATGAAATTGTTGAAATACTAATGGGAGCCACTTTGTATGGTTTCAGACAAACACTAGCAATGATTTGAGAGTAATAAGCAAGTTGAAAACTTAATTTTTAAGGTCGGGTGCAATGAAAAGCTATTTTACACGTTATATATTTTAGCCAAACGTAAAATTTGCGGCAAACTTTTCCGTGTGCGGTAAATGCGATTGCGGAAAAACTAGAAGGATATGAGATGCGGTTTTGGGTTTGGCAAAATGTAACACAAGAATGTGCTTTTAAAATACAAACAAGATTTCTTTACACTAGGGATGGATGATGAAGAAACAAACTACACGACAGCACAACCACCAGACCAGGACGTCTCCGATCAGGTTTTTGCCCGCCAAGATGATTGCCTTCTTCAGATGAAATATATCAGCGCAAAGATGATTTTAACAATATTATTACAGGAGGACTATAGGATAAGAGAGAGAGTTCAGGCAAGACAAAAAGGATTTCTAACAATACAGTTCTGGATATGAGATAGATTTGATTTGGATACGGATGACTATGGACAGTACATATGCTAGTGACAATCCTATACTCTGGATACTCACTACCAAGGTTTTGAATGGAACCGTCAGGAATTATGGTTCTGGTCAAGGATTTCTACGACAGTCTGCTGGGCACACCGGACTGGTCTGGTTCAGCGATCAGCAAGGTGCTCTGGACACCGCACGGCAGGACTGGACAGTGAAGCGCTCTGGTCTACACTGCACAGCACGACTGGACTGGATCTGCAATGGCTCTCTGGTCTGCACAGCACCACACGGCACCAGACTGGGATTTAATCTGCCCTTCTGGTTATGAAGATAATTTGTTGGCAGGCAAGCAGTTACGGCACAGCCTGGCTGCTTCTTTGGTTTCCCCTTGAAGTTGAGGGATGGGTTCTGTAAGTTAGGCCCAGCTGAAAGTGGATCAGCTATGCTCTGAGCTTTTCTGCTTGCAAAGCTTTTTGTAGTCTGGAACAAGGAGTATGAATGGATCTCCTTCAAAGTGCTTTGCCAAATTTGGGATGGTGGGTGGATCAGTGTGTCTCTCTAGGTCCTCAGCTGTCTCTATTTATGTGTTTGATAAAGGGGTGGGTTATCTGAATTATCCTAAGCGCACCCCCTATGTAGTCGATTGGATAAAGTCTGCTCCCTCCCTTGATTGGAGGAGAAAACAGTGTGTCACCATGATGATGTAGTTTATGAGGCAAAACATCCTCCCCTTTGTCTTTTGCACACAAAATCTATTTTTGATATAATACATCTTTACATGTGTACAATCTTTATACCAATGACATACATAGATTACATATTTTGTGGAGCAAACCCTCTTCCAATCCTCATTGCGGTGGGATCTTGGGTCTGGATTTGACACATTTTCGCAATTTTTGTCTGGGACACAATCTCTGATTTGTCCAAAATTTTGTACATATGTGCGCATGATATCTGGGCATAACCGTCTGAAGTTTCATGCTTCTGACATAAATACAATTGCTACAAAACCAGAGTTTTCACTGTGCCTTCCATGAACATCGTGCAGATTTCTGGCACCTCTTAAAATGTGCACAAAAAATCACATTAACACTGCTACCAATTCTATATTTTTTTGCAAATTCGCACAGTCCTTTATCAGTCGTTTTAGAAATATGATTTCTGTGCATTGCGAATCAACAAAAATATCTGTCTCCGCCTCCATCTTGTAGCTCAAGAGCAACCTCCGCCTTCTTCCTCTGGCAGAGGCCACTGTTGACACTTTACAATTTGCATATCCTTTCAGCCAAGGAAGGTTCATTGTCTCTCCCAGGAGCAGCGCCAGTGCCCCTCCCCTCTTAATCAACACCTGAATATGAGTTCCTGATCCAGAGAGCAGAAGGGAGGTGCCCTGCCCAGTGGGGGGAGTTGCTTTGTAGTTTTGGCTTGCATCAGGCTTACTTTAAAAGTCACTTTGTTAAATTTTTCTTTGTTGGAAATAAACTTGCAATTTTAAAATAGGCAACTACAACTGTAATTCCAGTCTCTAAACCATGGAGATTAAATGGTTGCAACCTATATTACTTTTGATAACAAGTCAATTAATTTATAGACATTTGATTTCATTTGCACAAGTTTAAGCTTCTGATGCAACTGACAGATGTCATACAGACGGCCGCTTGTACTGCGCCCATATTTTGACAGATTTTCACAGACAAGCACACTTTTTACTGTGGATATTTTGATGATAGATTCTGCTTTTCCTGACATTGTGTGTTCATAATGATTCCTTAAATGAAGTGGCAGGTAACACCCAGCAAGGATATTGGATGTTTTGTGGTGTTTTGGACCAGTATTTTGTATTTTCAGCAACCAAGAAAAAGGGATGTAAGAGCAATTTCCGGGTTTCTTGCAATAAAGCACTGCCTTTCATGCAGTTTCCATTTTTCCTTGGTAGGCAGCCCAGTGGCATGTTTCAGCAGTGTGGCCTCCTTCCACCACTGACAACAGGCAAAGTAGATTTGGCAGCCATCTTCCTGTGCTTGGTGGAGCACAATTTCCTTAGGTTTTGGCGCGCATGGGGTTTTCCCTGCCATTTTGCTGATTCTGGTGCCACCAGCACACAGGGATGTCACAGGGCAGAGCCTAGTGGGTTAAAACATCCCAAAAGCCCCCCTCAAGATTTGACTTTTGACCGCCCGTCAAGGGGAAGTCGCGAGATTGGGATGTTCAGTTTTTCTTTCTGGTCCAAATGGAAAAATGTTTCTGCTTCTCTGATCAGTGCTGGATTGACAGTTTCTCCTCGCCGGTTCCGGATGAGAGTATGGAGCGATACCCTGGGCCCCTTGGGTTTTTCCTTCCGGTCCCTGAGTGGTCCTCCTCGGTGCTTAGGATCCATGGTTTCAAATTCTAGGATGGCAAAACAGAGCATATTTGTAGACATTTCCCCACCACTATTCATGTAGTGGGGCAGACGCATACATTTTACATATACTGACAATATTTTCTGTTTACAGTTATTCCTAATTATAACAGATGGAATCGTTTTATAGTTGGAATTCTAGGGGTCTGGAAGGTCCCCCTATGGGTTTCCAGATGAATCCTCTAGTTGCTGCAGAGTGTGCCTAGGATGGCAACACTTCAGTTGGTTGATATTGACCCACTTATCTTCCCCCTCTGCCAAACTGCCTTTCGGGATACAGATTTTGTAGGTGACTGGTGAGATTTTGTCTACAATTTCAAAAGGTCCCCACCAGCTAGGAAGAAATTTGCGCTGTTTGGCCTGGTTCCTTTGAAAATTGTACAAGTAGAACCGGTCTCCTACTTGGTATTCTTTTCTAGTAGTCTTAAGGTCATAGTGGGTCTTCATATTATCTGCAGATCTTTCTAGATTTCGCTGAGCATAGGCAAAAGCATGTTGAAGGTGTTTTCTCAGATTTTCAACATACTTATGAGTTGTGGAGGCATTGATCAAAGTCTGCTCTTGGGTTCTGTAGAGCAGATGCTGGGGAAGCACCATCCTTCGTCCAGTCATCAGCTCAAAAGGGCAACATTTTAGTTGCAGATGAAGGAGTAGATCTGATGGCCATCAGGACAAGAGGTAGTCGGATGTCCCAACTTGGCCCAGAATCTGCCACAAACTTTTTTAATATGCTCACAATTGTCTTGTTGTATCTCTCAACTCCACCACTAGAGGCGATCCGGTAGGCAATGTGTAGTTTCCTTTTGACCCCAAGTATCTCCCACATCTTTGTCATCACTTCGCTAGTGAAGTGGCTACCTCGGTCTCACTCGATCCTTTGGGGTAGTCCAAAACTCGAGAATATGTGGTTGATCATTAGGACAGCTGCTGTTTCTGCCTTGCAATTTGGGGCCGGAGACATTCCAGCCATTTAGTGAACAAGCATGTCACGGTCAACATGTACCCGTTCCCCTTAGAGGAGCGAATCACGGGCCCGATAAAATCAACTTGTAAATCTCACCAAGGCAGTGTCATCCCCCCTCTTTGGGAGAGGTGCACAGTGTGTGACGGATGTTGGATGAAATTCTGCACATACAAGACACCCCTTCAAGTATTGGTCGAGGTCCTGCTCCATGTGTGGCCAGTATGCAGCCTCTCTTAAGATTTCAAGTGTTGTATGAAACCCCCTATGACTGGCTGTGGCCGCATCATGGGCATGACTTAGCATCATGCTTCGGAATGAGGTAGGGACCACCCACTGATCATGGCCAGCTATGGATCTCCTTACCAACAAACCGTCTTGGATTCGGAACATTTTTGGACATTTCATCAACACTCTGAGGTCCTCTTTCCCTATGTAATCGGTATCCGTCAGGGGAAAGTTCTCAGGGTCCTCAATGTGTTGATAAAACTTACCAATTATTGGATCCCCTTTTTGAGCCATAATCAAATCGGAATCTGGGGTCTCCTTATTCCATTGTGCATTTGAGAGTTAATTGTGAGCCTTTGTCTGGGACCTAGTGATAGCAGTGACCTGGATTTCACCCAACAGGGATTCGATCTCAAGTAGATCCCCTTGGATGGCTCCGGTTTTGGCCAGCTGATCAGCTAGGTAATTTCCAGTTTTGTCTGGTCCCTCTACTTTAGAATGACCCTTGATCTTTTTCCAGTAGATGGTCATCCCATTCGAGGTGACCAGATCATCAATGTTTTGGATTAATTTCCCATGTTTCAATGGTTTGTTATAAGCACATAGCATGCCTCTGGTTTTCCAGTTAATTAGGTCCTCCACGCACCGTTCTGTACATAATCCGAATCTGTGATTATGACCAGTTCGTGGAGTTGGTGTTGGACAGCAGTGAGGATGGCTTGATGCACAGCCATCAACTCTGCCACTTGACTACTTCGGGGGCCGATTTTGTACCCAGCCGAAGGTTCTGGGGCATCATTCACCCATGCATTCCCTACGCCGGCCACAAATTCTTTTTCCCTCTTGTTGTCAACATCGTAAGAGCATCGATCCACATAGACAGTGGGCATTCCCTCACACAGGTCTTCTTCAAAGACTTTGTGTGGGGAATTAAGGTATGCCTCCATGTTGTCCTTGGTTTTAAGACTTTCGTCCTCAAGACAGTTTTCTCTGGCACAGTCATGCAAGTCAGCCTGACCTTGCGTGAGTGGACTCTTCTTATTTTGGCCATATCTGACCTCTGCAGGAAAGCCTTGCATTGACAGAATCCAGGAAGTAATTCGGGAATTACTCACATTTCCAGCCCGGATTCTGTCACTTTGGAGGTATTGCAGAAGCTGGTGTGAATTCTCCACTATGATGTGCTCCCCCTGGATAAACGCACAGGAATTCTTCAATGCCCACACCGTTGCCAGGAGTGCCTTCCCACAATCGTTGAATTTTTCCTCCACAGAGGATTAAGTTTTACTTGCATAGGAGATTACTTTATTGACCTTGTCATGCTTTTGATATAATACTGCAGTCAAGCATGTATTTGAAAATCCTGTCTCCAAGAAGAACTCCTTGTTTTTGACAGGGTACGCTAGGCAAGGCGCTTGTGAGAGGCTTCTTTTGAGTTGTCTTACTGCCTCGGCTTGTTCTAGACCCCACTCCCACTTGACCCCCTCTTCAAAAGATGGTTCAGGGGTCTTGTGATCTCTGCGTAGTCCTCAATTAACTTTCTGCTGTAATTAGTCAGTCCAAGGAGGCTCCTTAGTTCCCATAGAGTGGTGGGGTCTTTTAATTTCTGAAGTGCTTCCACTTTCTTTTGCTGGAGACAGAGCCCCTGAGGAGTAATCTCATGCCCCAAGAAATTGACACAGGTTCTACCCCACTGTGCCTTTTGAAAGGAGAGTTTTGCTCCGGCAGCCCTCAACTGTGTCAGAACATAATGGATCTCTGCTATGTGTTCCTCCACAGTTGAGCTTTTGACTAAAACATCATCTACATAGGCCATGTTACCCCTTTCACCCAGGTCGGGCATGGCCTTTGTTAAGATGGATTTCTGAACTCTGTCCTGGAGGGGCAGAGGTTCAGAAGGCCAGCCTAGTTTCTTGGAACAGGGCAACCTCTGGAGAATCCAGACCAATCAGGGTAGCGATGGCGGCAGTCAAGACTAGGTCTCAAGAGGGGTGAGGGTGACTGAAAGCCCGCAATGAGCAAACAAGGCAAGGACGCTTACAAATTACTCCAGACAGGTGATATATTAAAAATATAGACACATTTATTTCAAGGCTTTGTAACATCGACCATAGTAAAGAATCACGGTAAAACTTCAATAAACCAACACATCACAAGCAATACAATATATATATACAAGACCAAGGGGTCTAAAGAGTTAGAAGCACGAAATATGTAGACCACCTAGATGGGGAGGAAAACAGACAGTGCAAGTAATCGTTAGACCCAGTTCGACATCAGAGGCCACCTAACTAGAAGGAAGTCTGAGCCCTACGAAGAGTGGAGCCTTGTGCTCAAAAGTACCTGCACACGTGGGTGCCAACGGGCAAAGGAGAGACTCTTCAGGGAGATCAGGCAGTTAAGAGAGGTGAACAAAACGATGATGAACAGTTCCCCGCTACTCAAGCGCGGCCTCCACTTGTGGGCAGAAGCAGGGCGCGAGTGCGGAAAAGAGCTGCTGTTTACGACAGCGGTCTAGAGCCACAGGCTCCTGCAGGAGGGCGACCGGTTAGGGTATTGACTACTCACCGGTCCCCGATGCAGGCAGACCCAGGCTTCTCCGTTTCCGTCTCGGTACTGGCAGGTTCAGATGCGATCAGCAGGATGTTTCGACGCTGTGTAAATTCCGCGACAGCAGGAGTCAGGGTCGAGGGTGTCCCAAAATGCAGCGAACATGCACAGGTTTGTTACCACAGCAGGGCAACACGGCAACCGCAGGTATTCCGGTCCCAAAGCACACGTCTCACTTCAGACCTGGGAATGCCAAGTGTACGAATCGTGTGAGAGTGCCAAGGACACCGGATTAGCAGTAAGCCAGACGGCGATGACAGAGCAAGGTTCCTGTGTAGGCTGGTCAGTCCACTGGATGGCCCAGGGACGCTTCCGAAGGCTTACATACAGGATTTGGTGAAGATGCCGAGAATAGTTGTTCCCACTATTCTAAAGGGTCGAAGCGCCAGTACAGGCCTTCTCGTTCGATCAGAGGCAGAGGGGTCTCACAGGACGACAGCAGTGCAGGGTGCCAAACCTTCAGCGGGTCACCAGCGATTCCTAGACTCAGCTTCTTAGTTGCAGGATACTTGGCTCCTTATCCTTCGTTCGTGAGAACTCAGGAGATCGTCATGGTAGTGGTGTTTCCAGCCTCCTCTTATCCAGAGCTCCCTTCACGCCAAAACGGAGTGGACCCAATGGGAGATCTGGTCACCAAACACTCACACCATACGTGGACCTATCACGGACCACTGTGGTCCCAGGCATTCAAGACACACTAGACTCTCTGGCACCCAGGATATGTATTGGGAACAGACATCCCAGCCCACATCCTGGAGGCACACACAAGGCATGCAGAAGCCCGCAAAAGCGTTGTGTTTCGCGGGAAATTGCATGACCAAATAAGGACTGCCCCGGGTCTGCTCGACCTGGGGGAAGGTAAAAGGGCAAGACGGTCAGCGGACAGGACAAAGAACCTTGTGATCTGGCCATTTTGGAAGCCAGGCCACCCATTTGGGCCAAACGCGGGAAGCGCGGTTAACATGGCAAAAAGGGGTTCAAAACACAAAGAAACGATAGCTGACACCAGTCCCGTCCGTGACACACTTGCACATTTCATGATAAGTCCAGCGAGATTTTCTAGGGCCATGGGAATGACTAGAGAACCAAGAGCGTGGTAATGTAAGTTATGGTGCACTCTTGTTTCATGTTGCTCAAAAGCTGCAACATGAGGAAAGGACTAAGGGAAACGAAGTCTCCCGGTACTGACTGTCTTAAGGGCATGTCAGTTTCCCCGTAAGAATGGAGCGAAAGCCCAGAGGAGTGCGGCGGAAGGCTGCGCTTCTCTGGCAAAGTCTAGATCAGGGTGTAAAACAACAGCAAAAAGTTTGGGGGTTGCCACACGGAAGGAAAATTACCTACAATTATGAAATCTTTCCTAACAGCCTTGGGCAGAGAAATGTTGAATTCATTGCCGGAGTTGATGTATCCGAAAGGAGTCCGGATCCATTTGTACTGCTGCCCCCTGAAGGTGAAAGCCAACTTGTATTGGTCCTCCCTACTGACAGGTACAGTCCAGTACCCATTGGTCAGGTCAATGGCAGTGAATACCTGTACCCCTGGATCTGGGCCAGCCCTTCGTCAATGTAGGGAAGAGGCCATCGGGAAGTATGGACCTGTTTGTTGAGCTCCCTAAGGTCAGCACAGAGTCTCCACTGGCCGTTTGGCTTCAAAATCCCCAGCACCAGATTATTGAAGGTGCTGTGGACTGGACGGATTATCCCATGGGACTCAAGGTTCTTAATTATTTCAGTAAGGGACTCCATTGATGCGAGAGACAAGCGATATTGCTTCACAAACAGTGGAGTCATGCCAGGGTCCATGGAAATTGTTGTTGTGTGGATGTCGGTGCGACCACAGTCATATGAGTCCACCGCAAAGAGATCTTGAAAATCTAAGAAAACTTGTTTCAATTGTTGCTTTTGCTCCAGAGTCTGACATGCATCAGCTTGGTTGACTCTCTCTTCAACCATCTGCAGGAAGCCTGGAAAGACTTCCGGTTTTGCTATCTCAGCGGCCTCCTCCAGTAGGGTGGAGAAGTCCCTGGTCAAAGTGCTGATTTGGAAGTGCTTCAGGTGGGGAAGGCAGTCCTCACGGAATTGGAATATCACCTCATCCCTCCTGAAGTCACAGGTCACATCTTCCTTACCATAAGGGCAGGAAGTGTACACTAGGAACTTCCCCCATGCCGGGTGAAGATCCTTTCTGGTGTTGTGTCGTCGTCACTATCACTGTCAAAACCATCCTTGGGGATTGGTCCGAACAGTTCATTACCTAAATCTGTGGAAAAATGTCGATCATCAACCACTATTCCAATAATGGTGCCTGCGGCTAGAGTGATACTTTTAAGTCTCTGTTATCCACCTCTATTGGAATGGTGTCATGTTCTAAGTTGACTAGTGGTGTTGGGTTTACCCCCAACCCTTGCTGTTGGAAATAGGTATTAAGATGAATATCGGCGTCAGGGTTTTTCAGTTTCTGTCCTCTTTTAACTTTCACATCCAGGGAGAATTGTCGGGTCCTTTCTGGGATGGTGACTTCCTCTCCAATCTGAATTTCAACTGCATAAGGCAGCAGTTCAGCTGACCTAAATGCTTTCTCTTGGTCATCAAAGCCCATGGTATTACCCGCTAATCGGGACCAATCTTTGAAGTTTATTAGGTCCAAACTAATGGCAAAGTGATTGAGAATGTCACTATCTAAGTAAAATGCGGCAGGGACATCTCGCACGACCCAACAATTATGGACTATGCTCTTGTTACCTATGGAGATTCTGAGCATACACATGCTAGGCAGGAGATGTTTGGAAATGGGTGTTTCCCGATCCATTTCCCATTTGTCTATCAGTTTAAATGTGGGAATGGCTGAATCTTTTGGGAGTTTGCGGAACATGGCTTCGCTGATGAAGCTCTTACCATTGTTCACACACACTCGGGCGAGAACAGAGTCCTTCCCTTCATTTAACGGAATAGGGATGAACAACTGCTCTCCAATTTTCTGAATATCAGCCATGCTTTGAACTGATTTCTCATCTTTCTGGACTATAGGAGTGGGATTTTCTGATTGTGAATTTGTAAAGAATTTCTGAGTGTTTCCTTCCAGTGTGGAATGCCACCTTAGACTGGAAGGAAGGTTGATTTTCAAAAATAGAGAGGACCCCCATCACCAGTTTGTTGTCCTACTGCAATTACTGTCACGTCTGGGATTTGGTTATTCTGTAAGTGAAATTCTATTTGGTCAGGTTTTAGTTCAACCATGTGGCATGTGCCATTGAAACTAACATGGTTGACACTCTGTTTCAATTTTATTGGGCGGTTAGTCTGGGTCCGGAGGACCTTGTTTACACAATCTATGAGGGGTGACAATCTACGCAGGATGTCATTCCCTAGTAAACAAGGGGTGCCCTCTGGAGTCACAACTATGACCGGGTGCTTCACCTTGTGTCGCCCAATTTTAATGTCAAAATCCACAGTTCCCTCAACGGGAATTTCCTTCCAGTCGAAGTTCTGGAGTTGTCCAGGAAGAGGGGTGAGAGGAATGTGGTATTTTTCCTCCCTTTCCGAATTCAGTTGATCAAAGTCCCTTTTTGACAGAAGGGTAGCTTGGCATCCAGTGTCCACCAGTGCCAAAATTGTACACTGCCCCTGTAGTTGGACCGGGACATAAAATCTTCCCTCCTTTTCCTCAAGGGGGCACAGATAATGTACCTTTTTGGACAACTGGTGGGTTAGTTTCTTGGTTTTGAACACTGACAGGAAAGTGATTTGGGTAGGATTCCGTTTGGTGTCTTGGGAATCTGAAAGAAAAAGGTGACAGCTAGATATGTGGGAAATTGTGGGTTCCCTGGTTCTGATTCTGGGCTCCCCCCCTCCCTTTTTGGAGGCAGTCACCAGGATGAGTTTGAACCAGGGGATTTTCATGCTGGTGATTCTGGGGTTTGATGATGGACGGTGCTAACTCAGTCCCCACATCTACCCAGTCTGGATTTGGATCCTTTGGGACCCATTTTTCTTTGGGAGGAGTTCCCCCATCTCTGAAGGTGAAGATCCTTTTCCCAGTATCCTCTGAGGATCCATCTCCTTCAAACTGGAAGATTTGTACCTCCTCCTCAAAATGGGTCTGTTTGGGCTCTTTATTTCTCCTACCCCGCCCCTCTGCTCCTTGGGTTGCAGACTTTCAGGGGCAGGAGATTTTGGTTCCAGTTCCTGGGTTTCCAGGGGCGTTTTACAAGTAGGGAAGGAAGCTTCCTCCAAGGCTTTACACCCCCCTTCCCCTTGTGCCCCTTCCCTGGGAACTGGTGGGTTGTCAGGGTTCTTCCCCCTTCATTGCTCTGGCGCACCAGGTTGTGGATTGCATTCTGCACCAACATGCTCATCTGGGGGTTCTGTTGAGCCCTCAGCATGCAACCCAGATCCTGTGCCATGTTTTGGACCTGGCGCTCTAGTTGTGACACCCGCTCTGGCTGGTACGGGGTCCTCATGTCTCCCCTGGGCTGATCCTGGGAAGGATAGCTATCCCTTCTCCCAAAATACCCCGGGTTAGGAAAGTTTGGGTACCCCTCCACCCTTTGCCTCCCCTCTCCCAGATTGGGTTGTCTGGGCTCAGGAAAGTGGGGAACGAGGGATGGATTGTTTTGGGGGTTAAAGTTCTGCGGGTACCTTGGGAAGAAATTCTGTCCAGTATTTGGTGGATTGCTGCCCTCCTGGGTGAAGTGAGGAGGGAAGTTCCCTGGGTTAGCTGCTGTCTGGTTGGATCCCCCCCCTTGGGCTGGGGGAGTGCACACATAACCCAGGATTGGTCTATTGCCCTTGTAGCGTGGGCTGATGTAGTCAGGTGAGTTAGGGGTCCCATTTGTGGGATTACCTCCCTGGCTCTCTGTTTGTGATTGGCCCGTGGGCCTCCTGGGCTTGGGATTGTTTTGATTCTGCACAGACAGGTTTTTAGGCCTCCCAATCTCTAAATCTAAAATGGGGGCAACCTTCACTTCCGCCACCTTAGCAGCAGCAAGGGTGTTGGTTGTTTTGGGGCATTTTGGATTATTTTTGATTTCCACTGACTTTTGCACCTCATAAATGCATGTGGCTTGTTCAATGACACAGTCTAGTGATCTTTTCTCATGAAAGTCCTTCACTAGCTGGGTCATGATGTACTTAGAGAGAGCGTGGAAGAAAATATTTACAAACTCTGCTATCAGTGTGCATCCTTCTAGTGGTCTGCGCAAAGGCACGTTTCAACTCTTGAACAAATTCTTGTGGGGCCTGATCTTCCCCACATTGCAAGTTATAGGCTGCCTTTGCGAGCCTCCTGAGGATTCCTGTACACAGAAAAATGTTTCAAGATGGCCGCCATATTTACACACACACAGGTTATCCAGCAATATTACTTCAAGATTGGGGACTTTTTATTATTACCCCTTGAAGTAAGATGGGGTCACAATAATAGGTTTTACAAACATCCTCTAGGAACATCCACGCTTCCGGGCAGGTCATTTACTAGCTCTGGATCTCAATGTGCGTTCCTCCCGCTCTTTTTTAGGAAGCATCATGCACTTGCCCAGCATATGATGCATTGTAGGCCTCCTTTCGAGCCCACATTAAGCCCTAATGCACGTGGCCATGCTGTATCGCTCTTTCTTTCCCGTATTAGTTAAACGAACTACATCGCTGCCTGTTCTAAACATGGCCGCGCACAGGACCAGCGCCAAGATGGCGCTGGAACCACAGAGCCCATATCAGACTGGCTGCAAGTTTGCCTCTATAGCAGCACCGTTTGCCAAGCACAGCAGCAGCTTGGACAGCGTGTAACAAACAAGCCGCTCGGCAGACGCTATTCACCCGCATTCATTTCGGGTAAGCTTTCTGTTCCCCTTTGTTTGTCCTTTGTTTTCCTCCTTAATGTTCCCTTTGATGCTAGTTTCCAGTTTCCTTGGGGCATGTTATTAACCATTTCCCCGCGCAAACGGCCGGGTGTTTTTCTCTAATCGCCGCTTTGGTTGATTTTAAAGACTCTTAAAATTATACAAAAGTCAACATTTGAAGGGCACACATTCTTTTCATACAGTTCCATCCTTCTGCTTGCTTGCAGGTCCCGCCTCAAAAGCACCATATCAGCCACAGGAAAGGCAATTGCCACACGATAAGAGCACTAGCAAGAAGTGCCGGTGGCCTCTCCCTTTCCTCTCTTTTCAGAGCTGGTAAGTTGGTCCAGCATCTGCATAGCGCATATGTCTCACAGGCGTCCACATGTATAAACATTGTTTCCTATGACAAATGGGTATAACAGAGGTTTTCACCCTCCCATTCTCTGTTTTTTCAATCCTACAGTAGGAATCCATGGCTTCCTTTTTCTCTTCCTCCGCGGCACAGTGCAACCGTGCCACACTTACAAATATTGCGCTAAGCTAGTTTTCTGAGGTTCACTCAGATCACTTACACAGGGGTATAAGGTTTATGCCCTAGCACACATATTCCGGACAAGGTCAGACAAATTGGAGCACCCCTGAGCACGGTTCTCACCCCCTTTCCCTTTGTTTTATGTACTTACAGGCGGAAATTGAAAAATAAACTAAATGGTTTCCCACATATAGCCTGGTGATATCACCTAGATACACACCCCAAAAGTTTCCTTGCATGGCAGCAAACACAAGCTTGGGAGAAGCAAGGTTCTAATTGGAACCCTAGCCCTTCATTTCGCCCTTTCTCTTGTCATTTGTCTACTAGGAGCAAGAACACACATGAATGGGAGGAAGTAGCTTACCCACATAGGGAGTAGATACCCCTTGGTTAGAAACAAAGTCCTGAAGAAGATGACCTGAAGAAAACAGGGTTATGAAACCGGTCGACCTCGATACAGCATGAGCGGGTCTCATGCGTTTTTATGATTTGTGTACAGAACAACTGCCACAGACTTATTTAATTCGATTTGACCTGTGATGTATACCGGGTCTCTTAAGAAATTCTTGTCTGTACAGTTTTTAGACGTTGGAAAAGAACCTTGTGGCAGAGGTTCTTTTGATGTATTGTGTGTTATTAGTTCATATTGACAGACTTTTCTAGCGGCTGGCACCACATTGGATAATAAAAGGTTTTTTCACACAATGTCGTGCAGATATAGCCCTATAAAACTCTAAATATTAGGCATTATCTAATGTAAAATGCCTATTTCTTCTCAAACATTGGCGATTGATTGTATAATTTACAAGTGTATTAATAGATAGAAGATTATTTGTATTAGATTCCTTTTTGACTATTATCCAGAGGTGGATGGTCCACAATTGGGATCAACACACTGAAACATAAGAGAAATAAAACAAATATGAGAATAATGTTTTGCTGCCTTATGAGATAGATTTTATCAGACTACATATTGAGTATGTTGAACAGATTAATCCTTCTACAGACCGTGATAGTGTGTTACAATGCATCTAATTTCTCGGTAGAAATGAAAATACAGACCTCTTGTAGGTCAAATTAGCAATACCCTTAGTGTTATAGTCGCCCTACAGGTGGACCATCTGGAATGATTATGATCCTCCAGCCCCGCAAAGAAGCTGGAGTACTCTGGGGAGAAGGTCCACTTTACATATTGAATACAGCTTTGGCTGTCCTTCAAATGGAAAGTCTCCATCATTTATTCAAAGAGCTCAAGGTGCTCCCAAACTAAATATTTTGCATTCTTATGATAGGGCGTGATGACGCTCCTAATCGCCTTTATTTGTTTTAGGGGATCCTTGAGCAAGGCCCTCTTGACCGTGTTGGCTTTTTTGGTTCGGGTGACCCTGGTCCACTCATCCTCTGACTCAGAGGCACTGCTACCAGAGGTGCCTGTCTGGTCTTCTAGGCTCTCCCGGATTCTGCGAGCTTGGGAATGGCTGGCAGAATGTGGGGGGCAGGTTTCTTGAGTCCTGTGGTGCTCAGAGGTGTATTCTGATTCCTCCTTGCTCCCAGGATTTGCTGAGTACCCCCCCCCCATTGTCCTAGCTGGGCAGAGGTTTTCAGGATGCCCTTAGTGGGGCTACTCTCCTGGAGTTCCCCACTAAATTGTACCATCTGGTCTCTGAGTAAATTATACTTTTGAGGATCCATTTCTCTGACCCTCCCCTCAGTGGAGTCTCCCTGATCAGAGAAGATGGCCCTAGTACTTGGAAACCCATACCCAGATGCCCGCCCATCCATTCGTGGGAGGTGCTGTTCTATGAGCCCCATATTCCTCATTGGATTGAAGTCTGCCATCCCCGTGGCCCTTGGCTCATGTGCGCCAGTGGACATGGGGATGGCAGAGTCCATGGAGTGGAAGAGATGAAGGCCTCTGGTACTAGGGTTCCTGAGGTTATGCTCAGGTGTTTCCCTTTCCCAGCGGACCTCATCTCTCTCAACCCCTGCTCCCTGTTGCCATGCAAGAACCTGACCTTTCTGTTCCTCTATCAAGGCCTTACTAGTCGCTATCAGTTGTTCCTGCATAGCTACCTGTCTGTGGAGCCTGTCATTTTTCTCACAGAGAGACTCATTGTCTCTCTGTGCTTCCTGTGTTATTTTAAAGTACTAGGCCAATTTTTGCTGCAGGAGGGTTACCTCTTGGGTCCTGTCCTTACTGGCCTGGTCACTCTTTGCCAGAGCATCTTCCATTTTCCTGGAGTTCTCTAACATTTTTGTGTAATCTTTTTGGAGCTCACCCAGTCCCTGGAGGGCCAGGTGATTTTCTTCCATCTTATCTTTTAAATAATTGACCTCCTGGCCTAAGGTGTCCCTTTCCTGAATAAGAGTACCCCTCTCTGCAGCCAGGTTGTCCCTTTGTTTTTGGAGTGCCCCAGCTTTCTGGCGCTCCTCATCAAATTCTGCCTGGGTGTCAAGGTCTTTGAGGATTCATTTATTATTTTCTTCTTTTTCTTGGTCTATGCCGTTTTAGAGGGTGACTACCTGCTCTGCGCAGGCCCTATTAAAATGGATTTGCTGTTCCAGCTTTTTCTGGCTCTGTAGTAGAGAGTCCAAACTTTCTTGGCACTCCTTCTGCAGGGCCAGCACTTTGGTATCCTGCTCTACCTTCTCCTGCTGCAGGATATCCATATCTTCTTTTATTTTTATAAGGTACTGACTGCTTTCATTTTCTGATTCATGGCTCTTTTGTAGCCTTTGCTCTGCAGAGCCCAGATCAGTTTGGGCTTTTTCTAATGATTGTAGTTGCTTGTTTGCCAGATCTAGGTTTTCAGCATGTTTGTCCTGTATTGCTCCAATGTGGAGGTACAGATATGCCGCTATTTAGGCAATTTTACTTAGCTCTTCTTTTACCTAAGGGGCCATATACAGTTCACTCAGTGCCATAGGTAATGGACCCTGGTCCTGCCATTTATTTAATCCTGTTGCAGTGGCCTGTTCCTTGATTTCCTGCAACCACACATTCTGATCCTGCTCTGGCCATTCACCCCTTACAAATAATTTATGCAGTTGGTTACTATTTTGCCATATTGATTTCTACCAAGGTCGCCATTCCGGAAATATTAATTTCCTTTCTGACTTACAGGAGTTTATTTTCTTTTTTCAGAACAGACCAACTTCCTAAGAGCGTTTCTATTGTGGGGTGCTTTTTACAGTGCAACACAGCATGGTAGCCCAACAGGGTTTAAGTACCCGTTAGTTAGCACACTGTATTAGACTATCACAAGTGGTATGTCTAATTCGGAAATCCCGGCACGAGCCCCCAATCTTGTAAGTGATTTAAATCCGGCACTTTGCCTAAGTCAATGCCTAGCGTGGGATGCACAACTGAAACCCTTAATTATTTATATGTGTCTATAAATTCTTTTATTCTGAACGATGTACCACTTATATCACGCCCCTCTCTTTTAACCCCCCTCCAACACCCGGTCACACTGAACCAGGAAGCAGGCTGGTTTGCAAAGTTAAAATATTTATTTATGGATTTCACAATATTTATCACACTATTTTAATGGGTATACAATGATCACCAATGGGGTGATGTTACACCAAACAATCTCTTTAATCACAAGGAGCAAGGATGGGAAAAATAATGCAGCACAGAAATAATCCTTTTGTGTGTTTTCAATCAAATGGAAATGTAGTTACTATTTCCCCCTGCACGCCCCTCAATCCCCCCAATGTGCAATATAAAGAGACAGAAAGAGAGAGAACAGGTTTCAGGAATGCAGAACTCAAGCATATATATCAATCCCAATTTACCCCCAGCAAACACCAGAGAAAAACAGAATTGATTGGCAAGCTTGTCAAAAATGGTTTTAAAGTTGGCTTGAATGGAATGGGTAAAACACTGAAAATTGTTTTAATTCACTGAAATTGTTGAAATACTAATGGCAGCCACTTTGTATGGTTTCAGACAAACACTAGCAATGATTTGAGAGTAATAAGCAAGTTGAAAACTTAATTTTGAGGTTGGGTGCAATGAAAATCTATTTTACACGTTATAGATTTTAGCCAAACGAAAAATGTGCGGCAAACTTTTCCGCGCACGGTAAAATCGATTGCGTAGAAACTAGAAGGAGTTGAGATACGGTTTTGGGTTCTA